>NC_063341.1:39372298-39404070 GCF_021869965.1 Rhincodon typus
TGTTATCTCAAGTATAATCCTTAACTTGTTTCTTGATCAAAAATGTGTCCAACTCAGCCTTTGACATTTTCAATGAGTCAGCATCCTCTTTTCTCTATGTTAAGAGAATTCCAAAGGCCAACAACTCCCCTGAGAGAAAAAAGAAGATCCTCATCATCTCCATTTTTTTTTGTTAGTCTGTTCCCCAGAGGCTTGGCCTAAATTGCTCAACCTTCCCTCATAAGGTAACACCCACTTTTGTCTCCCCCAATGAATCGCCCTTCTCTGAACTATTTCCAATGCAAGTTTATCTCTCCTTAGGTAAGGAGATCAATACTTTGCATAGTAGACCTGATGTGGCCTCACCAATTCTCTATACAATTGTAACAAGACTTCCTTACTTTTATATTCCACCTCCCTTGCGATTGGAGCTAATGTTTAATTGTCTTCCTAATTTTGTGCAGTACCCGCAATCTACCATTTATGGTTTACATTGAAGGACTCCAGATTCATCTACTGCAGCATTCTGCAGTCTCTCTTCAGCTTTTCATTTCTCCTCTCCAAAGATGGCATATTCACATTTTGTTCTGCTTGCATACTTAAAACATCTAAGTCTCTTTGTATTCTACTCAGAACTTTCATCTAACTAGCTTTGTATCTTCAGCACATGTGACTACAATATATTCTGTTCCTTCATTCAGATCATAAGTAATTAAGGCTGCAGCACTGATTCTTGCGGCACTCCATTAGTTACAATGAAATGAATCATTTATCCCAACTCTCTTTGCAGTTTAAAAACCAAAAGAACTGCGGATGCTGTAAATCGGGAACAATTACAAAGTTGCTGGAAAATCTCAGCAGGTCTGGCAGCATCTGTGGAGGAGAAAACAGAGTTAATGTTTCAGGTCCAGTGAGGAAGTTCTGAGGAAGGGTCACCGGACCCGAAATGTTAACTCTGTTTTCTCCTCCACAGATGCTGCCAGACCTGCTGAGCTTTTCCAGCAACTTTGTTTTTGTCTCTTTGCAGTTTGTTGGCCAATCCTATATCTGCACTGATATACTGTCCCAACACCATGAGCTCTTATCTTGTGTAGCAAACTTTTCTGTGGCATTTTATCCTTTGCCTTTTGGAAGTCAAATAAATTGCATTCACTGACTTCCCCTTTGTCATTTCTCAATACTCATAAATTTCTATTCATGTCTATTTGGAATTTAAATAGTTTATTCCGTGTTCCTTAGGATGGAAGGCTTAGGACTGGTGATCATATTCTCCAGATTGGAGGTATTGATGTCCAGGGAATGGGAAGTGAACAGATTGCCCAGTTGTTGAGAAATTGTGGTAATCGAGTCCGAATGGTAGTAGCAAGAGATGCATGTGAAGATCCTTCTTCCAAATCTTCTGCTTTTGTCCCCACTGTGATGCCTTCCGAAGACCATGCCAATGCTGTAAGTAAGATTGAATCACAAATGTTTTTATAACATTTCAGCTTTAAGTTTGGAATTGTATTTCTACTGAAGTGAAAATTGATCATGTAAAAATATTTTTGTTTTCTTTGCTGCTTCAAAAAGTGGAGAGGAAGTCTTTTTAACAAAACACATCCAAATGAAATAGAAGTAGCTCTGCATTGGGGTTTGAGTTTTTATGTTTGAATCTATTTCTGTGATTCCTCAAGATTTGTATTATTATTCAAGGTAGAGTTCTACTGGGAACTATTTTGGAAAAGTTGAGGGTTAAGTTAATACCATACTTACATTGATCAATCTGCAGTGCATACTATGAAAGATAATTGCCTGGCCAACATTGCCATTTTTTTCATGACTTTCTTTCTCTCTAGTAGCTGCTTTATCAAGGACAAGATCTGTTGGGATGGTTTTGAGTGGATGTGATAAGACCATAGGATAGAAGGGCAGAATGAAGCCATTTAGCCTATCAAGTCTGCTCCACCATTCCATAATGGCTGAGAAATTTCTCATTCCTATTCCTCTGCCTTCTTCCTGTAAGCTTTGATCCCTTTACCAATCAAGAACCTAGCTATCTCTGTCTTAAATACCCTCAGATGACTCAACCTACACAGTCTCGTGCGGCAATGAGTTCCGTAGATTAACCTCCCTCTAGCTACAGAAATACCTCCTCACCTCAGTTCTAAAGACTGTACCTTCTCTCTGAGGCTGTGCCTGGATCCTAGTCTCTCCTAAAAGTGTAAATATCTTATCCGTGTCCATTGCATCCAGGCCTCTTAGCATTCTGTAAGTTTCAATCAGATTCCCCCCACTCCTCATCCTTTGAAACTGCATTGAGTACAGACCCAGAATCCTCAACTGCTTCTTACATGACAAGCTTTTGTCCTTTTTGCTATATAATGTTCAGTTTCTTCTCATTAATTGTGTAATCTTTTGCATTTCACATAACTAAATTTCTTGGAGCATGATTTCCAAGTCGTGTATTCTTTTATATCTCAGGAACCCCCTCCAATGCCAGCACTTTCTTTCTTAGATATGGGGCCCAAAACTGCTCACAATATTCCAAATGCGGTCTAAGCACAGCATTATACAGCCTCAGCACTACATTTCTTCTCTTGTATTCTCGGCCTCTTGAAATGAGTGCATACATTGCATTTGCCTTCCTAACTGCCAACTGTACTTACATGTTAACCTTAAGAAAATTCTGAATGAGAATTCCTGTGTCCTTTTGAACTTCATATTTTTGAAGCCTATCCCCAAATAGTCTATGCCTCTATTCTTCTTACCAAAGAACATTACCTCATACTTTCCCACATTGTATTCCATCTGCCATTTCTTTGCCCATTCTCTTAGCCTGTTCGAGCCCAACTGCAGCTTCCCCGCTTCCTCAACACTACCTGTCCCTCCACCTATCTTTGTGTCATCTGCAAACCTATGAGTTGAATGCTTCTATTTAAGGCAAAGTTGTCTGACTTTTATAAGCTGATACAGTAGAGTATCATGGACAATTGAACTTCACATAGCTGGCTAGAGATTGTCTGCCAGCTGCAATGGCTGGAGTTTAGAGGAGAAACTATTAGTTTGAAATGCTGAAAAGGCATCGAAATCAGCAGACCTACAGTTATTGTTGTTTGATTCTGAGTCTTATTCACGTTGGTGGTATCATTTTTTCTTCTGTACTTATATTACACATAGAGATAACATTCAGTCTTCCCTTTTGATCTTCTCCAACTTGTGTTGGCTAGAGTTACGTAAAATCTTGTTATCCAGAGTCACTTTTTCAGGCTGTTTGTTGGGCTATGATATCACCAGAAGTTATAAGTTACCTTTTGATAGACAGAAATAAAAATGCAATCTCTACAGGAAATGTTATAAATTGAACTTTTTAAAGATGTATTTATAGGGAGGCACTTTATGCTGAAACTCACTCTCCTTCACCCTCTCTTCCTTCACATTCAAATGAAATTTCCCTTAAATAATCTCCACTCATTCCTCAACACCACTCAAATAGGTTAACTGCTAAGTTACTGTTTTGGTGAGTGTACTGTCTTTCATGTTTGTCTATAGAGTTGTCAAGAATATTTCATTGCTTATGAAAGACTTTGGGACATTTGAGGATGTGATGCTGTTACACAAACATAGGTTTCTTTTCTCCCTTATGCTATATAATGTTCTGTTCCTTCTCAATTGTATAATATTTTGCATTTCATATAACTAAATTTCTTGGAGCATGATTTGCAAGGAGTGTATTTGCAGGAAGGGATGCTATGCAGTCTTTACCATTGGTCCCATTTTATGACAGATGTAAACCTTAGACCAGGATTTGCATGGTGAGATGTGCAAGCAGCAAATCTGAATTCAGCCTTTCATTCAGCTTTTGCATAGGAGTTTGTGACCTGGGCATTAATTTTTCATTTCTTGTGATTATGTGTAGGATGCTTGTTTCACTCTTGACGTACCACATACCCACTAAGTTTGGAAAGTTTCCAAGCGGTTCGGTGCATTTGGTTTGTAATGGATTTGGGCATCCATGGTGGAAACTAAATGGTGTGACAATCATTGCAAGAATGGATCTTATCCCTTCTCCTTTACTGAAGTCACTAGTTGGAATCGGACTAAGCTGCAGAGTTAGGCTGCCAGATGTGGTTTTGATCTATAACAGTATCTAGCTTTCCATAGTCCATGTTAAATTTGAGGACTAATAACAAAAAAAACTAAGTATTTAAAACCTAATTTTTAACCTTAGTTTTTACTTAATTTTCTAGAAATCTTGTGCCTATTATGATGGACGGGATAAAAATCAATTTCAAGATCCAAACTTTAAAACTAGAGCGAATAGTTCTAAATTTTCTATGTAGTTTGAATATATTATGTAATTTTAAATTGTTACAAGAATTAGTGTATCCTCATGGAATCTTGGTAGGGGCTCCAATGAGAAAGAACTTCTGAAATTGTGTAGAAGACATGAATTAATGTAGCTGAAATGATCCCATTGATTACCTGAACTAATTATTGCATCTGTTGAAATGTAGTTAGCTTTCTTCATTTATAGTCAGATAACTACATAACATAATAGCATCCATCTTTACAAAGAGGATAAAGGGAGAAATAGGGACACTTGTGACAGATGACAAGGGCTTAAAACCACCACAAACCTAGACCAGTATAAAAGGTGCAGGGACAAAATTTAAAAGAGGAATATGATAGCAGAGAGACGGTGTGAAAAGTTTTTGGCAAGTATAATCGAAGAAAAATCAAAAGATTTTTTTTATAGATACATGAAAAGCAAATGGATTATGAAAGGAAGAGTTAAAGACCATTTGAGTAACTTTTGTGTGGAGACAGTGAATTGTGGTTTGCTTCTTTATGAATACTTTACTTTTGTTTTAACAAAATATGGGGATGATACAGACATTGCATTCAGGATGAGGAGTGTGAAATGTTAGATGGAATTTACATAACGAGAGCCAAAGCACTAAAGCATTTCATCTGTGAAAGTGGATAAATTCTTGGACCTGGAATGATGTGCATCGTAGGTTACTAAGAGAAACAAGAAGCAACAGGGGTTTTGATGGTTATTTTCTATTACAACAGTTGAGACAACTGACAACTTTTTAAACCAAACAACAAGATCCTTTTTAAAACAAAAAAGTCAATTTGCCCAACTTATCCACATTGAGAGAGCCTTAAAAAAAATTTCCAGGATTTCAATCCACATCTTTGCCAAAAATTAAACAGTTCTTTATTGGACCATGTCTATTCTGTGTACCAAAATTGTTAATTTAAAAAAAAAGTCTGCCCATTAGCACTTGAGATATATTACCTACAGACTAACACATGAGCAAAAGTGTTCCATTCTTTAGTAATGGAGGTAAGACTTTTTTGCTGTATAATTCTCCCAAACGAAGTATTTGAAGGATAGTTTGATGAACAGCCTCTTTGTTTTAAACAATATATCTTGATGTTACATACAAGCTAAATTTTGTATAAAAATTCATTCCTAAAATGTGTTTGATTTTTATAGATTGCTGAAAATGATTATGACGTTGAAAATGTTGAACTCAAGAGAGATGGACAAAGCCTTGGCATTACAGTTGTTGGTTATGTTGGTGCATCCCATGGTGGTGAGTTCACAAATATAATAATAATGAAATAAGAAGAAGGTGCTGAACTGTAGATACAGGGGTTTTGATGGTCAGTATACCATATAGCCGGCAGCAATTTTGTATAGGTTCTTCAGCAATCCAAAATGAATTCCTGCAGTTTCCTGACAAAGTTCATCTTTCTCTGGTCTAAATGTTGCTTTATTGTTTCCTTAAATAAGTGGTTTATTTTGATTAAATAATTCCACGCTAAAAGCAAATGGTATGGTAGCTTAATGCTAATGTTACTGTACAGAAAGCCCAGAGGCATAGACAACCACAGCAACTGGGGAATTTAAATTTGGCTCATTCCATCAGTGAGGAGCCAAAAGTCATGTTATCAGTAATGCTGCCAATGAAAATACCACGTTGCTACTATGTTTTCAATAAATATTTACAGCAAAGGAAACCATCTGATCTGGCCTGCATGTGATTTCGGACCCAGAGCAGTTTTCTGATACATTACAGCCACTATCCTCTTGATGGCAGTTAGGGATGGGCAATAAATGCTGGCTTTGCAAAATACATCCACATATTATGAATGAATTTTCGTAGATAGTAAAGGTTGAGGGTATGGAAGGTGCTGTCCAAGAAGCCTTGGTGAATTTCTGCAATGCATCTTCTAAATGGTACACACTGCTGCCATTGTGCATCAATGGTTGAGGGAGAGAATTTTTGAGGATATGGTGCCACTCGATGGACAGTTTTGTCCTACATCTTGTCAAGCTTCTTGACTGTTGCTGGGGCTGCACTCATCCAGGAAAGTGGGGGGTATTCCAGCACATTCCTGACTTGCGCCTTGGAAATGGTGGGCAGGAATCGGGAAGCGAGGCAACTTTGGCAATGCCAACTAATTAGGCTCAGACTGAATGACTTTTAGGCCATTTCAGAGGCACTTAAAACCAACCACATTACTATTAGCCTGGAGCCACATGTAGGCCCGACTAAGAAAGAATGGTAAAATTTTTTTTTTCTTTAACAGCATTTGTGGACCATTGAGTTTCAGGGATTCTGGGACAATTAAATGATCATTGTCATTCCTGAGACTGAGACTAAGTTCTAATTACAGATTTTATGAATTGAATTTGATTTCAGACAGCTGCTATGGTATGATTTGAACCTGTCCTCCCTGCAAAGTAAACATTAGCCTGTGTCTCTGGATTGCAAGCCCAGTGTCACCAACATACACCACCATTTTCCCCTAGAAGGAAAGCAGGAGTATTGATGTCTTGTCTACCATTTATTCATTAACCAGCACCAAACATAACAGACAATTAATTTGCTTGCTGTGGGAATATTGGGTATTGTGTTTCCTCAAAATGATGATTATATTTCAAAATGCTTCATTGGCTGCATGTGCTGAGGTTGTGAAAAGTGCTGGAGAAATGCATGCCATTTCCTTTCTTTATGAATTGTACCGTATCGCTCAAAAACTATCCCAAACTTATCAGAAACTAATCATTAAAGTTTCCCAAAGGGAGTAGACATTTGTTCAAGGTGGAGCTGGTGAAGTTAGGGATCTCTTGGACCTCTCCCTGATGCAGAGCAGATAGAGCTGCAACAACGCAAAACAGCTAAAGCTTGTTGGGATCCTCTTACCAGTGAAAGATCCAAGAGGTTAGATTAGTGCTCTTGATTTTTATACAACAAAATTCTCTTGACCAAAAACTTGGAACATGGTGAGAATCTGTACAGAAGTGAATGCTGCTTATTAATTTTGTTTGACACTTTGGAAAGCACTTTGGATGCCTGAATGCAAGTGCAGAGATGCCATCAGTTTCTAGTGTTGGCCCATGTTTGTTTCAGCTGTACCATCATGTGGATGGTAAATTCTTCATATTTAATTAGTTTTTAAGGATATTATCATGGGTTTGGAGAGAGTGGAGAAAGTTGTATGGATTTTATCCCTATAATCTGTCCTGAAGAGATTTATTTAAATGGTAAATGCATGGTTTTAGTAATTCTTGGTGAACAAGAGAGACACTGCATGTCAATTGCAAACTTTGGGATTTGGAACTAAGGTGGAAAGGGAAAGACAAAGTATAACTCAAGCAGCAGAACAGATTGCCAGTCAGCAGAGTTATGGGCATGCGTCTCTTGACCTGGTGACCTTTAGAACCATTCATGGGACAGTAGAACTCCATTCAAGTCCCACCTGCTTTAGAGGTGTGTCCTGAGCACATCGGAATGGGTTGATTAACTTAACATTGTGATGTTAGTGCTGGTCTGTTGGATACATTATAATAACCACAGCAACTTGGATTTACAAAGCAACTTAAATAGTATGAACATTTTAGCATGCTTCATGAGAGTATTGTCAAACCAAACATGATTTCAAGTCCCGCAGGATGGTATTAGGTTTGGTGATGGAAAGCTTGGTCAAAGTGGTAGAAACATCTTAGAGGAGGATAGTGCAATGGAGATCTTTATGGAGGAGTTTCAGAGCCGATGGCAGATGAAAACAGCTGCCAATTGGAGGAACAATTGAAATTCTGATGCCTATGACCTCAGACTTACTGTAGAAGCTACTGAACAGGATAATTTGGTGTTATAATTTACAGATACTTCTGGTATTTTTGTGAAAAGTATAATACCAGGAAGTGCAGCAGAGCAGAGTGGACGCATTCAGGTTCATGACAGGATCATTGCAGTAAGTGACATTTTACCTTCTATTATAGTTCTTTATATTTGCCTTTATTTCTCATTGAATTATTGGTTTTTCTTCACAGGCACATTAAATTCCTTTGGTGTTTGATAGAAGAATGTCTTGCCTTTACCGTTTATTTGTTTAAAAGATCTCTGCATTTTTCTTTCATAGTACTTTTTTTAATTCAGTTGTGGGAAGTGGGAGTTACTGGCTGGCCAGCATTTATTGCCCATCCCAAGTTGTCCTTGAGAAGGTGGTGGTGAGCTGCCTTCTTGAGCCACTGCAGTCCATGTTTTGTAGGTAGACTCACAATGCCCTTTAGGGAGGGAATTCTGGGATTTTGACCCAGTGGCAGTGAAGAAACGACATATTTTCCAAGTCAGGATGGTGAATGGGTTAAAGGGGAACTTGCAGTTGGTAGTATTCCCATATAACTGCTGTCCTTGTCCTTCTAGATGAAAGTGATCTTGAGTTTAGAAAGTGCTGTCTTAGGATCTTTGAATTTCTGCAGTGCATCTTTGTAACAGTATACACTGCTGAGCATTGGTGGTGGAAGCAATGGATGCTAGCTAGTTTACCCTCGTATTTCATCTTTCTCCCCCTTTTTTAGTTGCTCTCTGCTGGTTTTTAAAGGATTCCCAATCCTCTGCCTTCCGGTTAATCTTCTCTACATTGTATGTTTTTTTCTTTTGCTTTTATGCTGTCCCTGACTTCCCTTATCAGTCAGGGTTGCCTCATCCTCCCCAATGTTTCCTCTTCTTTGGGATGAATTTCTGCTGTGTCTCCTGAATTACCCCCAAAACTGCAATTTTTACTCCATTGTCTTTCTGATAGACCCCCCTCTTCCAATCAACTTTCGTCAGCTCCTCCCTTGTGTTTTTGAAGTTATCTTTATTGGTAGAAACCTGGAAGATAGGAGCAGGAGGAGGCCACTTGGCCCTTTCGAGCTTGCTCCGCCATTCTTCACGATCATGGCTGATTGTCTGACTCAATTTACTAATCATGCTTTCTCCCTATAGCCTTTGATCCCATTCGTCAGTGTTTTGGTATCAACTACTTCCTGTGGTAATGAATTCCACAGGCTCACCACTGTTTGGGTGAGGAAATGTCTCCTTATTTCCATCCTAAATCGTGTACCCCGAATCCTCAGACTGTGACTCCTGGTTCTGGACACACCCACCATCGGGAAAATCCTCCCTGCATCTACCCTGTCTAGTCCTGTTAGAATGTTATAAGTCTCTGAGATTCCCCCTTCATTCGTCTGAACTCTAGCAACAACAATCCCAACCTAGTCAATCTCTCATCATATGTCAGACCTGTCAGACCTGTCAGACCCGCCATCCCCAGAATCAGCCTGGTAAACCTTTGCTGCTCTCCCTCGAGAGCAAGATATCTCATTCAAGTTTCTCCCTCTTCGACTGCAGAGTGAATCCTGTCATATTAGGGTCACTTCCCCCCATGGGTTCCTTCACCTTAAGCTCCCTAATCAAGTCTGCCTCAATATTCATCACCAAATTCAGAGTTACCTGTTCCCTAGTGAGGTCTACCACAAGCTGCTCTGAAGGAGCCATCTCATAGATGGGCAAGGAGGTGACAGGGGCAGGTGGGATTGTGGCGTAATGAGATTAGTATGTTCTTATTGAAGGGTAGAACAAACTCAAGGGGCCGAGTTGTCAATTTCTCCTCCACATTTGCATGTTCCATTCCTTTGCCCAATTAACTAACCTCACCCTGATTCTTTTGCTTGACATTTCCCTCTCCCATTCAAGGTAACACCAAGTTTCAGTTCGTGATGTAATGTGAAGTTTGATTTCTGAGACTGTGGAAGTGCTATCCTGAATGATGCAGAAGTGCTATGCTGGACTGTTATAATTCTTTTTAAAAAGTAAATGCATGCACACAATGATGTGTGAATTGAGGAATGAGTTTACTTTCACTCCATATCAAAGCAGCGCAGATTTCCACCACACCTCACTGCAGTGTGTCCTGGGGTCAGAGTGCTACTTCCAGAGTCACCAATTGAAAACCCATTAGTGCTGTGCAAACCATTTTTTACTTCTTGATATTGAAGGCTAATTATGCCACGGAGTTCTTTTTCTTAACTGACTTAATTTTAAGAGTTAGGTCGAGGCGTGTTCCTGACCCACAATCCCCCGAGCCCTTGCTCACGGTGAGGGTCAGGAGACTGAAGCAGCAAGCAGAACAGTTGGGAAATGGGAGGCTTAGCAAGATGATGAGTCAGGGTATGACATTAGCCACAACTTGGGAGGTGAGGGCAAGAGGACAAGTTAGGGAGTGGGAGAGGCTGCAGTTGGAGGATCAGAATTAGGATCATGGGTTAGGGAGTGGGTCAAGTTGCAAATTTGAGGGTTAGCTGTGAAAGAGTGTTTTAAGGAGCAGATGCGGTTGTACTACAGAGGGATGGTAAGACAAAGGTATGCAATGACCAGCAAGGTAAAGAGAGGGGATGTGTGGCAAGTGGTAGTTCAGGAAGCAGGATCCATAGTGAGCAGCATTGGTCATGAGTGAGAGGTAAATAGTAAGTTACCAATTTTTTTAAGACAAATAAATTTATTTTGTCTTAACATTTTCTTTTCTTTTACCAATCTCGTAATGTTAAAATGTATTGTATTTCCATTTATAGAGTATGATGTTTTAATATATTTTTCTGATGTGAAATGCCCAACAGACTCTTAAGTACACTGTTTAGTTTGAAAAAATTAGAAAAATTTGATTTGGTAAAAATTTCATTTGAAGTCTGATTTTCAGGAACATAACTATTGATTTCAGTGAGGACTGACAGTATTTATTACCATTTTTTTTTAATCATTGTTAAAGGTTGATGGAGTTAATATTCAGGAATTTACAAATCAAGAAGGGATTGATGCTTTACGAAACACTGGGAAAACTGTTAATCTGACAGTAGCAAGGAAAAAGATGGATAGTGTTCATGGATATTTTCAAAAAGGTAGTTTACATTGTACCTTCATTTTGTTTAATAAACAACTGTTTAACAAAATTCCAAATATTTCACATTTAATGCTGGTTATGGATTTAATAAAAAAATACAGTTTCCACATGGCTTTCAATTATACTTCAAATTGAGCAAAAATAATTATTCACCGGATAGAAAAACATTATAAACATTCATCTACTCAAACAAAATGTACCAGCCATAGAAATTCAATCAACTGAACTGTGTTGAAAGCCTCAGTAATAATGTGCTATGCATTAGGTATAATAAAACATACTCTAAGAAAGGCAAATTATTCTTTAAGTTAAAAAGACTTCAGGGAACGTTTGTTATTTTTCCATTATCCTCTAGGACAGTTCAGTGAAAAATTGCTCAAAGTAATTGCCGTCATTAGTCCTTTATTTTTTCCCAGCACATGTTGATCTTGTATGTTTATGTGGCTATGTCATGTTAGGAAAACATCTCTAAGTGCATCTCTCATGTACCCCTTTGTTTTCCAATGGAATCGTTTTGACTTGTGTGGGGTCCAAATATACTGTATTTTACATCAGTTAATTACAACTTCATACGCACAATTGTAAGCCACATTCATGTCTGATTTTATATAACACTTGTGTCAGGCAGGGAGCAAATTAAAATCGAACAGGCATAGACTTAGCCCATTTACAATTGGTAAGTCTAAAAACCCAATCGCAAATCAACAGTTACTAAACAGTTTCCAATAAAATTTACACAATAAAATTGCTTTGCAGACATTTTAAAAATAATATTGTCATCTATCTTATTTGCTGAGAACCTGAGAGGCATAGAATTAAAATGATACTTTGCATTGCAAAAATAAAAGGTTTATAATTCTTAGAATCTTAAGAGGAGAAAAGCTATAAGTCTACCTAATTATGTTTAGAAAGCTTCAGAAATTGAAATAATGGATATATCTCACTTCAAACAGCGCTCATAGTTGCACAGTTCTTGTTTTCATAGTGTCCGTTGTTTTTATGGTTGTCAGTTCCACCAGAGGATGTCAAATGCTCTGTAGAATATTGTATACTACTTTCAATTAAACTTGGATTTTCCTAAAATTATGCTTGCTAGAGCCTCGTTCACTCCAACAATGAAAAAAATTGAATCCAGATCAATATAGGATTGTTTCAAATGACAAGTTTGAAAAGAAACTTTAATACTGAGAGGTTTATAATGCAGATATTAATTATGCAAGTGGCTTTATTGTACACGATTTTAAGAATATACTCTTTTTCTTATTTTACAGCTGAACCAGATAATGTAACTCCCATAGCAAATGCAGTTATCACTGAAAGTAGCATTTGTTCTGTGGTTGGGGAGCAGGGAAGTACACAAACGAAAGAACTGCAATATCAAATTGATGGTATGTGTGTTTCTGTAATGTTTGTGTTACATCATTCCATGGATCTAGTACAAAATCTAAACGGACGTTTGAGTACAATACTGACAGAGTACTACACTCTCGGAAACACGAACAGAAATTACTGGAAAAGCTCAGCAGGTCTGGCAGCATCAGTGGAGAGAAAGCAGAGTTAATGTTTTGGGTGTGGTGAGCCATCTTCAGACGTGAATGTACCGAGGAAAAGGTTGGTGTATACGCTGAAGATGAGTTGGGGGCAGGAGTAAACAATGTTTTCAACAATGATCTGGAGGTGCCGGTGTTGGATTGGGGTGGACAAAATCAGAAGTCACACGACACCAGGTTACAGTCCAACAGGTTTATTTGAAATCACAATAATGAAATTCACCTGACAAAGGAGCAGCGCTTCAAAAGCTTGTGACTTCAAATAAGTCTGTTGGACTATAATCCTGTGTAATGTAACT
Source organism: Rhincodon typus (assembly GCF_021869965.1). Taxonomy (NCBI): domain Eukaryota; kingdom Metazoa; phylum Chordata; class Chondrichthyes; order Orectolobiformes; family Rhincodontidae; genus Rhincodon; species Rhincodon typus. Next base: position 39,385,347 of record NC_063341.1, read on the forward strand.
TCCAACTTTTGGGCCGACAAAGGAATCCATCCAAAAAACAGAAGTTGCTGGAAAAGCTCAGCAGGTCTGGCAGCATCTGTGAAGGAAAAATCAGCGTTAGCATTTCAGGTCTGGTGACCATTCCTCGGAAGGGTCAAAGTTCTGAGGAAGGGTTACCAGACCCGAAACGTTAACTCTGCATCTTTCTTCACACGTGCTGCCAGACCTCCTGAGCTTTTCCAGCGACTTCTGTTTCTGATTTACAGCATCCACAATTCTTTCGGTTTTCACAAAGGAATGGGTCCACCTGGAGAATCAATAACTGCTAATCGGGACAATTAGTGGCTGACAATGGCTTGGCTTGGTAGCAGTCAATGTGCTGACAAAGCCTGGGTGTGTCAGGGTTGGGATAAGGACATGTTTTTTGCTCCCTCTCTATCTCCAAGTTTTTTGGGATTTGTTCTTTTTTTTCCAATTAAAGAAAACTGAGTGAGTGGTGTCTGAAGCAGAGACAGAAAAAATAAATATAGCTGTTTGATACAACTGAGATATGAATTAAGATGTACTGCACCCCCAAACTGCACAATTTCAATTCAACTTACAAAATCAAATGTGGTCAAAATACTTAAGTTTGTGGCCATAATTTTGGGAAGAGCTGGTAGGTCGAAGGAACTCTTTTTATTGAAGGTGTTAAAAGGCATAAAGGATGTTTAATTGAATCATTGTAATCTGTGAGCAGTGAAGTGCCAAATGAATACCAATACAGATAAGACTGAAGTGGTGCATTTTGGAAAATAAATGGGATAGAGGTGCAAAGGGATCTAGATGAATAGATTCACAAATCATTAAAAGTAGCAATTCAGGTTAATAAACCACTGTGGCTCTTTTCTGTGGCTACAAGGGTATATCAGAAGCAGGAATCTCTATCATGAGTGACTCAACTCCTGACTGCCCAAAGCCTGTCCATGATTACGAGACACAGGTCGGGAGTGTACTGGAATAACCTGGATGAGTGTGACTTAAACAACGCTTAAGATGATTGACACAATCCAGGACAATGCAGTCAACCTTATGGACTGTTCATCTTTAACCATTCATTCCTTCATCATTGGCATTCAGTGGCAGCATTGTATACCATTTACAAAATGGACTGCAGTAACTTCCCAAGCTATCTCTGACAACTTTCAAATCTCCTTTGAGAGGTTTATGGAATAAATAATTCCTCACCACACACGAACACTCACACAAGTTCTTAGGAAAGACTGATTAGTTTAGCACGCAGACAGCCCTGTGAAATCGCTGATATCAGTCTGGAGCACTTTGTAGGGTTAACTCTTTTGAGATTGACTATGGATTATTTTGAAAGAAAGCTTGGATTGCAGACAGATCTTCCTGACTCTTTTTTTTATAGAATTGAAGAAGTGCTAGTCTAGCTCAAAGGACTTTAGAGTCACGCACATAGTGTGGGATTTCAGCATAGTTCCTTCTGATTTTTGTTAAAAGCTAATTCAGTAAAAATGAAGAGTACACTACAGTAATTTCTGTCACTGTTTTAAGGACTGCAGTTGTGCCTTTATTTTTGGCGAACAAATTTATGTCTAAATGTTTTTGTTTATACTCTTCTTGCTTAACATTTGGTCCTGTGCAATATGCAAGTGATAGTTTGCAATCTGTTCAATGTATTGCTCTTTGAATCTCGAACTATTCATTTGCACGTTTGAGTTGGTTGCAATAGAATTGAATTGAGGTTCTTTTACATAACTATTCTAGGATTTCATAAGATAAATGGCACAGAAACAGGTCTTTCAGCACAATCAGTAAATGCTCGTGTTTATGCTCCACTTGAGCTTCCTTCCACTGTTTACCATCATAATGATCTATTTCCTCCCTCATAAGCTTGTCACTGTTTCTGTTTAACTGCATCTATACTTTTGTTTCAACCATTACCTGTCACTGAGTTCAACATTCTCATCACTCTTTGTTGAAAGAGTTTTCTTCTGAATTCCCTATTGGATTTCTTTGTGCCTATTTTACATTGAAGGCCTTCAATTATGATCTTCTCCACAAGATGAAACAGCTTCATCAACTTCATTAAAACCTTTGATAAATTTTGTAGCTTGATTTGTTCCCTCTCCATCTTCATTTTTCAAGAGTGAAGAAACCTAACCTGCCAGTGCTTCGATTATGTGTAAGGTTGTACATATCAGTAACTATATTCTATCATAGATGTAGTCTATTATGTAAAATCATATAGGCCAATGGTGAATGCATACCTGGAGTACTGTGTACAGATTTTTGCCTACTTATTTAAGGAGGGATATATTTGCATTGGAAGCAAGATTGATTCAATTAATCCCTGGGGGGAGGGGGGAATGATTCAGTGAGTTGGGTTTATAATTATTGAGCTCAGAAGAATGAGCATAGATCTTATTAAAACATAAGATTTTGAGGTGGCTTCACAGTGTAAATGTTGAGCAGATGTTTTCCTGCCATGAGGGATCTAAACTAGGGGGCACAGTTTTAAAATAAAGGTCTTCCCATTTAAAACCTAAATGATGGGAGTTGACTCAAGGGGCTGAATAGCCTGCAGCTAACATTTGTTTCTTTTGTTGTAATGTTCTTAACAAAATGGCTGATAATCAAACACACTGAATAATCTATTATCTCAACTATATTGGAAACAATAATAGTTTCAGTTACTATCTGTGTTTATAAAACTATCTTAAGCCATAGCGTAGCTGTCTATAACACTCAAGTAGTTTTGTTAAGAATGCAATAATTAGTTTTATTAAAATAATCATGTGTAGCACAGTGATGTTACTTTTATCCAGTGATGGTAACCGAGCTTTTATTTTCATTGACAATTTTTTAAACTTGTTTCTTAATAATTTAATTCAAGTGGAAAAGTTAGCAGCTGCAAATAAGTTGTTATAGAGCAGCAGGTTCACATCCTTTTGAGACTGTCAAATCGCCACAAAAAACAATGATTCACATTTATTTATTCATATTGTTCTACTACACTGTTTAAGTAATGCTGCTGGATGGGGACTAGGTTTATTAAGAGTTCAACTGTGATCGAGGCTTGCTACATGCTTGAGCACATAATATAATGATGTCAGTTCAATTCAGCCATGAGAGTATTACATTGTGTGAAATTCTGCACAGATCAGATGTTGAACTGAAACTTTATGTACTTGTACAAGTCAATGTAAAAGATCCTATGATCTTACCAGAAGAAAAATCAAAAGTGGTAACTCCTGGCAAATCCTTCTCCTTCAAACAGCATTTAAAAAAAAACAGCATTAGATTATTATTCCAATATTCACTGGTTATTTAGTCATTTACTGTTTTGGAACATTGTGTACAGACTAACACATGCATTTGAAATATGATCGAAATTTATGAATGACATAACTGAGGCACGGCATGTTGCAAATGAAGTCATCCGTACTCTATAAATGACCTGTGTGTTCTGGACGAGAAACTATTTCAGAGGTTTGATAGTTGTATTGGCACAGGTAGAAATGCAGTCTCAACGAGAGACTAAGAATGGAGGGTTGTTTCAAAATGATGTGCTCAATCATGCCAAAAATTGTAAAGAAAAATTGGAATGGATGTTCAATAAAGGGGAAAACCATTGGTGACTTTGACCATTACAATTCTATTTCATTTGGCAGAGTGGAAGATACGTGTTGTGGGAGAAGTGACTGTATGTTTGACAGCTGAATTACGTTCAAAGCAAATTTAAGAGATTACACACAGGGTGACACGGTAACTCAGTGGTTGGCACTGCTGCCTCACAGCGCTAGGGCCCCGGGTTCAGTTCCACCTTCAGGAGACTGTCTGTGTGGAGTTTGCACATTGTCCCCATGTCTGTGTGGGTTTCCTTTGGGTGTTCTGGTTTCCTGCCACAGTCCAAAGATGTGCAGGTTTGGTGGATTTGGCCATGCTAAATTGCCCGTAGTGTCCAGGCATATGCAGGTTTGGTGGATTAGCCATGGGAATATCAGGGTTACAGGAATAGAGTAGGGAGTAGGTTTGGGTGGGATGCTGTTTGTAGTGATGGTGTGGACTCAATGGGCCGAATGGCCTGCTTCCACTCTGTAGAGATTCTGTGATCTATATTCTGTGACATTCATTCAAGGTAACTTTTTGAGGAAAGGGTTGAGAATTATGCCCCAAAATATTTGAAGATGACTGCTTCCTTTGAGAGATCCATGGTAAATAACAAGAATATTCATTCATCAGAGGGAGTGTTGATTTTCAGACTTCTGCCTATGGGCCAACAAATGTGGACTCAGTTTTTAAAATTAGATTCTGTATTCAAGAGATATAATGTTGTAGGGTCAGAAAGTCGACTTAAATACTAAAACTCTTGGCATCTTCTACTACTGCTGATATAATCTCAATTTCTTTTCTTTGCCAAATTTAATTAATGGAACTCTTTTGAATTTCATACCTGCTGGCAATTGATTTTGTGATTCAACAATTCCTGGTCAGCAGGAACATACCGATCAGAATGATGGAAAAATTCCTTTTGGTAGATTGAACATTTCTCAGGACAAAGAGTGACTGCCTTAGGGCCTTTCATGAGTTTGCACAATTTGTAGTGTAAAATAACCTCATCATTAGTCCACTAGTTGGCTTTGAAATGCCCTATTTCAGCATCATGTTTGCTGGGTGAACAAATAGCACAGGCCTTATTTATGAGGTTGTCAGTAAAGCCAAACTTGTATCACATAGAACTGTCAGATCCCAACATGTATATTCACCAGTGAAGGTAGGTTTGTGGTAGACAGAAGTAGAGTGCCGATTTCTCAACTAGGATTTCAAGGAAATGGAGTTTGTTTGGCATTCATTTCTGATGTGAATTTGGGTGCAAAATGGCACCAAGCCCTTTAAGTAAATAAGGTAATTCTGTGGATTATATGGAAAAACTGTGGATTCACACAAAAAGAAAGGCATCTACATATCAGGAACATTCAAGGGATAGGAGGTTAGGGCAGCTGTATGTCCCAAAGATTGCTGAATCACTTCAAACTGCATATCCTTTCAGCAGTTTGGACAAGCAAGGTACTGACCTTATCCAATCAGCCCATTGCTAGGTGATAGGTACTTTGAAAAGGCAGCCTATCTTGAGTGTCTATCCCCGCTACTCATGATTTGCCAAACAGCAGAAGAATTTTCTGTAAAGTTGCCAATATTTTGAAGGTCCATCAGGCCCAGGTGAAGGCCAAGAACAAATGGCAGAAGAAGGTGCAAACATCAAAATACTTCAACTACTTGCATAACCAATAGCAGAGTGTGTGGATCGAGCTTTGAATTTTATAGTCCCATCGGGACCAAAAACTCGAGAGTAGTCGAAGTGATCCTTACTCCAAAGGGACTGCCAATGAAGATGAAGGAGCAGTCAGCTTAAGAAATCCCTGGAGAATCCTTGATAGTGTACGTATTTTAGAAAGAGCTCAAAGCACTCCTAGCTAAAGTTAAGCAGAACTTGGTTAGCGTTAGTTAAGAAAATTTATTTAAAGAAAACTCTAAAGAACTGCGAACGCAGGAAATCAGAAATAAAAACAGAAATTGCTGGAAAAACCTCAGCAGGTCTGGCAGCATCTGTGGAGAGAAATCAGAGTTAACGATTGGGGTCCAGTGACCCTTCAGAATTGATTGGAGCTGGGCAATTTTGATATATGTGCTGAAGATAGGATAGCGGGGAGTGGAGAGGAGTAAATGATAGGTGGAGGAGGACCCCAGAGACAAAGGACAATCATTGAATAGACAAGGAATGGGTAAAGGTCAGCCTGGGAAAATCAGTAGCTGATAATGGAGAGACCAAGAGAGGCTGACAATTGTTTGTTTGTGGTAGCAGCCCATGTAATAACACAGCTTGGTCTATGGGGATTGGGATAAGGACATGGGAGGAGGTGCTCAGGCCCTAAAATTATTGAACTTGACATTGAGTCTGGAAGGCTGCAGGGACCCCATGCGGAAAATGAGGTGCCGTTCTTCCAGCTTGCACTGAGCTTCGCTGGAACACTGCAGCAATTCTGAGACAGATGTTGGCCGGGGTACACAGCAGCACATTAAAGTGGCAGGCACCTGGAAGCTCATTTTTGTGGATAGAATGAAGATGTTTTGCGAAGCAGTCACCCAGTCTATGTTACATCTCCCCAGCATAGAGGAGATTACATGTGAGCACTGAATAAAGAAGACTTTTTTTTTAGATTGAGTGAAGGGCAGGCAAATTGCTACATCACCTGGAAGGTGTGATTGGGGCTTTGGATAATTTTTATAGAATACAATCCCTAGAGTGTGGAAACAGGTGCTTCGGCCCGACAAGTCCACACCGACCCTTGAAGCATCCCACTCGGACACGTCCCCCTATAACCCATCTAATCTACACATCCCTGAGCACTACAGGCAATTTAGCATGGCCAATCCACCTAGCCTGCACATCTTTGGACAGTGGGAGGAAACCGGAGCACCCGGAGGAAACCCACACAGACACGGGGAGAATGTGAAAACTCCACACAGACAGCCGCTCAAGGGTGGAATCGAACCCAGGTCCCTGGTGATGGAAGGCCACAGTGCTAACCACTGAGCTACCGTGCCGTGAGAAAGGAGGAAGTAAGTAGGAAGATTTTTTTTTTTTTAATTGCGTGTTGTGCAGGTAAAATTTGTAATGTTCCTAGTGTACCATTTTTATATCTGCAATTACAGTTTAATGAATTAATTTACAGGTTTGTTTTGAAAAAAATTGCATAAATAGTAATAGCAAATGAATGTGACTCATTTTAATTCCAGGATCCGGATCTATTACAAAGAGAGAAGAATCAAAATCCAGATGGGAAAATTTGTTGGGACCAGAGTATGAAGTGATGGTATGATTTTCTTGCACCATTCAATTGACAAGAATTGAGTGTTAGGAAGTAACCATACAATCCATTAAAGTTTGTGATGATAACTCCCTTCATTTTTTTTTGTGGAAATTGTGGAATGTGGTTTCTGTTTAGAAACAGGGATGCAATTTTATAGGGGCCTAAGCAACTAATGGTGGACTATGACATGATTTATGGAAGTAGCGAGACTGTTCTTGACAATGAGCGCAACTTCCAGCATCTTTTTTGTAACTGGTGAATGTTGAGGTGAAATTCTTACTGGGCAACAGCATTGCTTGTTAACTACTTTTATAATGGCATGTCCTGCCTCATTAATATGTAGCTTCCAATCTTACCAAACGCGTCAAACAAATTAGACACTGAGAATTCTTGTTACGGAAGTCAGAGGTGGTGACTTTGGCTCGCTGTATGCTTTAAAGGACTGCCATGTTGGAAACCAGGCACCAACATCTCACTGCATGATCCATGTCCACAGACATTAGCATCTGTCATGCCAACCTCTGAGAACACTTAGAATACATCTCTGATCCACCTACAGAACACTTCTGCATTTCAGTGAAGCACCTTGGGGTGCAACTGCAACTGTCTTGTAATACTGCAGCAAGGACACTTTGTTCAGGGACATGCACCCAGCTCATGGCCTTGACCAGAATACAGCTCCTACCTGTACACTTACTGTTATAGCACTCACTCACATTGAGCCAACTGGAGACTACTGTGTCGCTGCTTTGCACTGCCTTGCCGTTCCTTTTCATGGTTTATTCCCTCAACCAGAGATACCAAGCTCATAGTACTGCTGTATTACCAAGCTCTTGAGCACAGACACAAAGTCAGGAAGCTTGCTGTGATTATCAACTGTCCTTTTGTCAGGTTAAGGCAGATAGGCTTTGGTCATGGGGTCAACACAGAGTAATTAAAGGGCAGCCTCTGATTCCTGGCCAGCACTTTTACCACTTTCAGTCAGCCTCTCATGCTATTAAAGTCAGGATTCCCTCCACAGGAGGAGTGAGGAGTCGAATGTTGGGCAGCCCGCCGGCTAGCTTGATTCTTTAATGGGGGCAAAACTTGGCAGTGGTAAATTGTTGTGGGAATGGCATGTGGTAAGATGGGGATAGAATCGGGTAACAGGAATGCCATTTAGCCAGATAGGATGTTAATGACAAAAGATATGGAGAGATCTCACTAAGGCCTCATGATGAGAAATCCTTCAAAAAACCTGACGAAACTTGATACTTGACCAAAATAAATGTAAGATTCAGCCTAGAGTGTGATTAAGTAGTGCAATATTTCATCCAAGTTAATCTTATGGAGAGCCACTGTCCAACTTGAGAAAGATTTCAATTCAGTTTAATAGATGTTGTGAATTATCTTTTAAACTAATTCTAGTATGCAATTTATCTTGCTTAAAATGGATTGTATGCAGATTTTTGAAAGCAAAATATCACAGATTCCAGAATTCTGAAATAAGAACTAAAATGCTAGAATTGTATTGGTTTGGCAGCTTTTGTAGAGAGAGAAGCAGAGTTAGTACTTCAGGTCTGTAGCTTGCTGAAAGGTCTGTTCTTCTGTGTTAATTGTGTTTGGATTGGCTTTTAACGTGTCAGACTTGCACATTCCAAGATTAGACAACTGAATTGATGAGCAGATACATAAGCGAGAGAAGATGTATTGCCATGTCATCTATTTGTATATACATTTGATATTTATGTTTCAAATGACTGAGTTTAACCATCGCAAGCAGACAAGTAGCACGTAATTTTATTGGTTCCTGTGTATTTTGAAAAATCCTGCTTCACTTAGCTTCTGTGAATTGAGCAGCGAAGAATATAATTTCTATTCTTCATGTATCCCATGAGTGTTAGAATATTTATCCAGATTTGTTCCACAGTCTGCATCTGCTCCATACTTCCTATGTTTATTTTTTGGTGTCAGTAAATGCTCGGTATAATGTTGTTAGGAAAATGAATTGCTGTTGACAATGTTTGCTTCTCTTCAAGATATCCTTCCTAGCTTTTGCATCTTTGCTGACTGGAGCTCCTTTTATCCTCAATTCACCATCTTTCTGTATTCCCTAAACCTCTATATCCAAATAAGGTCTTCTACCAGGAATCTTGGCTACCCATTTGAGATTATTGTCATCTGGCTTCTCTATCCTGATCACTGACAAACCAAAAAAAAAGTTTAAATTGGGGACTGTAGTTTGCAATGACAAAAATGTTGACCATTTTTATTACGAATGGAGATCATGGCAAACCTAAAATTATGATCTTGTATATATAACTTCCTATAATAATTGAGAGATTATTTCATTCACTCAATAAATTAAGATACCATCTTACGATTACTTGCTTCCATTGTGTAGTAACTTTTACTCAGAATGTTGGCCTGAAACATCAATGGAAGGTTAAAATGTTGAATTCTCTCAAATTAACTCACTGCTTTTCTTATTTATAATTAGATGCTTGATTTGGAGATTGACATTGACCATGATATAGAACTGCAGAAGTACTCCAAGGTAATGACATCCAAAATTTTCAGAGCCTTCATGATTGAAGTGGGTACTTAGTCATTTATTAAATCATAATTGTTCCATGTCTTTCACCTTTCACTTTGTGGAAATTTTAAGTTAATGCTTCAAAGAGCAAAACCTTTGACTGAATGTGTAACGACACTAAAGATTTGCAATGTGCTTGGAAAAGGCAAACACAAAAAGGCAGGCAATAATACTAGAGAAAATTTGGTCATGTTTATTTCACCAGGCTAATAAGTAGCATGTAAAATAACCTTCCGGTGAGGATGTAATTCCCAGAATAAACCTGTCAAAGGATGCTGTGCGTTTGTATGAGTTCACAATCTAAAAGTACTGTGCATTTGATGACTATTGCTCCAAGTTTTATTTGTTGGATTTAGCAAGTTGAATTGTTGAAAAGCTGAAGAATTGAAGAATAGGTTGCTCTTTGGGATATCCACAGGAACTAGTACAGATATTGAAATGTTGTTCATGTCTAAATGGTATTATATCTTGAGAACTCAGTATGATAAATTGCTTTTCAGAGGCTAAATCGGAAAAAACTGCATAGCCTGCAAATAAAAAGTCTGAAAATAGGACATTGGTTTCTGCCTTTCAAAATTGCAGAACAGTTGAAGCTCCGTGTAATAGCCTGATTAATAATAGATAAAGAGCTTCACACTGCTATGGACAATGATATCAAATAAAATGGCAATGCAGAAAATTACCAAATCAGGTTGCCAAGAGGCCAAAGTGAATGATCAATTTCTTGAACCAATTGTATGGAGTTGGATGCATAACCTAGAGATCAAGTAAGAATCAAGTCTGAGGAGAGAAAATAATCCAGGAAGAGCTATTACCATAAAAGGCGAAGACAGAATTCTAATTTTTTATATAATTCAGACAGTTAATGATTGTACTCGCAGGAATTAAGCATAGCTACAATTGACTTGCAAGTGCAGAGGTAACGTATTACAAAAATAATGTCAAAAGCTGTTAATCTCTTGAAAATACAAGACATGTGATACCTTAATCATGTGTATTTTTTTAGCCTTCCATGTCATGTGTGTGTTTCTGGCAGTTGTTGCCCATCCTGAATTGACTTTGAATTGATTCGCCATTTGCGGGGCAGGTCAAAACTATTGCTGAGTGTTTAAGAGTCTCATGTAAGCCAGATAAGGATGAAAGATTTCTGTTCCTAAAGGACATTAGTGAATTGGATCGGTTTTTACAACAATCACTGACAGCTATTATGGTCACTGTTATGATCCCTGCTGATGATGATATTGCACATGTCAAATCACAGATTGAAACCTGGTTTGATAGAGCATATATTTCACTTTTGCAGTTGCTTAAGATGGTGGTCAGTCACTGAAACATTTCCACACAAGGCTGCAGATGATCTTTAACAGCACAGCAGAAGTTTATTACTCCGAGGAAGAAATAACCACATACAACCCAGTTACCTAATAACTATATGTTATATAGGACATCAACATTTAAACATTTTAGGACCAAGTTATTGTCAAATAATTTGAATTTAAAATTGAATTTCTGTTGCTAAGTCCGACTTGCAATCGAGAAAGCACAAAACATATGCCCTTGTAAGGAAACCTTTAATGGCCTCACCATTGTCCTCAACGTTTTACTGCCAATGAGACATTTTAGAGTTCTGAGGAAGAGTCACCGGACCCAAAACGTTAACTCTGTTTTCTCCTCCACAGATGCTGCCAGACCTGCTGAGCTTTTCCAGCAACTTTGTTTTTGTTCCTGATTTACAGCATCCGCAGTTCTTTGGGTTTCATTTTAGAAAGCAAATCACTTCATGAATTGGCAGCCAACTTGCCCACAGCAGGTTCAACAGCAGTGATGGAATTAATGTCCAATTCATCTGTTTCAAGAGATGTTAGAGGAATAAATGTTGACCAAGGGATCAGAAAAACAATCTCTGCCCTTCTTCAAATTGTGTTCTTGAAAATGTTATTTTTCATCTGAGAGATCAAACTAGGCTTCTGATTAACATTTCATCTGAAGGACAATTTATGAAGACCGTACAGCAGAAAGTGCTGTCGGTGAGGCAAAACCAATAACTATGTTGTTCTTTGTCTACAGTCAATGGTACATGAGCCATTGAGGGAGATGGAACTTGAACATAGCTGGATGGAAAACTTGAACATTGGTCTTTTTGCATACTTGTCCAAATTTTTGACTTTGTTTTAATCTAGCTGTTACCAGTTCCTACCCTGAGGTTTGGAGTGGATCTGGACTCTTTTGATGGACACCATTGCATATCATCAATTGTTCCTGATGGGCCAATAGGGCAAACTGGATTATTACAACTAGAAGATGAAATTTTAGAGGTATAGTTTTTTTTTTGTAATTAGTAAGTCAGTAAACATTGGAAATTACTCTGCAATTTGGTCAGAATTATTTTTGGTAAACAAGGTGACATGAAAATCAAGAGTCAGGTAATCATTGTGAAATAATTTAATGTTTCTTGTGTGTAACTTTAAGAAATCTTTGTTCATTAGATATTATTCATATTTACTTATTGCTTAAGTCACAGAGTCCATCAAGAGCAAGAAAACTTATTCTAGATTCTAGGCACCACATGTTTTAGCTTGCTATTTATGAAAAACAAAACGATTTTGATTTATGTTTGGCACAGATTTCTTTGTTTTTCTGCTGGTGTTGCATATGGCTAAGCTTTACTTATTCAGACGCATTAATAGTGAGCTTTATTTCAGTGGCTTTATAGGAGCCACCATAGTTATAATTTTTCAGGTTACACTGTCATGAAACAGTTTTACTACTCTCAATTGTCTAATGCAAGTGCCATTCTGCCAACTTCCATTCTTCTCAACTTACTAATTAACGAGTCAGTGAAAGTGAAAGTGAAAGTAACACAATCACATTATTAAAATAACATTATCGGGTTAATAAGCAAGACACTTAGGTGGAGTAGGAGAGTAGTTCTGGTCCAGTTATTTGAATGACTAATGTGATTAAGAAGCTGTTAGTCTGATGAGTGGTTTAGTCAGTTAAGTTTGTCTGCCAAGTGCATTTGAAAATACATTGTGATATAAGAATTTGTCTAAGTAGAACTGAAAAGTAACTGCAAATGTGATTTTTGGGATTATTTCAAGAGAATAGCTTTTCAAAAGTGCTGATTAAAGGGACTGGAAATCAAGTTTTTTTTTAAGAAACTCTTACGGACCTTATTTTGAGTATATTACGTACGCCTGTCAAAAAATCTATTACTCTTTGGATTAAACTATCAACTTGATGTTTGTTTCGCCCTACAGGTGAATGGAGCACAGTTGTATGGAAAATCTCGGCGTGAGGTGTTTTCCTTTCTGAAAGAAGCTGCTCCTCCGTTTACTTTGGTCTGCTGTCGACGACTATTTGAAGGTGGAAAAGAGATGCCCGTGGATGAACCCAGTATTATACAAAGTCCAACATCCCAGGTGAGGTTTCAGAATTATAGAGTCATCTGGACAGAAAGGTGTGCCCATCATGTAGATGTGATGCATGATTTTATTAAATGGCGGAGCAAGCACAAGGGGCTGATTTGTTTACTTCTGCTCCTAGTTCGTATATAGTCTGTGGGTGAAGAGAATTGGCATACTTGCAGTTAGTTGGTTCTCATTTTCAAGCTCTATTGCTGGCTAGTAGCAATGCAAATCGGTGAGTCTGATGTGTGAAGCAATTCTGTGATTCCATTGCAAAGCCCTCCCTTTGCTTTCTCATGGAAACTAGGTCCCTCATAGTCCCAGACCAAGGCTGCAGAAGGTTTAGCCCCTAAACAGGCAGTGTGCAGGGCTACTGGCACTTGGACATGTCTTGTCGCTTGTGACCAAAACTCCTAGCAATCAGCAAGCAGTTCCTCTGTCTTGTGAACCTTTTGGGAGAGTTGAAGGCGAAGGGAGTAAACCTGACAATAGTATCTGGTTTTGAACTCCAAGGTGGACTGATGCAGTACTTCTGCCAATTTGTGCCAGCAACTTGGTGCCACATGTGGTGGTTTACATACCTTTAAACTGATCTTGAGAGATTGAGTGGCAATCCTGACATTTAGGTAGATCGAATTCCCCATAAACTTTAGTCAGGTTCCTGCCACAGAGAAGGCAGTTTGTTTTGCTGCAGAATGTTAACAGAACACTGGAACCAGCAATTAGGAGTAATAAGCTATTCTGTGGACAGCACTATCATTGAGGATGTACTGAAGACGACAGATAACCTGTCGGCCATTGGAAGAACTGGATAGCAAACCCATAGGGAAGGAAGTTAGCAAAGCATTTGAATTGTTTGCCATTGGCTATGGCACTGTAGCACCTGAACCCATCAAGCAAAGGAAATGAGCACTTGTACAGCACATCGGCACAAACTTCTCTGTCTCATCTGGAGGCCGGGTTACGTTTCTTAGGATAATCATGATGTAAAATTTGTGATCCTGTGCAAGAATAAGGGCAACCCCAGTGATCTCAACAGCTATTGAGGATTCTCCAAGGTTTGTGTCTGTTATCAGCTAGCTTATTGCTCATCTCTTCAAATCTTCCTTGTTTGTGTATCTTCAGTCTGGCATTTATTGCTCCCCCCCACAGCACTGTGGAAATATCTGTCCAAGTTACAGCCTGGGCTTCACCTTTACTCCATTAGCAAGCTGCAGATGCCAAAAAAGGATCGATTTTGAAGGAGACATCCACCTGTCTCTCTAAAGCTTATTGGTTAACCTGCTCATTGCTAATTAAACATGGGGAGACGGTACCTACTTTTGTTTGATTCAGCAGACAACTCTCCTTGATGATCTCTGTAAAATGGTGATAGCTGGGATAGAGCAGGAACAGGGTAATTTAAGCACTGTAATGTTAGCGCTGCTGTAACAGTGGTTATGTCAGGGCCATTGGGCATTGGCTTTTTCTTGTCATGTTCCTTCATGTTTAATGCCACCCCTACAATATTGCTGGCCTCTGCTCCTTATTGTGACTGAAATCTATAAAAGTAGTTAACATGTTTGGTGGTCCAGAGACCCTGCTAAGATTAGAAATTTAAGGCTTGGTACCAGGGTACATATTAGAATTGAAATATATGTCTCTTTGAGCATATTCAGGGTAATATGTATGATATATGTTGTAATTGTGTTTAAACTTTGCAATACGGTAATGTGTTACCATCATATTGTTGGATTGATAAATGTGAAAAATGTATAATGGCATAAATTTGTACCTCTATCACTATTTTCTCTACGTAGACAACGTTAAGCTGGATATCTGAGTGATCTTCATAAAATGTACAATAGATTAGCTTCAAGATGGTATTAATAGTAAGTTAGCTAAGAAAAATTTTGTATGGTAGTATTGAATTGAAGTAACAGCTGGAATCGGTTGAACATAAATATTCTGGTTGTGTTTATTGGCGGTAACAACTAAAATGCTGGAAATACTCAAGTTTTTTGGCAGTATCTGTTGTGAAAGAACCAGTTAACATTTGAGGGGGGTAACCTTTCATCAAAGAATTTCTTGCATTTTCTGTTTTTGTTTCAGATTTCCAGCATCTGCAATATTTTGCTTTTTGATCTATGTAGGATTTTTGTCTATTAGACTTAGGAGATTTTTCAGACTTAATTAACATTGACATTTTCATAGGTAGTGTTGAGAAAGTGGGGAGGCTGCAGAAGCATTTGGACAGGCCAGGAGAGTGGGCAATGAAGCAGCAGATGGAACAATAAGAGGATGGATGCAACTTTGTTATCCCATAACAGTAATGGCTCTTTGATACTCTTGGGAAATGCTGTGGTGGTTAGCTCAGTTGCCAATGTGTGAAAGTGAGAGGTAGAAAAAATGGAAACATAGGCTCTATTCTAAACAAGGAAAGGCTTTGGAAATTTGAAGCACAAACTGACTTAGGAGTCCTAGTTCAGGATTTTCTTAAGGTTAACATGCAGCTTCACTTGGCATTTAGGAAGGCAAATGCAGTGTTAGCATTCATTTCAGGACAGCTAGAATACAAGAGTAGAGATGTCCTGCTGAGGCTGTGAGATCGCATTTAGAATATTGCGAGCAGTTTTTAGGTCCTGTATCTAGGGAAGGATGGACTGATATTGGTGTGGGTGCAGAGAAGGTTTACAAGAGCGATCCCAAGCATGAAGGGCTTGTCATATGAGGAGCAGTTGAGGACTCTGGCATGTAATCAATGAAGGTTAGAAGGTTGGGGGGGTGGGGGAGGGTCCAGATCTGATTGAAACTTAGCGAATACTGAGAGGCTTGGATAGAGTGGCTGTGGAGAAAATGTTTCCACTAGCAGGAGAGACTAGGACCTGGGGGCACAGCTTCAGCATGAAGGAACAGTTATTTAGAACTGAGGTAAGGAAGAATTTCTTCAGCCAGAGGTGGTGAATCTGTGGAATTGATTGCTGCAGAAGGCTGTGGAGGCCAAGGCATGAGTGTATTTAAGACAGAGATAGACAAGTTCTTGATTAGTAAGCAGATCAAGGATTATGGGGAGAAGACAGGGGAATGGAGTTGTTTCTACACATCATGCCATGATTGAATGGTGGAGCAGAATTGATGGGATGATTGGTCTAATTCTGCTCCTCAATCTTAGAGTCTTATTTTTATGACTTGGAAACATGAGAAGGCAGATAGTTCAATTGAGACAAAGAGAAAATTATGCTGTTAATGGGAATAATTGTTCATGAGGCAGCCAAAGCTAATAAATCTTGGAACAATAAGAGGATGGATGCAACTTTGTTATCCCATAACAGTAATGGCTCTTTGATACTCTTGGGAAATGCTGTGGTGGTTAGCTCAGTCGCCAACTTATTGGTAGCCCAATGGACCAGCCACATGCCAGGGAGAGATAAATGAATCCATGAATCTCTGATTCCCATGCCACAAAGGCATGAAGATACTTTTCTAGGTTAGTTGCAAAATTTGGTTGCAATTATTGATCAGCAAGGTTTATTGCTTTGGTCGAATTTCAAAATTCAACATGTAGAAACCTGGGATTTTTATTGGTATTCTGAAATTGCAATCTGTAATGCGGTCTGTTTGCCATTATGACCTTTGGTTTTAGGAGCTGAATAATTTAGCTCACATTATGTTGCATTGATTTTATGATTTTTACTAATATTTTACAATCGGGGAGTTCACCAGTGTTTCATTTCTGTTAATTCATTAGATGGTAGTGTGTGAAAACACACCTGGAAACAGTTAAGTCATTACTGAACACTGGCTTGAAATGAGGAACCAATGCGAGAGCAATGGCAGAGACAAAGCACTAGCACCATCATGAAACTGCTCTGAAAGCCCACAGACATTTCTCCACACACATTTCCATATAGCCTGCATGCTAGGTGTACTGACTTAATTTTGCAGCCAGCTAAATCATATGCTCATGTCTGAATATTTGATTGGAATAAATTTATTACTTTTGTATTCTGATGCAATTTCTCAGTGATTTATATTTGATATAACCTTGTATTTTACTAGCTTGTTTAACCTGTCTACCATAGTAATTCAGTCTGACATTGCATTTCAATTTTTGTCAGATTTTTTTTCTGTTTAAGGTTGCATAAGGCTTGTTGAAAAGTAGTATTTTTGTGTAGTAGTTGTTGTATTTTGTTAATATGAAGTTTTTCTAAGCACACCTGCCTGAGATTTGAATGTATTGCTGAGGACAAGATTTGCCGATGGGGTGTATTTCGCAACATTTTTTCTGATTTTACTGAATGTTTTCTGAGATCATTGCTGCTAGTAAAAGCTTCAACTGTTACATTACTAACTATTTTTGTATGCTGTTTTTCTTAGACTGCAGAAAATGCTGAGCCAGTGATTAGGCCACCATCTCCCTGGAACAGTGAAAGTTGTATGAGCCAGGTAAATGGAGGATGGAATTTTTGTTGAAAATTGCAGTCTTCAGTGATAGATCAAGTGAAGAGAGGAATGAGTGTGAATTTGCATGTGTGTTTCAATGACCCACTTTCTCTTTTCCTGTCTTATGTTTAAATTAGTTTGCTCTTGCTTCCAATTTCTATATTCAGCAATTGTGTGAGATTTGTGAGAGCAGCCCAATACATCTCTCTCTCTCTGCTGTTGTCTCTGTCACGTTCTGACTAATTGGAAATAGTTGTTTGGAGTATTTAGAGCCTTGTATATGCATCTCAACAATATGCAGTGATTTTGAATCACTAAAAATTCCCCTTCCATGTAAATTGTGGCACACATTTTGGAATACTACAATATAGTTTTTATTTCTTAATAAAAACGCAAAATGCACAAAATACGTTGAATAATTCCTGTCAAAGCAATGTTCATTTAATTTTATACTGGAGTATAAGGACACAGAAGTTATGTTGTAGCTATACAAAAGCCTGGTTAGACCCCACTTAGAATAATGTGAGCAGATCAAGGCACCTCACCTTAGGAAGAATTTATTGGCCTTTGGGAAGTACAACATAGATTTTGAAGGATGATACCTGGACTTCAGGAGTTAAGGTCTGAGCAGTTGTTGTGCAACTTTGACTTGTTTGCTTTAGAATTTAGAAGGTTAAGGGGTGATCTGATTGAAGTCTTCAAGTATCAACAGGAAAAGGCAGGGGAGATGAAGATAAACTATTCTTATTGGTTGGAGATTGTATAACTAGGGCATAGTCTAAACTTTAGAGCAAGACCATTCAAGAGACGTGTTTGGAAGCACTTCTATATACAAAGGTTTGGAACTCTCTTCCATTAGTGGCAGTTGATGCTAGATCAGTTGCTAATTTTACATCTGAGAGATTTTTTTTATTTAGCCAAATCATGAAGTGATGTGGGCTAAAGGCAGCTATGTGGAGTTAGGTCACAAAGCAGCAATGATCTCATTGAGTGGCAGAACAGGCTCGAGGGGCTGAATGGGCTATTTTGGTTCCATGGACATGGGGCTTGGAAAGTGGTGGCTTGCAAATTCCTGAGACCATTCAATGTACTGGTCTCCTGTTATGGTATTTCTTTTGGACCAGTTTTGGTCCTGAGAAGCTGCAGTTTGGGGTGGTTTTGGAGTAGGGTGGTGCTTGAAGTTGAGATGGACTGGTGAATGTGGTTGTGGTGGCTGTTGATGGCTCCCCTGCAGCAACCAGAAGGTTGACTTTTTGATCTCTTACTTGACCTATTAAGACCACTCAGCAAAAGCCAAATGGAACTTTCCATCCAACTTGCAGGCCATTACACCCTGCAACCACCAAGAGACCAAATGTTGGTAACAAGACTTCTTTACAAGGTTCCTCCAGTGAAAGTTGCGCCCCCCGTCTCTCTCGCGCCCCCCGCCCCCCCCCCCCCCCCCCCCCCCCCCCCCCCCCCCC
>NC_063341.1:39404170-39434210 GCF_021869965.1 Rhincodon typus
TTTGGCATCTTCCATCTTGGAGAGTGAGCCTGTCAATATGGAGGTGGAGGGCCTTATTCTTGTCCTTTGGCCTTGAGAGCCTCCTTGCCATCCTTAATGAACAGTAAGTACAAACCCTAAACCTCAATGGCTGGCTAGGAAAATATATGACAAGTGTCAGATATCAACAATGCAGGTTAGGACCCAGAAATTCACCCAATATTGCATTTACAAGTTAAGTTTTTTCCCCCCAAAGGTGGACTTGGATTCTGAAGCGGATTCTGAAGCAAATGCAGAAGAGGATGAAGTCGGAGAGTTAGCTTTATGGACTTCAGATGTGAAACTGATTGAACTGAATAAGGGTTCAAAAGGTTTAGGTTTCAGCATCCTGGACTACCAGGTATTTAGCAATTCCTAAAATACGTATATTGTTCTAATGACGCACAAACTTTAACTTCTAGGTTGTGTCCAAGAGCTTTTTAAACAAATTTTGAAGTCTGGATGAGAGATATTTAAGAACATTTATTTGAAATTCTGCCCATAACACAAGGTTATTATCGACATCTGTTATATTTCTGGTACTAAGCGTTAATTTAATAATGCAATACCAAGGAATTATTTTTCGGTTTTAGATTTTGTTAGTCTTTTTGGTTTTTAATTTCTCAGTTCTTCTATATTTAGAAAGTAATTTGGGGTATTCTCATAAATGCTATTGCAATATCCTCGGAAGTGGGAATTTTCAATTTTTTGTAACGTTGAGACCAACCCCTACTTAGGACATTTTTATATGCTGTTACTGAGTGTGGCAGTTGATTTTCTTGCTTGATTCTGTCAGCTAATATATTAGGTCTCCATAAAATCATAAGAAATAGGAACAGGAGTAGGCCTTTCAAGCTTGCTCCGCCATTCAGTGGGGTCATGGCTGATCTGACATTCCTGATGTCCACTTTGTGTGTTTTCCCCGCAACCCATGATTCCCGTACTGATTAAGAATTTGTCTATCTCAGCTTCCACTTGTTGAAGGTATGCAACAAATAAACCCAAAATGTTTAAAGGTTGGGCTTGTGAATGTAATAACATCCCTTAATTTTTCCAAGTGTATGGGACCACATATTTCTCCCTTTTGGAAAATAAGTTTCTAACAAAAGAAAAGACATAGGTCCTGCTGATCAACTATCAATTTGAAGAAGTATCATCTTCTGACAGAAAACTGTGTGTCATCATTGCTAAATTCAAAAGAATTGTGAACGACAACTTAACCCACCTATGTGATCTTCAGAATTTTGTTTTCCGTTTGGGTTATAAATAGGAGTGGATGTCAGACACTGCTATACATCTGACAACCAGGAGTGTTTTGCAATTTGGAAAGGTCACGTAATGCAGGTTTAAATTGTACAAAGCATTGTTGCTTTAGGAGTAATGAAATGGTTACATTACTGAGACAGAGTGATGCTAGGAGTTTTTGAGTTAGTGAAAAACTGCCTGATGACAGCTCCTGGATTGGTTGAACTGCAGTTACGCACTGATGGAGACAGTGCGGCCAAATCATCCAGAGTGTGCAAGCAGAAAACAGCTTTCACTCTTCTCTGTTTGAGTGGAAAGATCAAAATGAAAACAAGAAATTCAAAAGAATTCTAATACCAAAAAGACCTAAATCCACCTGATTAGCTATCAAATTGACAGACCTTCGCTTGACAGAAAAAGGCATTCATTATTGCTAAATTCAAAAGAACCGAAAAACAACTTAATCCACCTGTGTGATCTGGATGTTTGATCCTCAAAATTTTAGTTTCCCTGTTAAATTTTTTTCCATCCGTAATACTTGCGTCGAACCAATTGCCTTTTATTTGGCAAATTTGCGAATGAGGGGATGTGCATGTATAGGGTTTAAAGGTGTATAATTTAGTGGTAGAATATTAATCCTTCCATTTTTCTGTCATTTCTTAAAGAAGTGTATTTACAATAAATAGACTTCTTTTCCTGTTAATGAGGAATAGACAAGGAATAGTATGTCAGGTAGTGATACTGTCCAAATATCATCAGGAGATATTTCGGAACTGAACATGAAATTCCTTTGGCAGAACATATAGAAGAGCAGAAAACAGGATAAGTAGGCATTTTGCCTGTCCAAGGCATCATAAGGATGCCAAAACATGTGGTACTTGTCAGGTTGTTGGTAAACATGTGATCAAACCATATCAGTTTTTGAAGAACCGGTCAGTTACAGAAAAGGTAACTCTTTGTATTTCAACTATTAATCTCTAACGAGTTAAAATCAGACCAAAATTTGAAAATTTATGACCCAAGTTTTTCAGGACTTAATAAGCAGTTTGGTTACAAACAGTTAAAGTTCACTGCTTATCATTCGCAAAAACACGCAACTTTAGAGAGATACTGTCAGATTCTCAAAATTGTGATTAAAGCCTTTTGTCATAATTACATAGGATTAGGATAAAGGATTAGATTTCTTACTCTTTGCTACCAGAATTGCTTTCCCCAATTGAATCTACATGATTTGGTCTGTTCAAATTGATCAATGGTCATGTGGTAAGAGGTCCATTAAAATTGATTGAGTAAAGGTTTGCAAGGTAAAAAGATTGGATTACATGTCCAGTTTCCAGAGTGACCCAAATGGGCATTCAAAGTAGCATTTCGAGCCTTCACAATCAAAGATGAAGGAAAGGCAGCCATTCTACAACTGGAATGTTTCATATGGGAGATGAAGCGTTGGTGTTATCACCTTTTTATATGTTGGGCTTTTTGAAAGTGAGAATGAGTTGTCCATACAAAGTAATTTGGAAGGTTAGTAAAGTTACTTATTTGGTAGATGCTCCTGATGACAGAACCAATTTTTATTCCTGTCGCATGAGCATGTTAAAATGATTTCCATGTAGGGAGAGGCATAACAAAGAACAAGGTTGTAAGAATGGTGCAGCATTTTCAGGACAGTGAGAGCGAGGTAGAAGAAGAATTATATAAATCACAGAGTGAACCTCCTACAATCTAACTAGCCAATACTAAAATACCTGGAGAGTTACATTACATATTCACATTGTTGAGGAAAGATCTAGGAAGATTACTTATGAAATTCAATGAAATATGTAGAGTTACATCTTGATGTACTATGTTAGCTAGGCATGATAATTTAGGGGAGTCAGTACCAATAAAACAAACATCCTTATCAGTTCAGCCCAAAAAGTCAAGCTCAAAGCCAAATGGAGATTCACTAGATGCTGGAAAATCATCAGGTTGAGCCTAAGCAAAGCAGTTGCAGTTCACTAGTGGTGTTAATTCCTAAACTAGATGGACTAAGTAGATTCAGAATGGAGTACAGAAACATAAGAGTAATAAGAACACCCTTCGGGTATCTCATTCCTTTCTGAAATGAAGATGTACTGACAAGTGTCATTTACATCAAAAGCTAAAGAGATATTAACCTTGGTTACACCAGATGAGTTATATCAATGTGGATGGATATTGCTTGTGTTCATAAAATCCCCCAACTGCTTTTCAAAAACTTAACGGATCAAGTTATATCTGAAGTGCCTGACTCTAGTTTATTTAGATAATGTTGTAATATCCAGTAACACACGGGAGGAACACGTAAGGCAAGTAGAGGACCTGTTTAAGGAATTATGCTAGCTGACTTTCTAATAAATATCAGCAAGAGAATTTGCAACATTGAGATGAACCTACTTTGACCACTGGCAGGACGAGGGCAAGTGTTGCCAAGAACAACAGAAATGGAGCTGTGATTGAATTCTCTGTTATTAAAAGTAAATGGTAAATCGTGAGTTTTCTTGTAATAGGTGAGTTTATTCAGAGGTTTGTGCCTAACTTCAGCAGAATAACTATACCGCTGAATAGACTTGTAATGAAAACAGGCATAAGTGGTACGGTCAGCAAAGTGCCAAGCGGCTTTTGAAAAGCTAAAGGCAATCAAAATAAGTGAACCCGTGTTGGTAACCCCTGACTTTACGAAAACTTTTAATACCGCATTTGATGCGAATGGCTTGAGGGTAGGTGCAATCTTACTGTAGGCTAATGAATCGGGAAGAGAGATGCCAGTAGGGTACTTTTCTAAGATATTAACCCAATGTCAGAAGAAGCACTCTACAGTGAAAATGAGACTTTGAGATTATTATTGAGCTGTCAATATTTTGAGGTCTGTGTCCTCTATAGTTGCAAAGAAACTAATATACACTTAGTAATCACTCAGCTTTAGTACAGAAATTTAAGACTTGAAGTGTGAGATTGTTCCATTGGAGTTTATTGATTTAACTATTTAGTGTAAAAATTGTTGACATTGCTAGGAAGGTTGCATTCTTCATTCTTGATCTGCAATTGTGCTGCAAATGTTTAAGAATTCAGGGGGAAAATTACAATAAATGATTAAAGTCCTGCATTAGGTATAAGCAAGTGTGGAAAAATGCACATGCATTTTTTTCTGCTGTTTTGCATGTGTTATGTTTACCTGGTTAAGAAACACATTTAAAATGGTGTTTTGTCCCTTTTAAAGGGAAAGCATGTAAGGGGGGATACATTTTTCCTTTTTGGACCTTAAACTGGAACAGAAGTCGGACACTGCTGAATTGGTGAAAACCTGGAGATCTCGGAATTTGGGAAAATCAAGTGATACACATTTTTAGCTGTACAAGAAAATGTTGCTTTTGGAGCAGTGAAGATGTTATATGATGGAGTCAGAGTGACATCAGGGTTTTTTTTTGAATTAAGAAAATACTACTTGACAACAACCCTTGGACTGGTTGAGCTGCACTTTGTTCCAGATGGGTGGAAGCAATGCAGTCAGAACCATCCAAAGCTAGCAGAAAAAAATTTTTCTCCTTTCTCTTTGTGTGAGTGGAAAGGTTAAACAAAAACAAAAAACTTAAAAAAAATTCTAACACAGGAAAGATCTCGGTCAACCTGATCAACTGTCAGTTGAAAAATGACCATTATTTTACAAACAATAGTGTAACATCACTTATAATATTGAAAGAATTGTGAGGGGCAACTTAACCTACCTCTGTAATCTGGATTTTTCAACTTGTTTTACCGTTGTATATTGCTCCACTCATAATAATTATGTCAAATCACCTGTCTTTCTCTGATTTTTGGGAATGTGTATGCAGGCGTGTTTGGGATTTGAAAAGGTATAGTTTAGGTTTTAGATTAGTACTGCTTGTGTTTATTTTTCATTTGTTAAACGATAATCCTGTTTATAATAAACTATTAGCTTTCTGTTAATGATGATACCTGGTGCAAATTGCTTTTGTCCTGAATAAGAATCGATCAGGTATATTGATCATTGTTGTGGTTTAAGTTGGGTATTTACTCATTTGCCTTGACTTATGGAACAATGGGGCTGGGTTATCAGCACACGTGTCCCAGTAGTTAAGAAATTTTTGAAAATCTTTTTCTCCATCATTGTCTTTTCTGAAATTGAGTAGATTCTCTAATTTTATGCCAGCAAGATTTTTTTTTTTTCCTATGAGGGAACATTTCAGCTGAACCTAATTCTGTTATTAAAATGAAAAATGAGAAAAAGGCAACTTTTTAAATTCTTAAATAATCTTTGGTAGCCTCCTGTACCGCAGTTATTTTAATAATTGAAATTCATTGAGTATCGTGTTATTTTTGGAATGCTCCTTGTGCTGGTTTGTGTCCCATGTACACTGTCTTGCTGTTTCTTGTTGGAAATGATTTCATCTGGAAGAAAAATATGGCTTAAAGTTAGATCGCTGTGAAAACAAATACAGTGCAACAGTTTATACCAATTATACCTTGGCGAATAGAACATGGTGAGTAATCAATTTGTTAAAAGATTAATTAGGCTCCATTTTGCTTCCCTGCAAGAATGAACAGAAAATCCTTACAAATATTCATCAATTCTGAATAAAACCTTTATTCTAAGATGGATTATCTTGAATCTCTGTGATCTTTGTCAACATTTTCAATGTGCAAATTACCCATTATATTACTCGCAGATTCCAACAGTTACTGGACTTAAAAATACTTTCGCTACTTTGAGGCAGCTTGAACTTGTGACAGACATTGTGTGAGTGTAATATGATTTTGTTTTATTTGATTCGGAATTGTGTACAGCATTTCCAAGTCTTTATAAAATATTTGGTCAAAAGGGCTCTGTTATTGGTTGGAAACAGAAAGCTAATATGAGGTAAAAGCAGAAAATGCTAGAGAAACGCAGTAGGTCTGGCAGAATCTGTGGAGAGAAACAGAGTCAACATTTTGGGTCCACTGATCCTTCTTCAGAACTGATTGTGACTGGGAAAAGGTGGTATATATGCTGAAGGGAGGTGGTAGGAGTAAGAGTAAATGATAGTTGGAGATGGAGCCCAGAGAGTGTGAACAGCAGTTGAGCAGACATGAATAGATAGTGGTGAGCCAGTGAGCAAGAAAAACTGTTAATGGGAATGAGTAGTGGGTGAAAATGTATTGACTGTGATCAAAGCAGCCCATGTGATTACAAGGTCTGGGGTGTGGGAATGGGTAAAGGACATGGAAGAAGGTGCTTGGGCCCTAAAACTATAAATGCAGTATTGAGTCCTGATGGCTGCAGGGTCTCCAAGTGGAAAATGAGTGTGTTGCTGGAGCACTGTAGTGTCCTCAAGACAGAAATGTTAGAAGGTAAAACATAAAACTATACAGCACAGGACTGGGCCCTTTGGCTCATGATATTGTACTGAACATGATGCCAAATTAAATTAATCCCTTCTGCCGGCCTTTGGTCCATATCCCTCTATTCCTTGCATATTCATTTGCTTTATCTAAAAGTCTCTTAACCACCCCTATCGTATCTGCCCCCAGGACCACCCCTGGCAGTGCGTTCCACACTCCTACCATTTTCTGTGTAGAAAAAACCTGTCCCTCGCATCTCCTTTGTACTTTTCCCCCTTAAATGCATGCCCCCTAGGTTTAGACATTTCAACTCTAGGGAAAAGATTTTGACCATCAACCCTATCTGTGCATCTCATAATTTTATAAACTTCTATCAAGTCTCCCTTCAGCCTTCACTGCTCAAGAGAAAACAACTTGAGTTTTTCTGGCCTCTTCTTACAGCTCATACCTTCTAATTCAGTCAGTATTATGGATTAGACATGGATTAAACTGCATCTGCCATTTCTCTGCCCAGATCTGCAACTAATCTATATCCCGCTGTATCCTTTGAAAACCTCCTATACGATCCACAATTCCACCGATTTTTGTATCGTCTGTAAACTTACTAACCCACCCATCTACATTTTCATCCAAGTCATTTATATATATCAAAAACAGCACAGGTCCCAGTACGGATATCAGCGGAACACCACTAGTTACAAACCTCCAGCCTGAAAAACAACGTTCCACCACTACCTTCTGCCTTCTATGGGCAAGCTAATTCTGAATCCATGCACCAACTCACTGTGGACTCCATGCATCTTAATCTTCTGGATGAGCCTATTTGAGGGACCTTGTTGAAAGCCTTATTAAAATCCACGTAGACAACATCCACTGCTGTACCCTCAAAGATCACCTTCGTCACTTCGCAAAAGTCAATCAAATTAGTAAGACATGACCTGCACTGCACAGAGTCGTGCTGACTGTCCCTAATTAGGCCATGCTTTTCCAAATGTGCTTAAATCCTATCCCTTAAAATTTCTCTGGAATTGCTTCTCAACCACTGATGTAAGACTCACTGGTCTGTAGTTTCTTGGATTATCCCTTTTTTCCTTCTTGAATAGAGGAGTAACATCAGCTCCTCACCAGTCCTCTGGGGTGCCTCTAGTGGCTAGCGAGGATGCAAAGATCTTGCTCAAGGCCCCAACAATCTCATCTGTTGCCTCCATCAATAACCTGAGTAGATGCCATCAGGCCCTGGGGACTTATCCACCTCAATGTTCTTCAAGAGTCCGAACACAACTTCTTTCTTGTTCTCAAAATACCCCGGCATATTAGCATGCTGTACACAAATCTCACTGACCTCCATTTCCTCCTGCTGAGTGGATACTGATGCAAAGTACTCATTTAGGATTTCACCCATATCCGGAGAACACCGTGGTGTGCTGAAGTGGCAGACAACAGGAAGCTCATGATCATTTTTATGGACTGAATTTAGATGTTCTGCAAAGCATTTGTTTAGTCTGCCTTTAGTCTCCCCAGTGCAGAACAGATCACGCTGAGAGCAGCCAATACAGTAGACTAGACTGAATGAAGTGCAAGTAAATCGCTCCCTCACCTGGAAGGTGTGTTTGGGGCCTTGGATGGTGAGGAAGGAGGAAGTAAATGGGCAGGGGTTACAACTTCTGTGAATGCCGGGGAAGGTGCCCTGGGGATGCTGGGGGTGTGTTGGGAGTGGAGGATGGTTGCACCACGGCGTCCTGGAGGGAACAGTCCCTGTGGAATGCTGACAAGTGACGGGAGGTGATGTTGTGGAGGTGGTGGAAATGATAGTTTATAAAATGAAAGCCTTCACTCACCCCCACGCTGCAACACATCACGTGGGCTGCTTTGATCACAGCCAACCCACGTTCAGCCACTAATTGTCCCCATTAGCAGCTTTCCTTTCTCCCCAGCTCATCTTCATCCATTCCTTTGTTCCCACTCTCTGGACTCCACCTCCACCTGTTGTTTAATTCTCCTTCCGCCCCACCTTCCACATATTTCTCACCTTTTCCTACCCACAATCTGTTCTGATGAACAACCTGAAATGTTGTCTCTTCTTTCTCTCCACACATGATGCCAGACCTGCAGAGTTTCTCTGGCAATTTCTGTTTTGCTTTAAGATTTCGAGCATTAGCAGTTCTTTGTTTTTTTCTTTGTTTAGGGCTAATATGAGATGTTTGTTTGTTCATGAATTTATTGAGTTAGATTTTGCTGAG
This sequence comes from Rhincodon typus, assembly GCF_021869965.1. Lineage (NCBI taxonomy): Eukaryota > Metazoa > Chordata > Chondrichthyes > Orectolobiformes > Rhincodontidae > Rhincodon > Rhincodon typus. The sequence goes on from NC_063341.1 coordinate 39,413,029, forward strand.
TATTTTCTGCACGTAGTTTGATTTTTCTTTACTAGTTACTAATTACTGTCCAAATTGATCACAGCAAGCCTGTTCCCTCTATTGACACCAGACTTTAAGGAGCCCTGCTGTTTGAATTTCAATGCAGAAAAAAGGTGGGTGGAGGGAACGTAATTTTTATTTGTATTTATAGATGGGAGTTGTTAAAGTGGACCCTGTGGAATCTCCATTACAAGGTGGAATGAAATTTTTAGTGAGGTAAATGAACTAAAAAAATCATATAAGAGATTGTTTCATTTAGATTGATTGATTATGTTTTCTTTTAAAATAGCCTCTTACTTACTTGCTGTTGCGATTCTAATTGTGTCCAACGTCCTCAAGCAAATTTTTGACTCTTTGAGGAATGTTATTCTGGGTATTTATTTTTCCTCCCAGTGTACGATTTGGCAGTTAGGAGCCATTGGGATTTTCATTAAAACTAATTGACAATCTAACACATGGTCATTTTTCTGGTTTATAAAATAAAGCCATTTGGTCCTAAAGCAGCTGGATGGTAGGATATAGGGGCAGATTTTTTTTCAATGGCCAGACAGTCCTTATTCCAGAATAGATGGGAGTTGCAAAAGTGGACCCTGTGGAATCTCTGTCACGCGCACTGAAGGAATTGCCTGGGCAATCCCATGACCCTGGGATCCCTCTGAAAGTCTCCATTTAAATCAGAGACTTTGATTCTTCTGATGTAACTAAATAAAATTGTTACTGAAGAAGCGTTAGACTACTAAATATGTAGTCAAACTCAGGAATAACAATTAAACAGACCCCATACTTAATTCACATGCCCCAACTCCCCGTGAGCAGTTGCACATTCCACCCATCCCGACCCGAAATGACCTCAAAGTACCCAAGCTAACCTCCACACCCTGGACTTGACTATTCCTTTCTGTGCCAGACCTGATCCAACTCCTGAAGTCCATCTCCCCGCCAGACCCCCAACTTCTTCTACCACCCCCACCGTCCTTTCTGGAACCCATCTCGACCCAACCTCCAACATTGCCTCCACATATTCAACCTCCTTCTGCACTCATCAGCCCCCTACCACTCTAGACCTCACCTGAGCTCCGACAACCCATCCCCATCTTTCTGATCCAGACCTGACCTCCAAGACAATGTGATCACTGTTCCCTCCTCTGCCAGACCTGACCCAGCCTAGACCCAACCCTGATCCTTCGCTAATGGACCTGAAGCTGCAGACCAACACCAACCTTGCTCAACCCAGTCTACTTCTAAACACCGCATCACTTATCTACCCCCCACCCCCCCAGCCCCCTGCATCGACACTCTTTTTTTTTCCCCCCCGCCCCCCTCAGTAATCTTACACCCTGGCACCCTACTCACTTATCACTGTGTCTCCTTCCCATCGCATGCTACTATCCTGGCACATTGCCCTCACCCCAGCCTGCATGCTTTCCAACTGTCACCCAATTCCCACTCAAGATGGCACCCTACTAACTTTGCACCCTGGCACCCTAGTTAGCTGGCAACCTACCCTCAGCAATTTTGCGTTCTATGATCTCACAATACAGTCCGTTTGCAGCTGGTACCCTACTTACTTGGCACCATACCCCCTACTCAGCTGGTACCTATTCTCCCAACACCCTAATGTCATATTTACCTTGAGTACTTACCCTTTTTAAACAGTTGTTGAAGTAGCTGACAGAACCTTTATATTTCAGAATACTGCAGTTGCCTGCTGTGAAATGGGGACATCAGCTGCCTTCTTCTGTCAGTAATGTGTTATGGAAGAACTGTCAGAATGGAATTACTGCTCTGTCTTCCTGCGGGAGACTTGAGTGGAATCTCGTCTCAGAAAAGTGGAGTTCTCTTCTTTCGTAAGAAGAAAGGGCCAGTGAGTGACAATTTGTATGAGATTGACACTCCTCAGAAGATCAGACCCATCAGTGTCTGGTTGTTCCAGCAAGTGTTTGGTGGCAGTGTTTACAGTTATTAGTTTGGTGCTGGAATCAGAGTATCAGGGATAAGAAGCACAGGTATAGGTGAATTTGTGAAGCCATTTGGGAGGCAGGATGCCATTAGGAAGGATCTTAGGCAGTGGAAATATTGAGGCTGGTCTTGTAGTAGTAGTGTGATGCAAGAGTACCCTTGTAGATGGCTAAGGGAGGTCAGTATTCAGGAACAGCAGATGGGGGTCATTGTAGCATTGGGAAATAAGTATTGTTGGGTGGGAACAGCAAAGAAGAGTGGTTCCAGTGACCTGGATATGTTGGCATACTCCTGCCATTTGCACAGGCTGCTCCAGAAGTCGCTCCAGAAGTCACTCCACAGTGAAACTCTGTACCAGGGTCTGACAGTGTTGAAGGAGAGGCAGGATGGAAAATGTTATCACCTCTCATCACATTCAGCTCCTTCAGCTTCAGATGTAGCTTTGTGATGAGTTCACCACCTAATGCTGGGAGCCAACAATGTTTGGGTTTGCAAACATGAAAACTAAACCATTATGTTGCAGAAATGAGCTACAGGCTTATAGTATTTGTTTTGAATTTGGTGTGTGTCCTATGTTTAATGCAAAGAAAGCATATAGAATATCCTTATTGTAGTTTTGTAAGATTATGAAAATTTCTTGGGGTTCTTGGGGTTCTTGGCCTTTGAGCAAAACTCTGTGTAGCAGCTTTGTTCAGATTTGACTGATGTTTTGAATACTGAGTTGACTAAGAGGTAGGCCACTCTCGCTATGCTTGTAATTCTTTTGCATCGTAATGCTCATGGTTGATCACTTTATTTTTACAGCTTAAAATGTATTTTTGTTTTTATTATATGGTGATCTGCATTCAGCCAGGTTACTTGACCCAGTGTTAAAGCAATGGTTCTGAATGGAAAATGGAATCACATGACAAATTGATATGCTAGAATTTGGTTCAGTGTGGAATTGGCAGTGGGTAATAATGTATGATGAAGGCATTGGAAAGAAATTTGATGGTAGCAAAAGAGTAGCAATTTAATTTTATCTTTTCTCTGATTATTTTTGGTTTATTACTGTTTCTCTAATTTGATTTGGCATATATATCACAGACATCTTTTGATGCATACATAAATAAAAGAGAATATGCCAAAGGTTTTTGCAAAAGCCTTAATGGTGATTTATCATGTAAAACTGATTAAGGTTGAAGGATATTGATATTCGTTTAAGCTTACAATAATCCTGATTTGATTTTAAGCAGCTGAGCTGTGGGGGAGCAAAGACCTACAATATCACCCATTACTTTTTAAATGTTGGGCCAGCATATATTTTTCTTCTGCTTTGAGAATGAAATTGATCTGTTGCATCTGTTGTCAGTTTCTTTTGAAAGAGAATGTACATTTTAAATCTTTAAGTGCTTAACGTCATAAGGACTGCCATTCCTTAAGCTGAAGGTGGTGAGTTCATTTGGGATTATGAAGTCATTGTGTGGTAGATGTTGGAATGCCTTGCCTACTAACTGCAAAATTATAAGTTTAGTTTGTCATCAGTTGCCCTTCAATGTTGAAGATGACTGTCTATTGCACGCACAGAGTCATCGGTTGTATATTCTAATGTGTCTACGGAACCTGATTGCAGAGTTACATGGCTTTCCATCATGCAGGCAAGGATAAATTGTCTGGGTTTGGATGGGACTGCCCAGTGTTATTAGCGTGCCTTTTGTTGTTTTGCTGCCTGTGCTCTTTACTCTTAGAAGAAAAATCACCAGGTTGAAATTTCTCCCCAGGTAGTTTTCTTCTTGTGTATCTTTCTCACGGTTTCTGGTGGACATGCCAGATTTCCTGAAGTTTGCCATCAAGGATAATCACAGCCAACCTCACAGGCAATATCCAGGTTTAAGTTTTGAAGATATAACTGCCTTAGAAATTTTATCATCGATCTCTCTGTTCACTCCATTTGAGCTCGGTTCTGATGTTGAGTGCTTCAATTCCATACATTTCAACTTTTTGAAGTGCCACAGTCTTCAGCACTTTGTCTTGATGTCCATGATCTGACTGCTACTCCCATGAGACCTGTCGAACTACTTAAAAGTAATTAGTCCACATTTTGTTGGCATCAAGACAGCAGGTTTTGTTTGTGAACTTGATATCCTGTTTCCTCCTTGTCTCTTGGGAAATTGGGCAAATGTTGAGGTCACAGTAGCAGTTCTACTGGGGGTTGGGGGAGGTTAGAGCAAGGGATAGGGGAGCAGAGGGGTTGGTTAGTTGGCTGTATGGCTAGTTTATCATAGAATCATGAAACACACCCTTCGGCCCAACTCGTGCATGCCGACTAGTTTTCGTAAACTGAACTAATCCTATTTCGCCAACGTACCTCTAAACCTTTCCTATCCACGTACCTGGCCAAACGTTAAACGTTGTAATTGTACTCATCTCTACCATTTCCTCTGTCAGCTCGTTCCATATACACACCACTGTCTGTATGAAAAGGTTGCTCCTCAATTCCCTTTTAAATCTTTCCCATCTCACCTTAAACCTATGCCCTCTAGTTTTGGACTCCCCCACCCTGGGGAAAAGTTTGCAAAGCGATGCATGGGTTCAATCTCCTTACTGACTGAGGTGATCATGAAGGCCCTGCCTTCTGAACCTCGCTCCTCACATGAGGAGTGGTGACCCTCAGGCTAAGCCTGCTACCAGTCATCTCTTTTCCCATGTGTGGTCACCACCCCATGTCCTACCCTCCCATAGGCCAGCTTGCACACCAACACAGTTAGTAGACTGTGGCCACTGCTGTACGCAAGAAACCATGTGAAGCCACAGGTGAGAGCTCAATGAATGTCAAGGACCACATTCAGTTATGCATCCAGCTCTGAAGTAGGATGTGGCTGACTCTTGCACAAGAGATTCCAATACAAGGCTCACGCTTCCACATAAGTCTAATAAAGACTGTTATAGCAATTGATTTCATGTGTTATAATTTTGACATTACGTTGTCTTTACTCCATAAACCATTGCAATAAGAGTCTTATTAGTGTATTGACTGTGAATAATGCAAAATTATTCTGGCAAAAAAAATAAATATTTGCAATATGTGTGCAAGTAAGAAAAGCATTTTGCTTTTGCTTTGTGAATATAATTTTTTTTTTCCTAGTCTTAATCATTTTTCCTCCATACCTTTAATTGAACATTGTAATAGTTTAATTAAATATGAAAATATTCTGACTAGACTGTCTGGCTTTGACTGGCATACACGCATCCTTTCTTTTTGTAGCCATTCTATGAGTACCAGGGATTGGAGGAAATTTAAATGTAAGAACAATTTAATACAGACATGCATATAACTCACGTACAAATCCAATTGCTTAGTTATTAAGTGTCATAGTTTGGTTATAAAAAATTAGTTTGCAAAAACAAACAATTAGCATTAATCATATGGCCTTCAATCATTACCAAAAACTGAATTAAAAAGTTCACAGATTTTAAGGAGCATAAAATCGCTTCATATGCTCCTATACATGACCCCACAAAATAGGATTCAGAAAGAGAAGTTCAGTTCAAGATATGAAATTCAAAAAACTCTAGAAATTCCTGAATTCAGAATGTGGTGCCTACCCAAGTTCACTGATTTGCAGAACAGAAAGAGGCCATTTGTTTGTTGTGTATGTGCCAGCTGTCTGAGTGAGCAATTCATTCGGTGCCACCCCCTGCCTTCTCTGTGTAACCCTGCACATTCTTTTCAGATATTAATGCAATCTCCTGTTGAATCTGCCTCCACCAGTTCAGATCTTTGCTGTTTGCTGTATGAAAAAGTTATCTTCATGCTACCCATTGTCTTTTTTGCCAGTTTCTTTAAACCTCTTGGACTTGCTTCTTCCATCAATGGGAACAGCTTTGTGAACAGAAATTTATCTACTCACTTCATAATTTTGAAATCCTTTATCAAATCTTCTCTGAAATTTGTTCTCCAGGGAAAATAACCCAAACATCTCCAATCTGTTCATGTAACTGAAGTTCCTCATTCCCAGACTCGTTCTCTTGAATCTTAGCTAGTACATTCACACCTTTCCTAAACTATAGCGCCTCAAACTGGGTGCAGTACTACAGGAGAAGCCAAATTAACGTCTTATTCGAGGTTAATATAACCTCCTTGCTTTTGTACTTGGTGCTTCCAGTAACAAACGTAAGGTACTTTACGAACCAAATTCTCAATCTGTCCTGCCACTTTGAATGACTTACGTACACGTTTTGTCCCAAATTATTGTTTTTAGGAGCTTTTTGGCCACTGAAGTAACTTGACTGGCCTGTAGCTGCCAGGCTTATCTTTCTAACCTTTCTAAAATAAGAGTATAATATTTGAAATTTTCCAGTCGTCTGACATCACACCTGAGGGAAAGGAAGGTTGACAAGCTATGGCCAATGTCTTAGCAACTTGTACTCTTGCATCCCTCATTAACTTTGGATGAATGTTGCTTGGTCTTTGTATCTTATTGACCCAAACTTTAACAGTAAATTTTGCCTGTCGACCCTGCTAAATTTCTTTATCAATATCTGGGGGCTAGTGACAGAATTGGGGGAACTTTCTCTCAGATGATTCATTCCAAAGCCTGTCATAATCATCTCCTTTGACAGCACCATCTAGGACAGGGGCAGCAGATACCTGGGGCACCACCCTCCAAGCCACTCCCCAATCTGATTTAGTAATATACTACAGTTCCTTTAGTGGAACTGAACGGTGGAACTCTGACCCAGCACAATGGTTTAGCTATTCCAAATGGACTGCAGCATTTCAAAAAGGCAGCTCGCCATCATTTTCTCAAGGCAAACTAGGGATCAGCAATAAATGGTGGCCTAGCAATATCCACATCCTAGAAAATTAATAAAAGAAGGCTAAAATCATTTGAGCTGCATATCTTCAAAATCCTGATGCTTCTGAATGATCTAATTGGGTGCAAAATGAAGGATGACTCGTTGATAAGATTTTTAGCGCAATTTTCTTCCAAAATTCTAGTTTCATCTAATTCAGGATAATTTCACTGCATAACATTGTTGACATAACGGGTGAAACCTATTCCATGGTCAGCCAACAGCTTGTACATGGTGCAATGGATCCTCAGGATTTTTCAAAGGGAAGGACTAAGATGGTTGCTGGGCATTAATCCATTTTACAGACTGCCATCCTGGAATGATCAGCAGTGCCAAATCTTAAATTTGTGACCATCTGGTTGGTAAGCTAGTGGTGCAACCACAAAACTACTGGGTTGATCCTTCTCAATCCATTTTTAATTTAAAGCATCTGCAGTTTTTGGTGGATTATATTAGTAAACATAATACATAATAAAGTTAACGTCTCTCCTTCTGTAAAAATTCTATGTATTAATTTTGTGTAAAATCAAACAAATTGTCCCTCTTACAAAATACTTCACATTAATTAGCTGCTTAAAACATCAGGTTAATTTAATTCATATAGAATGTTGCTAATTATAAGTTTTACTGCACAACAGTTAACTGGGTAGTTCAGACTCCTTGCTATATTTATGAATTAAGGACATCAGAAGAAGATTAGAAATTGAAAATTAACCTTTTTTTAACTGAAGTGATGGGAAGTATTCATAAAGGGTGACTAGTACAGATGTAGGACAAGAAACTTTAAATGGTTTTCCAGGAAGCTCTCTGCGACAAACTAGTCACAAATCCAGGAACATCCCATGAAACAAAGATAACCCTAGCATCTTTCCTGCATTGCCAACCTATCTTCTGAATCCCTCTTCATCCTGTCCAATTTTTCTTCCAACCAGTCTGATGAGCTCATGGATGATCACCAACCTTGAGACCATATAATTGCCCTTTTCAACTAATTTCTTCCCAAATTTTTGCCTACCAGTCAAGTTTTTGATGCAGCAATGTTCCCATTGTCCTACAGTACTTCAGAGTTTTCACAAGTGATGGGCTGCTTTTGGCCAGCATTTAAGTCATTGTCACTAACTTCTGCCTCACTGCGATGACAGTGTGAGATTTGAAAACATCAATGGCCTGGTACAATCCACCTTTGACAAGCATTTGAAGCCTCAGCGCATTCACACTACTTGCACTGCTATTGGGCAAAGAAATTATTGCAAATTAAATGTAGCTACAGTTTGCAACCACATACTTTCCCCATCAATGTTTTAGCGTCCAGCAAATATGGGTTTCATGCTTATACCCATGAAACTGACACTGACACTGACAAATTAGACAGAGGACGAGCCCCCATCCATACAGGCAACTGACACCTTCTGTGCATGAGAGATTGTAGGAACTGCAGATGCTGGAGAATCTGAGATAACAAGGTCTAGAGCTGGATGAACACAGCAAGCCAAGCAGTATCATAGGAGCAGGATTAACATCTCTGTGCACCAGACAACAAGATGTCCACCACCGACCTAACCTCCCTCTCTCTCTCTCAACGTGCATGCACACATATACACTTGTATACACTGAAAGACATCGATGCAGTGAACCTGCAGGTAGGTGCTAAATGAGTGATCTCTAACAGAGCGAATGAGCAATCCTGAGATGCAGCTTGCTCAAATCCACGAGCTGGATGTCTGTCTGTGTGCTCAAAGTCTTTGCAGCAGCCTTTCAAATTGCTGGTGTGCCCTGCAATGCCGCTGTATGCTTTGTACGGGTCCTGCAAGTGTACTGGCGAGGTGCCATGAGCTTTGTGAAATTTCATAAATTTTAAGATGCAATTTTCCATGGCCATGGGGTGAGCGTGGCTTGTGCCCATGGAATGTGCCCTGAGGTGCTGCTTGGTGCTGAGCAGCGTGGAGGTGATCTGAATTGCAGTACCTGCTCTGATTTCCATCTGAAGATTTCTTGATATCTTATGTTACCAAATGTGGCAAACTGGAAGCTGGGTATTAATGAGGTGGATCGTGCTGTTAATAAGGTATTTAACAGGCACTAACCTCCCCTAACTGGCAACTTGCTGCTGACTAGAGTGAAAGTTCCATCACTACCCAGCAACTGTATAAATGTTACAGCAAGTTGCTCCCAACATCAAGCTAGACCTCACCGGACCTCTTACTGATTCTGCCGCAAATCTCACCGTAGTCCACATTGTTGCACATCAGGGGTAACAGGGAGAACATAGGAGAATGGGGTTGAAAACATATCAGTCATGATCGAATGATGGAGCAGACCTGATGGGCTGAATGGCCTAATTCTGATTCTATATCTTATAGTCTCATGGTTCAGGCATCTTGTGAGATTCTGCTCTGTGACAAATGAATATTACCACAAAAAAAAGGAATAGAAAAGATAGTAAAGAAGTTTTTAAGACTGAATAACAAAGAAATTTAATGGTATAAGGAACTTCTGAATTTTTAAAGGAAGCTAGAATGTACTTCTGCCAATGTACTTCTGAAGAAAACAATCCCTTGTTGGGAAGAAGCTAAAGGAAAATACAAATGATGAATTAAATGACAAAAAATCAATGTAAGAGAATTTATTGAGGGACCAAATATCATTTTGAAATTAGTAAATGAACTTGCAGCTCCCAGAATTTAGTTCGTTCTTGTAATTGAATTCATACGGCAAGTTTATCCTAGTTTTGTTTAAGATGCTGCAAGTATGTTTATTGTCCAAACTTTAGAGAGTTAACTAAAGAAACATAGAATGCTTTGACCTTAATAATCGAATTTAGCCTGTTCGTGTACAGTGAACAATTTAAGTTGCTTAGAATTTAAATTTATCAACAGGGTTATAATAACCTTTGAATAAAGACATTTCTGACAAAACTGATTTATTTAGCACAGGGTCAAGTTTTTAATATGTTAACAATGCATTTAAGCACATGTTCCAGATGAAGTGCTGACTTTCTGTTGTAGCCTTTTTGCCCAGGGCCTAGAGTATGTGATTGACACAATCTGCACTATGGAGCATATTTTATTTTTGTATTTGCCTTCTGTATGGTGAGAGTATTACCTTTCCGAAATATACATTTCAAGAAAATTTTGTATGAAACGATTTTCAAAAGATTTTTTCATTTATTTTCTCCTCTTTTATGTTTTACTGAGAGAAGTATTTCAAAAACAAATTGCTATTATAGATTTTGTGATTTTAAATGTGGTATCCTGAAAATGTTGTTTTTGACATTTTTTCCAACTTTGTGAAATATTCAATTTGGAAAATAAGTTCACAATAGAATATTGTCAGTTGTTCGATGACAGGACCTTGAGGGTAATAATGGGAGGTGTATCCAGCAGCTATCTATCTATAAGTCATTTTGAATTTGCTGGGCACTCAAGAGAAATCTTTTTTTTCTATTTTTCGGCTGGAAAATCTTTTGCGCAGCAATTTACTAGTCATGCAGCTGATAATGGTTATTCAAAGACTTTGGTTAATGACAGGACCAACACCCCAATCAGCAAGGTTTAAAGATATGAGAAGAAAGAAACTGAGGAAGGAGAGAGGCGTCAAATTAAACTCGGAAAAGTGAGGGAAAGAGAGATTTGATTAAGCGACATGAAAAGAGAAAGCAAACTAAGAAAAAAAATTAAAGCAAATGATTTAAAAACTTCTAAGAGCAGTTTGCTACATTAGGCAACAACACTCCATGGAGAGAGAGAGTATCATGCCAGCGTCATAAATCTTGTCATTAAATGGATTCTTATGTTGTGCTAATCCTGATACTAGTGATTTTAATTTATCTCATGCAGTAAAATCTTGAAATACATTGAAGGTTTAGCATTAGAATGATATTTTCAAGAAGCTAATGTTTGTGGCATAAATGATCCAGCAATTTGTGATGATTTGTAATTCAGGCGTATCTCTTCGTTGCCACAAATTGCTGGGTTGCTTACACACTCATAGTATTGTGCACAGTAAAGTGGTTGCTACTTCCCTTGCAAAATCTGGCCCAATGTGCTAAAATAGTAAATGTTTTGAGTTCCGTAACCCTTCACGTTCTGTGATGACAAAAATACAATTGCAGTGTCCATTGTTTTGTTTGTATGCAGTCAGACTTGGACAACTTGGGCTTGTAAGTGACGACAAGTAACAATCATATCACACAAGTACTAGGCAATGACTATCACCAACAAGAGAGAATCAAACCATCATCCTCTGACATTCAGTGCCATTACCTTCACTGACTACACCACTATGAAAATCATGGGAATTATCACTGACCACCACTTACCCATTCAGTCCCTTCACCACTGATGTACTGTGGCAATTATGTGCATCATGTACAATATGCATACAGGCAAATCATCATTGCTTCTTTGATAGCACCATTCAGACATGAGGCCTCTACTTCCTAGAAGGCCAGTAGATGCATGGCAGCACCAGCACCTACAAGTTCTAGGTCTATCCTGACTTGGTGCTATACTGCTATTCTTTTATTGACAGGTCACAATCATGGGGATCCCTTTCGAACAGCACTGCAGTTGTTCCTACACCCCAAGGACTGCAACTCTTCAAGAGAATGTAGCTCATCACATCTTCTCCAGCAGTTTAGGATGGGCAATAAGTGCTGGCCTCAGCAGCAACACCCACATCCGATGAACAAATAAATAAAGAGCCGGAAACTACACATCATTTATCCAAAACTCACCTTTTTCTGCTGAATAAATATGGAAATTGCACTTCAGTAACTTTAAACCCTTGTGATTTTAGTATAGAATTTGAAGTTTTCCTTTTCTACTTAGAAAGATTGTATTAAACTCTCAATAAAAATCTAAAATTAGAAATCACTTTTATGCTTACACCTAATGTTAACTGTGATATTTAGTATAATTAGGCTTTCCACAGCGCACATTACAACTTGTCTCTGAGAGCAAACAGTTATGACCTCCCAGTGGTTCTTTAGCATCGTTGCCCTGACAAGTTGTATTAGAAAATGTTGATTACCTCATTCCGTTGCCCATTTTCAAACTGTCCTTTGCTTAGTCCTATCTGTGGGAATGTTGTCTTCTTAACCTGTTCACAGCAAGAATTCTGTATCTTAAATTATGACCATGCGCACAGCTTCTGCCACACCGTGCAGCAACTTGGTAATATGTCAATGTATGGTTCACCTAAGAAACATTTTTATAGCATAAGTGAAGTAGTACTTTTAGAATTTAGAATTACATGAAATTTAATTTTTAAAAAAAACTTTAATCAGTTACTGATTGAGAGTGTCACTGGCTAGGACAGTATATTTTCTTCATGCCTAACTTCCCTTGAGAAGATGGAGGTGTGCTTGAATCTTTCAAGACTCAGCCACCTTGATCAGTAGAGAAGTTACCAAGCCGCACTTGATGGGCATTCAAGTCCCCCAACTGGAGTGGCTTCTATGCTCTTTCCATTGTCATTGCTTCTTCAAAGTGGTACTAAAGCGGTTTCTTTGTTCTTTCTTGGAAAATAGGCGACAGGTTTAGATAGAGAATCTGGATCGGCGCAGGCTTGGAGGGCTGAAGGGCCTGTTCCTGTGCTGTAATTTTCTTTGTTCTTTGTTCTAAACATGGAGGAGTACTGATTCATCTATGGGATGGTGGGTCACGGTTGTTAATTGACAAGAGGTTCCCTTGCCAATTTTCAACCTGATGCTGTGAGACCTCAATGCCAATGGAATTTGGAGTCAATGTTGGAGAACCAAGAGCAGCTTCCTCCAGACTGTGTACCACTGTGCTGCCACCTCTGCTGGATCTGGATCTGGATCTGTAGATAGGACATAACCAGGGATGGTAATGATGGTGTGCAGTGTCATAATAATTCTATATGACTATACTAGGCTGTTCCATGACTGGCCAGTTTTGGCACAAACACCCAGATGTTTATAAGGAGAACTTTACTGTGTCAACAAAGCTGATTTTGCCATTGTTTTTGTTTTGGTACCTTTGATGCCAGGTTGACTGTCCAATTTACTTCCTTTTTGAGTCGCTTATGGTTTTTTTGCAAATAAATGGCTGGCTAGGACATCTCAGAGGTCACTTAAGTGTCAACTATGTTGTTGTATGTTTAGGGTGATGTAGGCCAGCCTAAGTAATAACCCTTTAAAGGACATGGGTAAGACAGGTTTTTATGACAGTCATGAATGATTTCCCAGTCATGTTTACTGAGACTAGCTTTTACCTCCAACTGAATAAAATTCCACCAACTGACATGTGCTTAGAGAATTAGCCTTAGTGCACTGAATTGTTAATCTACTGACATTGCCATGATGCCATGCCACCAGTTTCTCCATTAGTTTCTGTAGACTGAAGACACTTTTCATGAAATCATTTTTTACCTTTATTGAGATACTTTTTTTTTTTAAAAGTGTCAGTTGTTTCAGTCTCCGAATTGGTTTTGTTAAAGCAGCCAGGCTGATTTGCCAATATAATACTTGGATAAATTAACTCATCCAGTGGAACAAAAGCCTAGTGGCAAGACATAAGGATTTCTTTTTGTCACCGAATGAGTGATGTGATCAAGATCTTCCTTTCCAGCATAATAATATGGCTGTAAAATTAAAGTTTTGGAAAAAGTGACTTTCTGTTCGCATGCACTGTGTTCAACTTATAAGGTTTATAAGATTGTTATATTCTTGAATTGTAGCTTTAAATTTGATGTAAGTGAAGGGAATCCTATGTCCTGCTCTGTAATCTACTTGACAGTAAGCTTGGTGGTTTGATTGTAAAGATGGAAAATACAGATCGTTTTTCTTGGAGGTAGGTGCATGGTATGTATCTTGGAGACAATAGAGTAGTTTCTGTGTTTACAGACTTTGAGTCTGTAAAAGTGCCAGACAGATGTTGAAGGTACCAAGTTGGAAATAATTGTTCTGTAAATTGCCCATTTACTTCCATGATACAAGAGATTTGTGGTAAAGGATTGCTGATTAACTTTGTATCTGGGTTGGAATGCGAACATGTTACATGTCGCCGTACAGATGAGGGCAGAGAAAGCCACTTTTGAGACATGTTACAGCCAAAGAATATCACAGATGGACAGCAGAGAGAAAAGGCTGCTTGACTTCAAGATATTGCAGTTTGATGTTGAAGGAAAATGGTCTTAAATTGATGAGAGACATCCTACAGCCTTTGAAAGATTTGTGGATGTTTGTCTTGGTGTGGCTCGGGGAGAGAGGAATTATTTGAGCATACTTTACTGCTGGTGATGGACTTAAGAAACCGAAATAAATGCCTGGAGATGTCACAACTTATAAGGAGGGGAGACCTATTGAAAGTAAGGAGCAAACGTGAACTGTTCACTTAAAAACGCTACAATGATGAATGCAAAAAGGGAAATGTAACTTTTTCAGTAGTTTTGAAGTATAAGTTAGCTGCGAATTGAAAACAGCATTTAATCAGCGGGACTTGAAACATTTATGGTTCAGAATAATCTGTGCCCCTCAACAACCTGTTCTAGTACAACTCAAATATTGGTATCTACCTGGCAATGTGGAAAATCAAGATAGAATACTCTCCACTTGCCTAGTTGAATGCAGCTACAACAAATGTTAAGAAACTTGACATTACACAGGACAAAGCTTCCTGCTTGATTGGCATCCAATCCATCACCTTCAACATTAATTCTCTTCATCCATCAATCCACAGTAGCAGCAGTGTCACTGGGCCAAAATCCATGAACTCCTTTCTGAACAATGTTGTGGGTATACTTGTACAGCAAGGACTACAATAGTTCAAGAAGCCACGTTCCTGGGCAATTAGGGTGGATGATAAATGTGATGTACTCATCTCATGATCAAATTAAATAACTTTTAGCTATTTGTTACACACAAGTTAGAAATGTGAAATCTTGAGTCATTCCTTCAGCTAATAAATAAAAATTATCAGTCACCCTTCAATTGTAATCACTACCTGTGGAGGAACTTGAAAAATTCCAAGCTACATTCAAGAATATAAAAATACTTATCAATGACAGAAGATTAGGTATTATTTTAGATAAATTGTCATTTGATTTAGTCAGTTCTTTACAGTATTTAGTCTTGGTTTGATACAACTATTATGGAGAATGTGATTCTTTCCTCCAAGCTGTTTGGCAACTGTGCAAGATACTGTAATTTGTGGGGTGCAAGTTACACATACATCTTTATGTGAACACAATGTGTGCATCGGGAGATAGATTATAAAGAAAAAGCTGACTACTCTGCATTGACTTTGAAAGGTGTCAGAAATTTCAAGTGTTTTCATCTCAACAAAATGAATGAGTTAAATTGTGAAATAGTTTAACTTGGCAATTATGCATTCCATTGAAATTTAGAATATTGCCTCATGTAAAAATTATAGTAGTATGTTCATGAATAAAATATATCGTAATTGAATTGGTGTGACCTTTGTTTTTGAAGAACCTTTCTAATCATGCTCCATGGCCATAGGAGTATTGATTGTATTAACTCTGTTGCTGATTGTAATAAGTATAACTTGAAATGATCAATTAAGTATCTCCAGGTTTTGTTTAACTTGACAGTATATTGGCAGAAGTATGAATTATTTCTACTGCTACATTGGTGCCATTAAACTAAATTGCTGTAGTAACAAAGCTGGCTGCCTTATATTATTATAACATTGTTGATTGTTGACAAGTAATTCTTGCCAAGTTTTGGAAGGTCAGAGTTTGCACGCAGTCCTTGTTGATTATCAGTTTGTGAAGCTTCTCTTTATAAGGAAATGTTCTATCGTGGTTTGTTCACTCCTTTTTATTATATATAACTATTGTGATAAAATTTATTTCCAACATTCTGTGAAAGTGTAACACCCGGTTCATTCCAAAGTTATTCTATTTGACTGCTTCAAAAATTTAGTAACTTTCAATTCTGTCCAACAATAAGGGGAGGGTTTATTGTTTGGCTTTCTACAAGTCACTCAGGTCAGTTTGGGGGTCTCCGTAAACCAGTTAAAAAGATTACAGACAGGGACTGAATGTCAGTGAGTTTGAGACCGTGAGATGTGCACTCAATCTTAGAAGTGCTGATTTTACCGCAGGGAAGGCAATTGAAGTATACTGAGTCGAGGCAGTTGAGGGATCCAGTTTTGAATAGCTCAATATAGCTAGGGCTTAAGCAGGAGTGCCAACTCAACCAAGCTGCTAGCAGCAGCCTAACTGTTGGAGCAAGAAATAAGGATAGAAGCAGATTGCATGTCAAGCAGTAATGCTGTTAGTTCTATTGCTAGAGGCCACTAAACTGCATCTGCTCTGTGTCATTGGAGTCTCGGAGAAGTCCTACAGCAGTTGAATGTCTCTGGCTTGTCAGGGTTTGGTAATGTTCTGGAAGCTGTAAAGACTCAGAAGGAACAGTGTGCTACTAATCAATCAGTATGATTGAAAATGGGGATCGAAAAGCAGTGTTGGCTTGATGCTGCTGAGCATGATGGGAGCTTCAGGGAGAAGCACAAATCAAAGTCTTTAGCTTGAACAAAGTAGCTGCTGAAGAAATTCTGGATTTGTGAATGTGAATAATTAGTGGAGTGTATTTATCACAGCCCATGGAAGCATGGATTAGAGCAGGTACAGTCATGGAGGCAGCCCATAAGAGTCGCTCTTGAGAAGGAGTTTTAAGGCCAGATGAGCAACAGTGAACAATTGTAATCATTCGTGAAGTTTAATTAGAATTGGTGTCCTGATGTATTAAAAATGATTAAGGGGAGCTGCTGAGAAATCCATAAGACCTGGCTTGATTGTATTTGGTGTGTGCTATGGGCTGTTTAGCCTCAACATATCACCTGTGTTTACCACATAAAACTATAAGATGTAAGAGCAGAAGTAGACCATTTGGCCCATCGAGTCTACAGTGTCCTTCAACAAGATCAAGACTAATCTGATAACGCTCAAGTCCACTTTCTTGCCTTTTTCCCATAACCCTTCGTTCCTTTACTGATTAAACACCTGTTTATCTGAACATACCCAATGACCCACCTTGATAGCCTTCTGCAGTAATGTGTTAGAATTAAGTTATACATATATTGTAGATTGCATTACAATTCTAGCTTGTATTGTAAAATCTTGTTTGTTCAAAAACATGGAATCCTGCTTCCTTCATTTTTTTAGTAAGTCCCCTGGATATCAACTTTTGTCTACCTGAAAACTAAAAAGGTGATTGGTCCCTAGTCAGGTCATAATATAAAATTGGAGGGCCGGTCTGGAACCATAACATGATCTCTGTGATATGTTTTGGTGCCAGGGAGCTATAAGTGAGACTGATTTGACTTCATCTCTAGCACCATATTCTGTAACTTGCCCAGTTTTCCTTGAAGGAGGTGTTTCAGTAGGAATGGCAAAGTTGATTAAAGGTTGTTCAGTTATGCAATGACGAGTGTGTTGCAGACTTTCAAAGCAAGAGTATTTAGAAGCCTCATAGCTTAATATGATATTGTTTGCTTTAACTTGTTGCAACTACTGGAAAGTAAGAGTTTAAAAGTTGCACGTGATTCAAAATACAGCAGCAGAATAGGGAAGATACACAAATACATTGGCAAAAATATATTTTATTGTGAATTTGATTGCTTGTGATAATTCCTCAAACTCTGTTAGGTAATAGTGTTTTTTGTGTGCTGTGTTAATGTTGTAGATTTATAATTTATGTAGAGAATTGGTATTGATAAATATGATTAATGTTGATTGTGATTTATGTAGAGAATTCTAAGTTTCTCCTTTATGGTATTGTTCAGTCCAATTCAACACTGATGGTTTTAAAGCCAAGAAAGTGTTCTGTATTGAAACATAGCAGATGTTCAACATGCTGCACCACAGTGTGTTATGATACCTGCAAGTTGTTGGACCTGAAATGCATTGTACTGAAAAACAGGATGTTTACAGTCTACCAGTTGGTGAGTGACTGTTCTCTGTTGCTCTGTCATGTAGAAGTTTAGAACAGACGGAAAATTATGTATGTCGGAAGGTACGTTTGCTTGGACTTATACAACAGAGCTCCATTGTGTGTTGTCTTCTGATTTATTTCATTAGACCAACAGCCAATACCTGAGTGCAAATCTTCTGACTATTTTCTAAATTCAGGATAGCATGTGGTACAGAGATCTCTGAAAGTCAAAGTACATTTTTCATTTTAAAAGTATGACTTATATTTCAAGTTTATCTAATAACAATCATTATAATTATATTCAATGTGGTGCTTAAATGGGAGAAACATAAAACAACAACAAAGGTTCTGGATTTAAGTTTTTCTGACTTCATTGAGATGAAATGTAGATAGTCTGTTGTGAACTGGGAAGATCTGTTAATGGGGACAATGTCAGAGTACCAGTGGAAAGTGTTCAAAACAATAATATTGAGCATTATTAGTATATATTAATATATATCTAATTGTTAGGAGTTTTTGCCAAGCAAAACAAGAGCTTGACAATTAAGGAAGTAAAAGACAATGTAAAAGTAGAAGTGAAATATAATAATGCAAAAAAATTGCTTCTGTTAGTTGTGAAAAATACAAAGAATAGCAAAGGGGTGACAAATTGGATTGTATAAGCTGTAGAAGGGAAGTGTGAAATGAAACTTGTAAGGGATATCAAAACCAACACAAAACATTTTTTTTGAGTTAAATTAGAAAGAAAATAGGTTGGTCAGACACAATTGAGAATGTTTAAACTGATAATTATACTGTTGTTAATGAAAATAAAGAAATGTCATTCATGCTGAGGAATTACTTTTAATCGGTATTTGCAGAAGAGAAAAAGATGCCTGACACCCTAAAGAAGACTATTATTGAGTCATGGATTCTTAACATAGCAAGGTATTGTTAATGAAGAAATTAATGGCAGTGAAGAGTGTCAAATCCTTGGGACCAGATATTTTCTATTCCAATGCTTTAAAAGAGATAGGTGAGAACATTGCAGATGTTCTAACCACCATCTTCCAAAATTGTCTTGATTTGTATAAGCAGATGATGCGTGATGAAACTGAATGAATTTTCTGATGAACTGACTGAAGTAGTGGACCAAGGATTGTCTCTGTATTGTTTATATCAACTTACTGAAGATATTTGCTAAGAGATATCAAGCTAAATTTGAAGCCTGTGGTTTCAAGGCAAGTTATTGAATTGGTTAGGACATGGGTTGAATGGCAGCAGACAGAGTAGGGATAATGACAGAAAGATAATTGGAATAGTTAGCAGTATAGATAGAGCACAGTTACCAGGAGATATTGATAGATCGAGTGAGTGCCCAAAACTTTTGGCAAATGGAGTTTGATGCAATATATTGCAAGGTCATTGGCTTTGGACCTAAAAGAATAAAGTAGGATAATCCTAAATGGCGAGATCTAGTGATGAGTATGTGGAGTGAGGTCGCAGATCAGCCATTATCCAAACAAATGATGAAAATGGTTTACTTCCACTCATATATACCTGTTCTCATGTAATAAGATTTTATTGTTTTAGGAGGCCTTTCCTTAAAAGAAATTCCTTAATTTTGTTTGATAAGGACTAACAGCTAACAAAATTGCAATGTATTTTTCCAGTCTAAGTGTATCTATGTTAAATTCCACAGTTTTTTATTCATTCTTGAGTCCATATTTAAGTACAATGGTGGTAGGAATTTGCAGTAAAGATTGTTTACAAGTATTTTGCAGTCTGTTTTACAGTTTAGATTTCTACAAGTATGTGTAATACACATACATCCTTCACCTCGAATTTCAGTAGTCCACGTCAAATTGAGGCCTGACTGTATTTTGGTTTTGTTTTGCTTGCTTTTAGCAGAATGTGCAGAAATGTTATGAATTTCTAGTTTATAAGTGCTTGAAATTTTACTAAATAGAAGTGAAAGTTAAATAAGTTTGATTTGGCTAAAGCTTTATTCCATATATCCCCAACTACTTTGTTCAAGTGAGGAACTATGAGTTATTGCTTCAGAAAATTTCATTTATTGATTTGTGGAGTCTTATCAGGTTTTCACTAGGTAAAACTCAAAAATATCTTTCCAGATTGCTTGACTGAATTATTTAATCTTAATTTCTATAAAATGAAACGTACATGTTAATGCCTTAAATGATGAACTTATTGCAGTGCATAATTAGTTCAGTCTTGTTGACTGTGTATGTTATTTTGTGTAAAAAACAGAATAAGAATATTGGAAGAACTTTTTTTTTAAATCTTGGTTTAAGACGTTTTCATAAAATAAACAGCATAGAATAGTATGTAAGGAACAAAGATTTTGTGATATCAATGATTTACATAATTCATGTTTTCTTTAACAAAGAGCTGTTGTATTTTCCAAAATTCAATATCTCAGAATACCAATCATACCAATTACCAATCACAAGGAGACACCAAATTTATTAACACTGTGTTATATGGACATTTTTTTGCTTATCCCCATCATGCTTTTTGACTTGTGAAATGTGTTAGCAGACAGTACCATATTCTGTTATTTGAAGCATCTACTGTCCTGTATAATGCAAGATGAGTTATGTTTGCATGCTGTCTACCCACGTTGCTTTTGACTAAGGAAGAAAAAGAATCTCATATTATGCAAACTTAAATGCATGACCTGCCATTTAGTTTATAACCTGGGTCTTTTTACCAGTAATGTATCCTTTTCAGAGTGAAACTGGTAAAAATTGTTTTAACCATTTTTTCACCAGGAGCTGGTTTCAGTCTCTGAGTCTTTTTTTGCAAATGACAATTGGCCAGTGAATAACTTCAGCCTTTATTAAATAACATTAATACCCGTGTCCATACAGCATCTGTTCAAGTTCTCCTTGAAGTAACCATTTTTCAAAGCTGAGCCTGTGCATTTAATTTTGGCAATCCTCTTAGAATTTTTTCAAAAGCTGTTAATTTTCCTAATTCCTTTTTGAAATTTCATTTATATTTTACTCTGTGCAATTTATTAAGTTGTCAGGCAATTGTTGCCATTCCTGTTCTCAGCCTGCTAGAAAGCGATAAAGACTTAAGTGGCTGGGGCCTGATGGTTGCAGTTGGAACATCTCCCTTCTTTCTTGAAGAAATGTAATTCCGTGGAGGACCTTCCCTGATGGTGTTGCTGTGACTGGGTGCTAATTGCATGTTATACACTACCAAAGACATTGTGCTGGTATCGTGCCATGGAATATGTAACGCTATCTTGAATTTCCTTTAAGGCATTTTTCCTTGATTGATACATGTTGCTTGATTTCTTATTAATACTGTTCTGCATTTTGTGAAATTTTGTTTTTCCTTTTTCACAAAAATGCTGGGTACTAACAAATTAGCCATGACTATGTTGGCAAATGTGGCATGCTTACGCAAAATAAACTGCCTGGAAAGTACG
>NC_063341.1:39434610-39564527 GCF_021869965.1 Rhincodon typus
TTCATCCAGCTGTGCACCTTGTTATCTCAGATTCTCCAGCATCGGCAGTTCCTACTATCTCTGCCTGGAAAGTACGTACGTTTAAGTACTGTTTATAGACTGAAGCTTCATTGAAGTGTATTGCAAAGAAATTTTGGGATGAATCTATGCTTGTAGCTGTGCGCAGTTCGAGAGTACGATGCATCTTTATCTGAGCTTGCTTCATATTTTCGTCTAACCTATTTCTTATGGTCTCTGGCTCCCTCTGCAGGATCCTTTAGATCCCGCACGCACTGTTATTGTTATTCGCTCTTTGGTGGCTGGTGGGGTTGCTGAATGTGATGGCAGGGTGCTACCCGGGGATCGGCTCGTCTTTGTGAATGACTACAATCTAGAGAATACTGCTTTGGGGGACGCTGTTCAGGCTCTGAAAGATGCATCGACTGGCATAGTCCGCCTTGGCATCTGCAAACCAATGGTGGTAAGCACCAATAATATACGTGAACTGCAAACTTTTGATTGTTTCACAGCTATAAAATATTTTTTACTTCTACGGAACTCCTTTTGCAAATCAAAAACTTGCAATTTCTTTTGTTTTCATGTTTATTTACAGTTTTGCTTAAAATTGAATGTAATTCAAATATAACTGAAATAATTCTTTTTCTTCTTGTATGTCAACAGATTGTTATATTTCAGTAAGCTGCTTCAAATGTAATACATTACTTTACTATGTAATTCAGATTGAGACCATCATTGTTCCAGTTTGAGATAATCAAATGATTACACTTCAATATATGAAAGCATTCAAATTTTCTATAACAGGATAAAAATGAAAATATTAAGTTTGGTGGCTTTCTGTCTCTTAAAAAGCTCAAATGTTACAAATTTTACCCGACATCTTAAGCTATTTGCAATTTCTTTTTTTAAGATGCCTGAATTTTTTTGAAGTTGTGACTTTTTCTTCTATTAGGTAAATTGTGACTTTATTTACTTAATGGAAGAACCTGTTTGTCACAGGATGTTTCCTGCAGCCACCTATAAGCAACCCTGAAATGGATATGTATTTTTCACAAAGCTGTAATTGATAAAGAATTGATAAACAAAGAACAAATAAAGATCAAAGGACAGTACAGCACAGGAACAGGCCCTTCGGATTGCCAAGATGGGCCAATACATGATGCCTTTCTAAAGTAAAAGCCTTTTGCCTCTACTTGGTCCAAATTTCTCTTTTCTCTGCCTATTCCAATATCTATCAAGATGCCTCTAAAACATTATATCCTCCTCCATTTCCATCAGCACATTTCCATGCACATATCACCCTCTATCTAGAAAACCTGCCTCTCACATCTCCTTTAAACTTGCCCCCTTTCAACTTAAACCCATGTTCCTTAGAAATTGACACATCTACCCTGGGGAAGAGACTGACTATCTATCCTAACCGTGTTAATTTCGTAGCTTTGTATCAGGTGACTCTCATCCTTTGTTCAAGTGAGAATAAACCAAGTTTGTCCTATCTCTCTTCATAGTTAATACCCTGCAAATCGAGCAACATCCTGGTGAACTGTTTCTGTACCCTCTTCAAAGCTTCCACATCCTTCTTGAGGTGTGGCAACCAGAACTAAACGCAATATTCCAAATGTGACCTTATTAAAGTTCTGTACATCTGCGACATGACACACTCATTTATATACTCAATGCCTCAATTGATGAAGACAAGCATGCCATATGCCTTCTTGACCACCTTATCCACTTGTGTTACCAATTTCAGGGAACTGTGGACCTGTACGCCTGGATCCCTCCATATCTTGATGCTATTAAGTGCTGTTCCATTTACTGTATACTTTGGTTCTACATTAGATCTTCCACAATACATCACCTTGCACTTGCCCGGATTAAACTAATCTGCCATTTCTTCGCCTAAGTCTCCAGCCTACCTATGTTCTGCTGTATTCTCTGGTAGTCCTCCTCACTATCTGCCGCTCCCCCAATCTTTGTTTCATCCGCAAACTTACTTATCAGGCCACCTACGTTCTCCTTCAAATCATTATATATATTACCAACAACAAGGATTCCAGCACCATTCCCTGTAGAACACCACTGGCCACAGATCTCCAGTCAGAAAATCACTCTTCCACCCCTCTGTCTTCTATGACTAAGCCGATTCTCGATCCAGCTTACCAGCTCATTGTCGATCCGATGTGAATTCGCCTTTTGTATTAGCCTAGCATCTTGCTAAAGTTCATATAGACAGCATCTACTGCCCTGCCCTCATCAATCAGCTTTGACACTTGCTCAAAAAGTTCAATCAAATCTGTGAGACACAACCTCCCCCAAACAAAGCCATCCAAATGTGAGTAAATCCTATCCCTAAGAAGCTTCTCCAATAATTTCCCTATCACTGACATAAGACTCGCATGACATAATTTCCTGGAATATCCCTGTTTCCCTTCTTAAACTACGGAACAACATTGACTATCCTCCAGTTCTCTGGGAACTTTCCTGTGACAAGAGAATAAAAAGATTTTGGACAAGGCCCCATAAAATTCCCCACCTGTCTCCCTTAGCCTTCTGGAATAGATCCCATCAGGACCTGGGGATTTATCTACCTTTAATGCTTTTAAAAACACCGAGCATCTTTTTTATATTGACTTGCCCTAAAATATCAACATATCTCTCCTGAGGCTCAACAGCTACAATGTCCTTCTCCTTTGTGAATACTGATGCAAAATATTCATTAAGGACCTCACCCACTTCTGCTGACTCCATGCGTTAATTCCCTCCTTTGTCCTGAGTGGAGCTACCCTTTCCCTAGCTATCCTCTAGCTCCTTATATATGTGTAAAATACCTTGGGATTTTCCTTAATTCTGTTTGCCAAAGACATTTCATGGCCCTTTTATCCCTCTTAATTTCTTGTTTCAGTTCTTTTCTGCGATCTCTGTATTATTTGAGGGCTCTGTCTGTCTTCAGTTTCCTAAGCCTTATGTATGTCATCTTTTTCTTTTTGAATTTCTCTGATCATCTCAGGTTCCTGAATCTTGCCATCCTTATCCTTTATTTTCTCAGCAGCGTACTGGCCTTTATAAGATTCCCACATGACAGATGTGGATTTACCCTCAAACAATTGCCGCAATCTATCTTCACCTGAGGACTACTCTTATCTTTATTCATAAGTAACTTTGTCAGAAGTCACCAAACACCAGGTTGTAGTCCAACAGGTTTATTTAAAATCACAAGCTTTCAAAGTGCTGCTCATTCATCAAGGGGAAGGAGATGCACAGGCACAGAATATGTAGGCGGAAAGATAATGGCAAGATAATTCCACGTAATTAAGAGTGTCAACATATGAGTACAAATAGTGTGAGTAGAGTGTTGACAGGCTGAGTAACAAGTGAAGGGATGATCTATGAACTGATTAATTAAGGCTGAGAGATAAGTACAAATAATCGAAAATAAGACGGTATTAGAGACAAGCCAAATGGCTAGAATAACATGAGTAAGTATTAGAGTGGCATGACAAGGGTCTAACCAAATATCAAGTAATCAGAAACTAAACAAACTAATTACTTGTGATTATCTCTCAACCTTAATTAGTTTGTATAGTTTTTGATTACTGACAAAGGAGCAGCGCTCCGATAGCTTGTGATTTTAAATAAACCTGTTGAACTATAACTTGGTGTCATGTGACTTTTGATTTTGTCCACCCCAGTCCAACACTGACATCTCCACATCATAAATAACTTAATACTTATTGAATTATGGTCACAGTTCCTGAAATACTCCCCCACTAAAACTTTGATCACCTGGCTAGGCTCATTCCCCAATACCAGTTCAGTAGGAAGTTGAACTCTTTACATGGTATTTCAAAGAACCATCCTGGACACACCTTAAAAATTCCACCCTCCTCCAAAATCCCTGGGTACTAAGCAAGTCCCAGTCAATATGGGGAAGTTAAAATCACCCTCTACGACAACCCTGTTGTTTTTACATTTTTGTGTTATCTGTCCACGTATCTGTTCCTCTATCACCTGCTGGATATTGGGATACCAGTAATACAATCCCATTAAAGTGATGGCACCTTTCCATTTCCTGAACTGTACCCGTATGGCCTTGCTGGATGAGCCCTCCAAGGTGTCACCCCTCAGTACAGCTGTGATATTCCCCCTGATCAGTAATACAACTCACCCCACCTCTTTTACAACTCTCTGTCTTGTCTGACACATCTAAATCATGGAACATTCAACTGCCAGTCTTGTCCCTCTCTCAACCAAGTCTCTGTAATTGCTAGTACATCACAGCTATATGTATTAATCCAAGCTTGAAGTTCATCTGCCTTGTCTCTCATACTCCTTGTAATAAAACAAATATACTTCAGACCTGCCATATTCAGTAACCTCTTCCTGTCTGTTCTTCCTCTTAACCTTACTGGCCTTAGTCTCTGACTCCTCCTCAGTTGTTTAGCTTGCTGACCTACTGTTCTGATTCCTGCCCCCTGCGTCACGAGTTTAAACCCACCTGGGTGGCACTAGCAAACGTCCCTGCCAGGATATCGATGCAACCTGTCCTCCTTGTACAGATCCCACCTGCCTGGAAGACATCCCAATGATCCACATGCCTGAAGCCATCCCTCCTACACCAGCTCTTTAGTCACATATTTAACTGTACTATCTTACTATTCCGAACCTCACTGGCAAGTGACACAGGAAGTAATCCCAAGGTTACAACCCTAGAAGTCCTGCTTTTCAACTTTCTACCTAACTCCCTGAACTCCCATTGTTGGATCTCATCTCTCTTATTGCCTGTGTCATTAGGACCAATATAGGCCCATGACCTCTGGCTGCTCACCGTCTAGGGAGCAGCACTAAGGAGGCAACGCTCAGAGTCTCACTTGTGGCCACGGAAACGCTTATCTCTGCCCCTGACTATACAGTCTCCTTTCACTACTGCTCGCCTACACTTCAATCCTCCTTTGCTAGTCATGGGGCCATTAATCTGGTTGGATGAATTAACATCAAATCTTCAGGTTACAGGTGGTCAAAGTGTAATCCCTATCAGGGGCATCACATGAAAAGAAATGGGTTTACTTTTAAAATACTTCTTAAAAAAATTTCCTTCTGTTCTCCCAAAGATGCTGTGATAGATTTTTATATGTTTTGTGTCTGCATTGCACTGAGTAAGATTAACACAAAGTCAACTGCAGGCAGCCGTTATTGAGTAAACTCTTTGCCTTCTCTGTTGGGTAAATATACAATGTAACAAAATGGTCAGATATTGTAACATACTACACTATGTCAGCAATATACTACACTCTGTCACAACATATTATCATCGAAATATAAAAAAGATACACAAGTGCTAGAATACAAAATGATTAAATGAGATTACCTGAATTTAAGAGAATGGATTTCATATTTGTTTACTGTATTCACAACCAAAGCACGTGACCACTACTGCCAGAGTAATTTGCACATAAAACTGGTTGTCTACCCTTAACACCTGAGTGTTTAATGAAAACCCCATTTAACAAGAAGTTGTGTTTAGAACAACGTTTTTTCCTCTTTATGCCTGCACACTTTCTATTAATATGAAACACATCTGGCATCATTCTTTTTCTGTCTGCGTATCATTTCTATTGACTTGTTGACTGTTCTCTCAACATTTATGACAATCAAATCTGAACATTTGACCGTGACTGCCAGTTCTACCTAAATGATTGGGAGTGTGGCATTAATTTGTCGTCTTCAACAAAGACCATGACTGACTTTTAAAGTTTTTAAGATTTGTAGCTGGGGTTGTGGATGAAGTTGTGGACTTGCTCGCCGAGCCGGTGTGTTTGATTGCAGATGTTTCGTCACCCTGCTAGGTAACATTGTCAGTGCACCTTCAGTGAAGCCCTGGTGTCCTGTCCCGCTTGTTATTTATGTGTCTCGGTTTTCTGAGGTGGTTGGCATCACTTCCCATTCTGTTTATATATCGCTTTGTATATACAAACACATTGAACTGGAGCCGGCATACTAACCACTGAAAAATAGAACCTGAAGTGATGCTAACCACTCCAGCAAACTGAGGCATATAAATAACAAGCGGGACAGAACACCGACACTTCACTGGAGGCGCACTGACAATGTTACCTAGCAGGGTGACGAAATGTCTACAATCAAACACACTGGCTCAGTGAGCAAGTCTACAACCTCACCATGACTTACTTTCTGATGCTGGTAGATATTGTGATATCAGCAAACATTCTCTTTCTTTTTGACAAAATGTCTATTTGACTTTACTTTGCTATGAAGGGAATTTAGATGATAGGAGGCTGCTAGTGTCTCCCTTGGTCATATTACCTCTTTCAAGCAAAAAATCTTCATGACAGTCAGGAAGTTTCTTCTTAATCTTCATTAGTTAGGTCAAGACATCTAGTTTCTTTACAACAATCCCGTTCTTATGACCTTAGTGGTTTGTCCACCATGACTTTCGGAACAGCATTGAACTCTCTAAATTTCAGTCCTGGTGTATCATGACTCCTAGAATCATCATAGAATCCCTAAGTTCAGAAGAAAGCTATTTGGCCCATCGAGTCTGCACTGACCTTCTGAAGATCATCCCGCCCTGATCCTCACATTTACCATGTCCAATCCACTTAACCTGCACGTCTTTGGACTATCGGAGGAAATTGGCCCACCTAGAGGAAACCTACAGAGACATGGGGAGAATGTGCAAACTCCACACAGACAGTCACCCGAGGTTAGAATTAAACCCAGGTCCTTGGCGCTGTGAGGCAGCAGTGCTCGCCACTATGCCACCATGCCGCAACCTTTCAAAAGTACTTGGATGAGCACTTGAAATGTCATAACATTCACGACTATGGGCTAACTGCTGGAAAGTTGGACTTGTGTCGATTTAGAGTAGTTTTGTCAATGAAAATTTGATGGGCTGAAGGACTACTTCTGTACTGTATGATTCAATGTTTCTCGGTCAGATAATTTCTCATTCTGGGACACTTAACAGATTTTCACCAACTCTTCAATTTTTTTTCTAACTTTTAAATCCCAAAAACATCATCTTGCTACTGCTTTCAAACAGATTACCCCCTCTGTGGTCTTGA
The DNA here is from genome assembly GCF_021869965.1 of Rhincodon typus. NCBI lineage: Eukaryota > Metazoa > Chordata > Chondrichthyes > Orectolobiformes > Rhincodontidae > Rhincodon > Rhincodon typus. The sequence continues at coordinate 39,441,690 of NC_063341.1, forward strand.
TGAAACCCCTCACAAAATCTCTGTCTACACCTTGATGGCATAATACCTCATAAACTGGATAGGAAACAGCCTTGATGTACACTTGGTCCATTTCTACATGTGAAATATTCCTGTAGGTTTCTTTTCATTGCACTTTTTAGGCCACCCATTCAAAAAATAATTGAGGACTGAGCACTAGATCTGTGCAAGTTTCTTCATTAATTTCTCTAGCAGACTCTGGGGATGTGTCATTTGTGTTTGTAAACTAATTCACAGGTGACAGTGGCTAGAACTGAGGCAACCTTTGTGGGAAATCTCAAAAGAACATTGGTCTTTGTATAATTTCCTGATTTATAGTATGTCTATCATAATGATGGCTAAATTTGATCATTTGGTCCTTTTTGCTTCATGAACACTGCCTGCTCTTCGAGCACTTGATCAATGCTGGGCAAACTGTTGCTGATCCCTACTATAAATAACTTGGTTCATTTTAACTCTATTTTTCTAAGCCAAACCCTTCCTATCTGAAGACTTTGCTCCCTCCTTTTGAGACCAATGGCAAGTAGTAGGATGCATCATCATATTCCACTCTAATTCTAACTTGCCTTAATACTAGAATACTGTTATTAGACTATCTAGTCAGTTTCATACCAATTTTGCCAAAGGAAATGTGATTTAGAGGTTTATCACTCCCACTCTGAGATAATAGATATAGTTGTAGCTTTATCAATGATGAAAGTAAGTAGTGCATTTCTGATATTTTTACTGTGGGTGCTGCAGTTGTAGCTTCAGCCCCATTATTCTCATCTTCCATGTGCTGTTTCTCTTGGTCTTTGAGTACAACCTTTGATGATCCAGCTTGATACCCTTTCTGTCAGTTTCCATATTTATCATGTGCATATTTCCCGACTCCTGAATTAGCTTTGGATCTGTCATGCCATTGTATGACTGTAGCCGACATCATAATCTGGCATGTCATCTGATTTATGAACAATTTTTCTACAGTCTTAACACTTAGTCTGCAAATGGAGCATTGAATGATTGGTGGCTACCTTGGGAATGGTATCATCTAATTTTTTGGCTGTGAGACCGTGAACCTAGCTGCTGTAGCCTTGACCTTGCTGAATTGCAGTGCACTTCCCTCCCCATCTCAGAAAAGTAGCTCCCTTGCAATATGTAGCTGTTCTTTTCTGTTATTTGCTTGTATGTGGCCTCGTTGTTGGTCTCCTTCTACATCAACTTATAGGTGTTCCTCAGAAACGTGGCCTGGGATCCATTCATGTTTTGGCCTCCTGCAAATGTGTCTTGACGGTCGAATTCTATGTTTGCATTACATCCTTGTATTTATCACACAACAACTGCAGTGGATCAGTAAGGGAGCTCACCCACGATCTTCTCAAGGATAACTTGGGAGAGCCAGTGAATGATGCCCATAAGTGAATTAAGACAAAAAATCCACAGTGATGTGTGAGTTTCTTTAACTTGAGAAAGTAATCTGTAGCACTCTTACATGGCAACTGCTTCCTTTGATGGAATATAAATCTCGGTGTAATCACATTCTTAGTCATGACATGAGTTTAGAATCTCGTTAAACTCAGCATAGTCCATTGCACTGGGATTTCTTGGATAAGGCTGGTTAGACACTACCTCAAATGTATCTGGCCCATTTTAATGGGAGTAACGTTTAATTTATTGTCATTTTTTTTCCCATTTAGCCAAATGTATAACCTTGTTCATAATTAGACAGCTTTTTTGTTCGAGCTGAATTCACTGATCATCCTTGAATATGCCATTAATGCTATTTCTCCAATTACGTACCATGCTGATTTACTGTGCACCTGAACAAGCTTTCAACTCATTCAAATTTCCTTCTAATAAATGTTAGCACTTCCAAAAAAGTTTTAGTGTTCTTTAATCCTGACTTTCACAAATGGAATGTAAACGAAAATTCCATCCCAGCCTCCTCATCAGCTTTCTGTTGTGTATTGCACTGAGTAAGACGAACAGAATTGTAGGTATCCACTATAAAACAAACTCGGCTGACATCTCCCCAACAGGGGGGGCAATTCACCAGAATTGCAAGACACTACAGCTCAGACAGCAGGCAGCATGGTATAATTGTTTTGGCGTTGGGATGTTTGTCTGTTATTGAATTAATATTTAGTACTGGATGATATTGCGGCCTCAGGCCTTGCAATGCCCAGAAGCAAAGGTAACTGATAATTATGCCATTCATATTTAGTATTTGCACGAGTATGTCAGTAGTCATGCAATATTTTGGAAAACAGGTTTTGAGGAAGAAAGAAGGAACATAATCTAATTATGAATTGTCTGCAGGAACAGAGAGATGTAGGGCTCAAGTAGAGAAACTGAGAAGAGGTGGAATGATGAGAACAAACAGGATGATCTGTGATAGCATGGAGGACAGGTCAGATTAAATGAGAAAATAAGTGCCTTCTTTATTGCTTTGGATGACAGCTATGAGTAGTGATTCTACCTTTCCATTTAATTCTAGTCCAGATATGTCTTTTGCTTGTCACAATATTGTCTCCTATTGCCCTTCAAAATCATTCCATTCATCTCTGCTGCATTTCATCCTTCCATAGACCTTGTCCTTTGTTCTTTCCTCTCCTCCTTCACTTTCTTTGTCTTGGTCAAAAGGTGTTACATCTCTCAGCGTTCATTGCTTTGATGTACCGTGTCTGACCTGAGGAGTCAACCCTGTTACTCTCTCTACATATGCTGCTGAGTTTACACAACATTTTCCATTTCTTTGTTTAAAATTTCCAGCATCCAGAATACTTTACTCTTATAACAAGGATGACGGGCTTCATTTTTGTCCAGAAGTAGGATAAACTATCAGGTTAAGGGAAGAGTTAATTAAGATGCTCCAAATTCCAAGCACATTTGATAGAGCTGATCAAGTGAAGCTGCTTTCATTGACAGGAGGGTTAGTAATCAGAACAAACAGATTTAAGAAAGAACTAATTGAGTGATTATCACTACTTTTGTTATGATCAGGAATGTATGAATTGAGAAGGTGATGAAAACAGATGTGCTAATAATCAAAAGGGAATTGAATAAGTACTTGAAAGAGAAAAATTGTAGCCAGGGTTATGGGAGAGAGCTGGCAGGCTCAGAGCATACACAGGCATGATGGGGCTGAATGACCATCTCTGAGTTGTATAACTTCGTTACATTTTGCAGATTGGTTGTTTTTATATTGATGTCATTCGGTATTTTCATAGTATTTGTCTAATTCCTGTATGACAGTGAGGTATGTTACTAAATGTAGAGGACCTGACCACAAACAGCACATGTATATACAAAATGCTCCAATATTGTGAATGCATTGCAATCAAAAGTAGTAACCTTGCAAAAAATATTTTGCATTTTACTAGTTGTGGATGATGGTACGGCAAGGTGGCTTAATGGTTAGCACTGCCGCCGCAGCGCCAGGGACCCAGGTTCGATTCCAGCCTTGGGTGACTGTCTGTGTGGAGTTTGCACATTCTCCATGCATCTGGGTGGGTTTCCTCCGGGTGCTTTGGTTTCCTCCCACAATCCAAAGACGTGCAGGTTAGGTGGATTGGCCATGCTAAATTGCCCGTAGTGTTCAGGGATGTACAGGCTAGGTGGATTAGCCATGGGAAATGCACCGAGTAAAAGGATAGGGTAAGAGGGGGTGTCTAGGTGGGCTGCTCTTTGGAGGGTTAGTGTGGACCCAATGGGCTGAATGGACTGTTCCACACTGTAGGGATTCTGTGATTCTATAACACTTCAATTATTAATTAATTGAAATCAACTAACTGTATAAAATAGGAATTCATATAATAACCTTTGAAGCTATGTATGTATTCGCTCAATGCCTCACTGCACATTTGTTCACTAGGCATTTATAAAATCCTTTAAAAAGAAAGTACAGCTGAGATTCATAATTTTGTTATTATGGTTCGTCTCCTCCCAGACTGCCTTCTCAGCCCCTTGCCAGATGATTTTTCTCAGCAATTTCTGCTGAGGATTGTAGCTTCTACTGCGAGCTGATTTGCTGTCATATATCACATTTGTATCTTACATTATTGTCATATAATGACTGTAGCTCATCTGCAACCACTGTCTGACATCCATCATCTAACTACACTTAGGTCAACCTGTCTTTCTGCTGCCTTCCACTTTTAGAATAGATTGCTGTAGCTTTTCACTTCTGACCAAATGACTGAAATACTGATATTTTCTTTTCTGGATATCACTTTTGAGTTTTCTTTTTGCTGTTGCAGTTTCAAGTACCTCTTCATTTGTCATTTAGTCTGTGTTTGGAAATTTTATAACACACCTAAGCATCCACACGTCAGAGGCCTTTGTTTACTTTTACAGATCTTTATTTATCATCTGCTTTCTGAGGCATCCAGGAAAATGGAAAGAATGTAGCATCTTATGAGTTTTATCCTTGTTGCAAGCTTGAACTTTCTTGTTGTCAGCACATCATGCAACTTCACAAAATTACCCCTCTATCCTTAGTTTAACTTATGCATCACATTGGCAATCTTTTCTTATCATTTGCCCTAAATGGGTAGACTTATCTATTTACTCCAGTATGATACCATCCTCTTGAATCTTCACTCTAACGTCTGATGTATTTCTTTGAACTCGGATTTTTTTTTGTATTTTCGGTGTCTGTATTCAAAATATTTTGATTTTATTGCTGTACAATACTTTAGGGCCTTATAGGGAATCACCCAAATGGATGACATTTAATGAGATCAATCGCAAATATGATGTGAACTTCAAACTTGAGACAATTAATGTTAGGTGTAAAGAAACATTTCTTTATGGCTTAAACATATATTGGTCATCAGAATGTCTATGAAAATCATAGAACTTTCCTGTGTGCTCAGATGTTGACTGTAACAAAGTGAAAAAGTTGAGATCTTGGTGAGGAGAAATCTTTTATCAATATCAGAATTTGATTGATATTTTCAATGTATTTGTTATCATTCTTAACATGGAGTTAAAGCAATAAAGATTCGTACTTAATTTACAAAATTAGTATTTTCTTCTCAGACTGAAGCAAATGAAAATGACAATTCAGACTTGAGTGATTCAAGTGCTACTACAGAGAATATAAAGTCTGATTTGGAAATATCGAACTTTGTCTATTCCTCAAACCTGCCAGTACCACATGTAAGTGCTTCTTTGTTAGGATTATAAATGTGATCTTCAATTCCTTCTATAATACGTTGGCCGGCATTAATTTTATTTATGTGTGAACATTTGTTAGCAAGTAACTTCTTCTTGGGCAGACTAATGATGTCTGACAGTTGCCAATCTATCAGATGGCTACTTGTTGACTTCATTAACTGGTGTTTTCTCCATGCCAGTGCACCTTTATCAAGCAGAATCCACAGCTAACCAATCAGCACTCTCCCCTCATAAAATATAAATTTTGTTTTTCCTTGTAAATTATCCTGATCAATGCAAGACAAAAAATCTTCCAGCAAAATGTGTCTTTTCTCAGCAATGCTAAAAAGGAGAAATGGCACATACTGTGTTTCTAAATTTTAAATTGATATTTTGAATCTTGTGCATATTGCTTGTCAGGAAATCTTTGGTGTTTACAAAATGTCATTTCAGGCAGATAATGCAAATTCATTAGAAAGTGAATTAGTAGTAGAGGTGCAAATTTGGTGACAGACATTAATTTTCCAAAAATGCCTAGATTCTAGAAAACAACTGCAAAAGTAACACTTGTATTCAAAAATGACAGAAGCCAGAAAGCAGGAAACCATTGGCCAAATTAGCCTAAAATCTGTCATGGATTCCAGTATTTTGCCAATCATTAAGGAAGTAGTGGCAGGCTATTTGGAATTTTATAATAAAAGCAACCAGAGTCAACACGGTATTATGAAAGGAAAATCATGTTTGACAAATTTATTTGGTTCTTTGAGAATGTGCGAAATAGGAGCGATAAATCTTTGAAAACGTTTGAATGTTTCAAAAAGGTATTTAATAAGGTGCCACATAAAAGGCACAAGATTAGAGCTCATAGTGTTTGGTGTTGGGGTGATACATTAGCATGGATAGAGGATTAGCTAATGAACAGGAAACTTTGGGCTCAGTTTTCCCAGGCCCTGAATATTGAGGACAATAATGAGTCAGTTGGGAAAATATGGAGAGAGCGAAAAATGAGATTTAAGTGTTTTAGAGCTAAATTCAAATTTGGCTAGTGACAGTGAAGGAGCTATTTGCATGTATTAACGTATCGTTATTATCTCATCTGACCTCATTTATATTCAGTGGGAGAGAAATTAGAGGGCAATCTGACCTGAAACTCTAAGCGGACACTGGCAACTGCAGGTCACCAGGCCTCCAAATTGGCCTGCATTCTTCTTCACCTCCAGGCTTTGTCCATTGGCAGCAACTGCCTGAGCCTTCAATTCATGGAGCTTACAGTCTGGAAATCACCACGTCGTCAGGGCACATTTCGGACTCACTTATAACACAGTGCAGCAGTTCAAGACAGCACTTTGGAGCTCAACAATATCTTTCATTGTAATGCTGCTGTCAGACTACATTACAGATAGGGATAGGCATCCGCCTCAGGCAACAGAACAGGGTGCATGTCACGGCACTTGTTTTCCTTGCATTCACTCATTCTACACTTACTTGAACACTCACTGCATCTTTGCCTTGCCTTGCAATGCAGGCAGATAAACAAGCAGCTCGTCATGTTTGGTAGTAATGAACAGTAAAGAGGGCCTTTGATCAGTTGGGGAGGCTGGTCTGTCATCAGTCAGGAAAGATGGTGAGGCATTCTAAGTGAGTGAGTAGGAGGCACAGAGAGCAGATTAGTACTTTGGAGGGGCATTGGGGTCATCGAACCACAGTGAGAAAATGCTGTGTCACCATGGAGACATGGTGGTGCATCCTTCATGATGTGAACAGTGTAAAATTATTTGAGAAAACTTGCCGGGGATCACAGAATGAAGCCTTCTATGAAACATCATGAAATTTACACTGTGCTGATTTTTGGTAAATTTCAGCCCAGGTGGTTTGGATGGATTTTTTTCATATTGGGAAACTAACGAGTTGAATGCCATGGAGATCAAAGCTCGGGCATCACTATTTACATTATATTAATGACTTTAGGAAGGGACAGGGTGTATTGTAGCCAAATATTTGATGATACAAAGATACCTGGGTAACCAAGCTAGGAAGAGAATGGAAAAACTCTAAAGGATAGTGATAGATTAAATGAGAGGGCAAAAAATTTAGCAGATGGAGTATAATGTGGGAATATGTGAGAATGTTACTTCAGTGACAAGAATAGAAAAGCTGAGTATTATGTAAATGAAAAAAATGTACAATTTTGCTGTGCAATGGGATTTGGTTGTCTTTGTACATTAAATGCAAAATGTTAATATACAATTACGTAAAGTCATTCAGAAAATAATGGAAAGTGTCATCAATAGTGCTGTCAAGCAGTACCTGCTCAGTGACACCTCATAGAATCTCTACAGTATGGAAACAGGCTATTCGACCCAACAAATCCACACAGACTGTCTGAAGAGCATCCCACCTAGACTCACTCCCGTACACTATCCCTGCAGTTTCCATGGCTAATCCACCTAACCTACCCATTTTTGGACTGTGGGAGGAAACTGGAGCACCCAGAGGAAGCTCTCGCAGACACGGGGAGGATGTACAAACTCCACACATACAGCCACCTGAGGCTAGAATTGAACCCGGGTCCCTAATGCTGTGAGGCAGCAGTGCTAACCATTGAGCCACCATGCCACCTTGTTTTTCCGCCATGAGTTCCGTTTGGTTTCTGCCATGGCTCAGCTATAGACCTCATCACAATCTTGGTTCAAATATGGACAAAAGAACTGAAATCCTGAGGTGAGGCAAGAGTGACAGTCCTTGACATAAAGGCTGTATTTGACCAAGTGTGGTATCAAGGAGCCCAAGCAAAACTGGAATCAATGGATATCAGGGGGCAAACTCTCCACTGATTGGGACTCATACCTGACACATAGGAAGATGGTTGTGGTTGTTGAAGGTCAGTCATCTCAGCTCCAGGACATCTCTGCAGGAGTTCCTCAGAGTAGTGTGCTTGGCCCAACCATCTTCAGTTGCTTCATCAGTGACCTTTCATCCATCATAGAGTCAGAAGTGGGGATGTTCGCCGATGAACAATGTTCGGCACCATTCACGACTCCTCAGATACTGTAGCAGTCAGTGTTCAAACGTAACAAGATCTGGACAATATCCAGGCTTGAGCTGACCAGTGACAAGAAACAATTGTGCCACACAAATGTCAGTCAATGAACATCACCAATAAAAAACAATTTAACCACTGCGCCTTAAATTCAATGGTGTTGCCATCACTGAATCCCCCATTATTAACATTCTGGAGGACACCATTGACCAGAAGCTCGACTGGACTCACCACATAAACACACTAGCTACAAGAGTCAGAGGATAGGAATACTGTGGTGAGTAACTCACCTCTGGATTCCCCAAAGCCTGTCCATCATCTACAAGACACAAGTCAGGAGTGTGGAGAAATACCCCTCACTTGCCTGGATGGGTGCAGCTCCAAAAACACTTAAGAAGCTTGACACCATGCAGGACAAAGCAGGCTGCTTGATTCGCACTACATTCACAAGCTATCACTCCCTCCACCACCAATGCTCAGGAGCAGCAGTGTGTACTATCTACAAGATGCACTGCAGAAATTCACTGAAGATCCTCAGACAGTACTTTCCAAACCCATGACCACATCCATCTAGAAGGACAAAAGCAGTGGATACATTGGAACGCCACCACATGCAAGTTCCCCTCCAAGCCACTTACAATCCTGATTTGGAAATATATCGCTATTCCTTCACTGCTGGGTCACAATCCTGTAATTTTCTCTCTAATGGCATTGTGGGTCAACCCACAGCAGATGGACTGCAGCGGTTCAAGAAGGCAGCTCACCACCACCTTCTCAAGGGCAACTAGGGATTAGCCAAAAATGCTGGCCAGCCAGTAACGCCCACATCTCACAAATGAATAAAGAAATGGAATGCACCGAGATAGAATATAAATGTAGGTGGATCTTGCTTCAGTTGTGCAGGACCTTAGTAGATTGTACATGAGTACTGGCGTATGGTTTGGTCTCCTCATTTGAGGAAGGATATTACTACATTGGAGGCAGTTCACAGAGTGTTGACCAGGTTAATTTCCTAAGATGAAGAGGTTGGGCTTGTACTTATTGGAATTTAGAAAAAAAAATGAGCAGCAATCTTGTAGAAATATGTAGGGCTCTGGCAGTGCAAGAATGTTTCACCTGGTGGAGGAACCTGGAGCTATGGCACATATTTTCAAAGCAAAAGGTCTCCAGCTTAAACTGGGATGAACTGGAATTTATTTTTTCTTTGGAAGTCTCTATCCCATACAGCAGTGGATACTGGTTTTTGAATATGTTTAATGTGTTATGGTCAAGGTTGGAGGAGTGCTCTGTCACTCTGGTCCCACTACTCCACAGGTCACAGCATAAAATAAAAATATTCTTTTCTATTTGCCAAGATGCTCCGTTAAATACCTTAGTGTGGAGCTGGAGGAACATAGCAGGCCAGGCAGCATCAGAAGAGCAGGATCTCGATGCTGTCTGGCCTGCTGTGTTCCTCCAGCTCAACACTGTTATCTCAGACTCCAGCATCAGCAGTTCTTACTATCTCCAGTTAAGTACATTTTCTGTTTATGGTTTCACCGAGCAAGATCTGTCAACCAGGTTTCTTAATAAACAGAATTATTGGTTTATTGCCAAAACAAAACTTATTCAAGAAAGGTGCAATGATTGGTGACTGCATAGAGATATTAACGTAGAATTAGAAATGCTTATCCATCTCAATATCTCCAAAACATGCGGTCTCTTCAGAAAAAGAAATAGATTTCTTTGCAGAGGTTGCCTTTTTGAAAAAAAAAGGCCCATATTTACCAATGGAGTGCTCTTGAAAGAGAAAGGATAAGAATAGGATGCTCATGGTCTGTTGAAATGATGTTCTGGCACTTGCGATCAAGTCACTAATCATGCATGGTTGTCTTTTGAAGACGCAACTTGCTCAGGAGGTAGAATCTTGAGTCTTGAATGTTTCATCGATCACTCTTTAAAAGGAACTAATAAATTTCACTCGAGGATTTTCTTTTCAGAAATGAAAGGGATCACCTGGGCAGCTTGTTCTTAGCAAACTTTGCCCTTGATTTTCTGGCTTTCCTTCAACCTGAATCGGCTAAACGTACATCTTTTCACACTAGTCCCTGTTCAGAACAGCCCAATGGTGTTATACAGCAAAACAGGCAGATATCACAATTTGTGTGATTTTTGGAAGCTTTATTTAAAAAGATTTCCAATGTCAACAGTGAACTGTCAATAACCTATTTAGAGGAACCTATGCCAAGTATTTTTACAAAGCTTGAAATAAATCCATTTTGCACAATCCTTCAAAACTTAAGTCCTCCAGGCATTATTAAATGATAAAGTGTCTTTGCAAATAAGACGAAGTTAACCAGATTTTTAAATTACGGGGGAGTTAAGAGCAGGCAGAAAAATGGAGTTACATCCATCAGATCAATCATGATTTTATTAAAAATAAAGCAGAGCCGGATCTTGGAACCACATAGCCTATTGCTGCTCCTATTTCTTATGTAAAGATTTATGCATGTAATTAAGATGATTTAGGAAAATAAGAAAAGTCTATATGATTATTACTTAATAATTAAATAAATCAAGGCAATCAAAAGGAAATTAAATAGTTATTTGAAAAAGAGCGGTGTGCAGACTTAATGCAGGAGAATGGCACCAATGAGCTGCTCATTTGAGGAACTGGAGCAGACACGATGTGCTGAATGGCCTTCTTTTGCATTGCAACAACTTTGTGATTCCCTAATTCGATGAGAAAAAGGCAAGAAAATACAGAAAATTCTGGCAAGAGAAAAAAACTCCACAAAAAATCTGAGATGTAAATAAAGAATACTATTACGCATGAAGGGAACAACAGACCACCCCCTTGCATTAGATCCCTGTCAGAACTGTTTCGTTGAATAGCCTACATTCAGAATGTCAGTATGATTCCTTCCCTGCCAGACTACGGCCAGAAAGCCAGGTGGTGAGGCCTGGAATTTGAGTCAATCTTTACACAATTGTATAAGCTTTGTTTATAGAGATGCATATTAGAGTCATTCGTCTTCTAATCTAGCTACTATGGTTTCAGCCCGTTCCTATTTATAGAAGCACAAGTGAATCCCCAGTGAATCCCTATTGCCTCCGTGAAATTTAACACCATTATTATACAATTAATAACGGCACTCTACTGTAAAAAAAAAACTCATAGCTTTAATGATGGAAATCACAGTTCAAGTAATCTCAGTCAAGAATTATAAATGTATGCCAAGGTATCAATGTAACATATTGCTTCTTGACAGCTTATTCAGAGTTAACCCAACACACTCTGTTTTAAAGCTTCTGTTTATGTGTAATATTCAGTTTTATTTCTTTCCTGTTAATGAAAGTTTGTAATATTCACCTGTTGCTTGAATAATATTTTGAGTTGTGTGCTTTGATGAAATAGAAATTGGTCACACTAACAACAGATTTTCTCAGAATTCTCATTCTTTATTAAGATTCATGTGCATTTCTTAACTGCACTGAGCACTTCTAATATTTGGAAATTAAAAGAGAGAAAAATGGCACAGCATATAAAATCAATTTCAGAACTGCACTTAGAATTCTAATAAATCATTTTTCCTCCTTATCAATCTTTATTTTGTTTGATATAATTTTGACATTCAAAAATATTTTGATGAGCTCATTGAGAAATTTTCTGTTCTAATGCTTGAATTAAATGTGTTGTTACATTTCATGTAGGCTGCAGCTAGCAGTATTATTTTTCTTTGCTGCCAATAGGAATTCGAAGATACTTCATTTTCTGAAGAAGAACTAGTTGATGAACCTGGGGTGCCTTTACAGTTGTTGAATTTAAATCACAGCAATGCTGCCAGTGAAGCTGAAAGGTTTGCAAGAGGTCAGTGGAATCCAAGCAGTGAACAGCAAGAAATGTTGGTGGATGAAGAGAATGAGCTGCATCAAGCGATGTATGAAAATGTTAATGAGCAGTATTTAAATAGTCGACTAGAATATTCTGAGCTGACAGACCCAACAAATGTAAAAACAGAGGATGATCAACTACATTTTTTGCAACAACACAATGCAAGAGAGGTAAGAATAATTTTAATGATACATAACATAATCCTGTGTTGTCATAACTATGAACTGATCTTGTAAATAAAAATGCTTTTTTAGTAAGTTATTTCATCTCAACCTATAAACATGCAGTGTGGTAATTAGGAGATGGACAACATGATCCTGGAAATTTGCTCCGTTTTAAGAAGAGCACGCTGCTTGCTTTTTTAATCAGAGGAGTAGAAAAGTTAACGTTTTGTGTCGGGACCCTTTGTTTCTGAAGAAGGGTCCCGTTCTGAAATGTCAACTTTCCTGCTCTGATGCTGCCTGGCCTGTTGTGTTCTTCCAGCTCTACACTCTGTTATCTTTGACTCGAACATCGGCAGTTCTTACTATCTCTTGCTATTTTAATCTATTTCTTTCCTATGTTGCTACTTCCTCTGTACCTTAGTTAGTTTTTTACCTTATTATTTCATTTTAAAAGTACTTTGCACTTGCATTAGAGCAGTATAGAATGGCAGCCTAAGGACATATGAAGATGCTGGATGAATCCAGACCATGACCAGCTACTACAACCATGGTGGACATATGATACAATGATAATGGATAAGCTGTTGATCAATATGACAATCAATTATCAGCCAAAAGACCTATTTGTATTATGAGAAAAGCCTCTTGCAATCACAAGTTCTCGGAATCAGAAGTTTAAAATCCTCTTTTCCCCTGGAGCATGCTGCAGTGAGCGCACGTATCCTGCTGAAGTAAATTTAAATGAACTAATAATGCCAAGAGATGATGTCAAACTTATTTTGTTTATGCAAAATCTTGAAAGTTGAGGAATAAAATAATTTTGTTTTCACAATTAATGTTCATCTCATGGGTGGGAATTTCTTCCATAGCCACCAATCATTTTCTTCTAATGCAGTACAAATGTTGGTTTTCCTTTGAATTGATATGTTTGTAAATTGTTCTTGTGGGTGCAAAAAAAAGTCTTTTTCAAAAACACTCAAGTTGTGCCCAACCGAATGACTACTTGAATATGATTTAGCAGTTTTTATAGTTAATGTTTAAACATGCTTCATTATTTCAAGGAAATAAGTAAAAGATGTGACAAAATCTCCTACATTGTCAGCAAAGACTAAAGTGGGCATCACAAATGTCATTGCCATCATATTCGTCATTTTTAAATTGCTCAAAGTTCTGTTGATGCTAGAAGTAAATTCAAGGTAATTTGCTGGTGAAATGTGTTGATGGTTTTTTTTTCCTTTTTCATGGTGATGGGAAGTTCAATGAAGGCTCCTTGTCTTCATCTACATATGCAGAAGGCAATGACCAAGGGGTGATGTCCAAATATTATGAAAGAACTGTCACCATCGTGAGAAATGGCCTTGACCTAGGTTTGTCCTGTTTTAAGTAACCTTTGTAATTATGTAAGATTGTTGCTACAATTTAGTTCAATCAATGAATGCAGCTATAATATAAAAATGCCTAAATGTTTTCAACAACAATGCTGTATTAATAACTTAAAGAACTGAGTAGCATTTCAGGCACAACAATTGGCTTCCAAACTCTTAATATATTCAACTTGTTATTTATAAAATAGGCACAATGCATACCAATTTAACATTATTATAAGCAAAACAATAAATCATGATAAATGAGTAGGCTAGAAAAGCACAAGCTTGATTTCATCTGACTCAGCTTTTTTTAATGTATAAATTTGAATTTTCCCCCATCAACTATTGTTTGTTACTTTTGTTCCTTAACTGATAGGTCATGACCTATTTTTCAGAATCACAGATTTGTTATGGTATAGAAAGATGCCACTCAGCCTGTTGTCCCTTCCCTGGCTCTCCAAATGAGCAATTCACCTGGCACCACTTTCCCTACCTTCTGCCCATAACCCCACACATTCTTCTTTTTCAGATAATAATCCAGTTGTCTCTTGAACGTCTCAGTTGAGCCAGCCTTCTTCATATTCTTGCGCAGTTTATTCCAGATCTTAACCACTGACCCCATGACTACATTGCTCCTCACTTCTCAATTGCTTCTTTTTCCAGGTACATTTAAATATATATCCTCCTGATCTGGATCATTCCACTCATGAGAAGAGTTCTTCCCAATTTACTTGGTCCAGACCCCTCATTGTAATACCCTCCATCAAGTCACTTCTCAACTTTCAGTTCTATAAGGTGAACAGCCTGAGCTGTTGTATTAGGTAATGGTATTGAAAAGATTGAATTACACTCCACCCAATCTGATGTCATAAATACTTCATTTGGAAAGGCAGAACAACTTACTTCTGTTACTTTCGAGGACTTATTATTTTCCATTAGTCTTAGTAAAGATGTCTTATCTTACTGTTGTAATTTGTATGTGATTAGTATCATGTAATTAACTTTGTCTTATTTAGTATGAGATTTTTCTCATTTGACTACCTTGTCGTTTTCCTCTACCACTTTAAACACACAGTAGGCCCAGTAGACCCAATTAGAAAAAAAAAGAATGGTGGCAGCAATCTAGCCAAACACATGTTGGCAGTGGTTGGCATTGAAAACTTGACTCCATTAATTAAATTCTTCATTCCTGAAATTATTCTTGTGAAACTGTTCTGCAGTCTGTCTGAAGTCTTCACATCTTTCCTTAAGTTTGGAGACCAGAACTGAGTGAAGCAGTCTGGCCTTATACACGTTTAACATAAACAACCTGATTTTGTACTCTGTGCCTCTATTAATAAAGCCTAGGACACTTTATTATCTGTCAATAACTTATGCACATATGCACCTAGGTCTTTCTGCTTCTGCATCCCCTTTAGAATTGCATCTGTTTATGTTGTCTCTCCATAATCTTCCGATTAAAATAATCAGTTCTCATTTCTCTGCAGTGAAGTTCATCTGCCATCTGCCCACCTATTACATCAACCTGTTGCAGTCCTTTTGCAGATCTATACTATCCTCCTCTCTTCACAATGATTTCAAATTTTGTATTGTCCACATATTTTGAAATTGTCTTCTGTAAAGCAAGCCCTGTGTATTGTAGCGAATAAGGGTCTGAACACAGACTCCAGGGAACTTCAACCCAAATTATCTTCCACTCCAAAAAGCATTAACCATGTTTTTGAAAGTAAACCAGTTTCCTTTTAGTTTTCCTATCTGCAGGATTCTTGATGTCCTATCGGGAACTAGTATTGATTGCAGAAATCTTGACATAATGGAGTTACCAATATTGGATATGCATAAGCTATTCTTTTGTGTACAGTGTTACTAGTGATCTCTGTTTTCCCATGTTTGGTAATTTACCTTGTTTGATATCTCATCATGTGGGACCCCTGAGAACCAAGGGAATAGTTCTGAAATGGTTAATGTAACAGATTGTATTTGCCTCCAAACAATCTGATGATGTGTCACAGTCTTGTCTAGGGATCAGTCTTGCATGAGGTCTTGATGGAGACAGACTTATCATCTCTGGCTTCTAATGATCTTTGCAATTAGACCTGTAACTAGGAGTTATTGCTATAATTGCAAAAGCATTACATTACTTTGTATAACACAAATGCTTCTTCTCATTGAGACTCTACAGTGGATTATCCTCTGCTACTGTTAATCCGATAGCCCCACCAGGAACTGCCTAACTTGCTTAAGTTTTCTTTAATAAGAGTAAAAAACAGATTTTAAGGAGTCTTTACTGCATTGGTAGTGTCCACACCTCTGGGCCAGAAGGTCCAGGTTCAAATCCCACCTCCAGCCATGGTATGTCTGAACAGATTGATCAAAACGGCTAAAAAGCAGAATTTGCAATACCACCGCCTGAACTAATATGTAAATTTGAATTTGTAAGTATTCTATGTAAGTTTAATTTTGCCTGTGCTTATGTTGTTTGATTTATTTTGAAACAGTAGAAAGGAGAACATACGGCATCACTCTACCCAAACCACAAGCTGTAATGGTTGGTACTGCAGCATCAACAGCAATAATAATAAGCTCTTTTGTTTCTTGTTTGGACCTCTGTATAAGATTAAGGATGTGCATGCATGAAAGTCACATTATCTCAGGACATCATGAGGACCTGTAGTTATGCCCCTCAGATACGTGAATATATAACTGAATCTTTGACAAAGCTGATGCACTCTCGAACACAAATTCCTCAGACCATTTGCTGAAGTAACAATCACTGTTTTATCTAACATAACTTTTGAAACTTTCAAAAAGGTCTCATCAACATTTCTGGGGAAGTAACCTCTTGTGGATCAAAATGGATTTAGCAGCAACTTTTCACATAACTTAGCCTGAACGGCTTTCAAGGCCAAATAGTGAAAAACCAAGAAATCTGACATAAGGTATATAACACGTGGTGTCAGTCTGTCTTGCTACTGTGACCACATTTCCACTTACTTGCCTACCACCCAACTTCCTGCCCTTCCCTCTGTCAGCTGACATTATAATTTATTGCAAATTCTATTTCTAAATTTCAAAGCTCTTGTCATAATCCTGCTTCTCACATAGCCTTCCCCTTGTCTATTAACTCTCTTTTTCACCCCTGTAGTTTCTTCCTGGCCCCTAAAGTTTCTATTCGTTTGACTATAACCTTTTTATGAAACTCCCTTCCTTTGAATCCTGAGTTTAAATATGCACCATGTTAATGCAACTTGTCATATTCACTGAATATTAGAAGATAATTAGCATGTCATTCACAGCTATGCAAGCTTTCACATAGTGACGTTTCCACAGCATTTGCTTGTTACTAAATTGTAAGCATGGGCAATCAAATATGCTGTGTTGCATCAGCTAGCCAGTCTTCCAAAACATGTGAAGAGAAAGAGCTTATATTTATAACTGCCTTTAGAAATTTTTTGTAATTGTCAAACTTTCTCACCTACAAATAGAATTAGTTTGGCAAAGAAGATAACTGAGTGTCATTTTAAATTCATAGCATATCGGCCTATCGATGATTTCACAGAACTGAGAGAAAGATTGAAAGCAAGTCCGGGGTGCAAAGGGGTTCATGTCTATCACCATCACATCTCATAAGTGTGCTGCTTTATTTCTCTACTTGAATGCTATCTCTTAGCATAATTATAAAGCAGATAAGTCATAACATCGTAGACTACTGAGTAATGACCATTTTAGTCAGTATATTCTCAGGTTAAGGAGGGTGCAAACTTCAGCTATGAAGTTGAAGAGGATGAAGAATGATTAGGAATACGTAGGAATGTAGAGGTTAAAATCAGATTGGTCACTATCATATTGAATGGTGGAACAGGCTCGAAGGGCCAAGTGGTTCACTCTCTTGTTCTGTTTTTGTATGTTGGTGTACAATTTGACTTGTGCGGACCCCAGTTGGGAAGTAAAGTATGTGGTCTCGGAGCAAGGAGTCCTGTTGCCTTGGAGCACTCATGGTGTTGTGGCCTAAGAAAACTCTAAGGGAATGTTTGGAGCATTTGGGTTGGGGGAGCAGTAAAATATGGTATGTCTGTTTGAGTAAAGGATGCTGAGCAGAGAGAGCAGATGCATTGCCTCTGGAAGTTATTATGTATAATTTTACTGCTAATCTGCTATCCGGGGAGGAGACACAGGAGACGTCTGGGACAGAATGGATGTGTATGTCTGTCTGAAATATGATGTATGTGAAACAACAGTTATATAAGATGAAAGATGGTCCCTGGTAGCTAGTTTGGAAAAGGGACAGGTGATCAAGAACAGCAGTTTTACAGGGTGAGCTGAAATTGGCTGGGAAGAGAGAAAAAGACTAAGAATGCTCAGACAGATTTGAATTATTTCATGAGGTGTGAGCACTGCTGGCAAGGACAGCATTTGTTGTTCATTCCTAATTGCTCTTGAGAAGGTGTTGATGAGTTGCCTTCTTGAGCCACTGCTGTCCATCTGGTAGAGCACAATGCTGTCAGGAAGAGAGGTGCTGGCAATGTGACAAAAGATCAGCTGCAAGAATCCATATTCAGTACAAAGTAGAGGGCAAATGTAAATCTCCTAAGAGAGAAGGAAGTTATTTTGTGTATGTGTTTGAATGGCACAGTGGTTGAATCAATGCATTTTGTGCTTTTTAAGCTGCAGAATGAGAAATGATTGTGTGCCAATAGCTCTTCAGATATTTTATAAAAAATGTTCTGTGTGTGAATAGAAAATTTAGAGAGTGTGAAATAAATTTCACATTGAATTAAAAAGATTATTACCATACCTGGAGTTTTAACTAGTTAACTTGCCTTGTGCTCTATAAATACATTAGAGTTCCTAAAACCCAATTGTCACTAGCTACTGACTAATGTCCTAACAAGAAGACATTATCAGGTTTTGAATTGTGAAATATTATTCTATTTGAAATGCCCTATTACACTCCTTTTTTCAGGGAAAGTATCCTCATTTTTATTATTCAGAATATGACATTCCCTCTCAATTCTTCAAAGATGACTGTATGTCTGAATTATTACTGAACCTCTCCGTATATGCACTCAATACCCATGACATTTCAAAATCTAAAGGTCAGGATAAGAGTGATAATTGTTAATTTGATGCAATTTTGTTTTTGAGTAGCTTCTCATTCATTCTCCAGAATTCTCCTCAATATTATTTGATGTCTTTGTATTGAAGCCACTAGCCGTTGAAAGGTTAAGTATCTACCAATAGTAATTATTGTTATAAGTGAATGTTTCAAAAATAGAGAATGGGGGACACAGGGTGCTTTCAGGGGACTCGGGGCTAAGTGTTACTTTTCTTTCATGCTTTAATGGCATTTCATTCACTTAACTGCTTAAAAATAAAGTGTATAGAAAGTTGTAACCTACTGTAATGAATTCAATAATGCACAATGATCACTGTAGTAAAAACATAATTACTCAATGTTTAATAGATCCTTTAAGAACTTTATAATACTTCAAAAGATCCTTTTGTTCCATCATAGGGTGCTAACATTTAGTGCTGATATGATTAAACGGTTAATTATAATTTTTAATTTTGAAAAAGAAACGTTCTCAATAGGGAATTTCATTGGCCAATGGATGTGAAAGAAAAACTAAAATGCAATCGAATACCTGTGATTTTAAAAAGTCAACTGCTTATCAGTTAGTGCTGTTATTTTTTTTTACCAACAACCAAGTTCAGCAAGTGGAGAAATTGTCTTATGTCGTCTTAGAATAATTTTCCATTCTTAATTATTTCAGTTCTGCCAGTCACTCACGTGCTTGAAATGGGAAACTGACACTGTTAAAATAACACTGATAAGAAAATCTAAGCTTCTGCCTCTTAAAATTGCATCAATTTTCAACAAAATAAAAGCTGTTTTCAAAACTTGTTCAAACAATTTTTTGCCTCTTTTTTTCCGTTAGCAATCTCCTCTTTGGAAAAGAACAATTGTTAGTCTCATGCTAAATGAATACTGAAAGGTTGTGTATGCCTTTCAATGGTTGAGGCAGAAGATGCTGCTAGACCTGCTGAGCTTTTCCAGCAACTGCTGTTTTTGTTTGTGTTTGAGAAGATAAGTTTTGGTTCGTTTCCTCTCCAGCTATTGAGTCTCTCAATTGATGGCTTTGGATCTCATTTGTGGGTGTTTGGTAAGATGCACTTAACTGTCATGTCTCTGCAGGCACTAATCCGTTTGGAAAAATAAATTTCAGGCTACTTGTTTAATCAGCAGTGGTTTGAGGAGAAGGGCACAAATTGTGACTAGCAGCATCCACCAGAGTGTTGTAGACCTGGGAGGATCCTTCCTGCACCTTCTGGGTAGAATGTACCACATTGGTTGGAGCATAAAATCCCAGTCCCGGTATCTGTAAAACTGTATTTAACATCGTTTCTTCTCCTACTACTGTTGAAACTTGGAAACTGTATTTTCCTTTCCAGGATTATTTAAGTTCTGGCCATCACAACTTGTTTGAAATGGGAAATTAATAAAATAATATTCATTAAAAAATCTAAGCTAAGCTCCTGTCGCTTTGTTTGTTTTTATTTGCTCGTGCAGAATTATCTTTTTACTGCCATGTGGAAGTCCTTCTATTCAACCGCTTATACATTATCTTGTACATCTGACATAATTCGAAAATTGGTAGTTTGGAGCCACAGGGCTTCTGCTTTTTTTTTCCAGTGTGTATTTGCACTTATAACATAATTAGTATAGAATATGGTTATCTGCCATTGCATTACTCAGTTAATTTGCAATTAAGTATCCTTCTGTTGAATTGTATTACCTAGGATTGACTGTGAAAAGTGATCCCAGAGGACCTGGGGCAGTTATCCAGCACATTGATGGAGAAGGAGCTGCTGGAAAAGATGGAGAGCTTCAGGAAGGAGATTATATTGTTGCAGTGAACAAGGAATCCATAAGTGGCCTAAATTCTGCTCAGATGCATTTTGTCTTTGCCAATTCAGCCTTAACTGAAGAAATCACGTGAGTATTTCTTGTACTTTAGTTGTAGTTGTTTCTCAAAACCTTTAATTTACTGTTTTCAATATAGTACTATATCTTCAGTTAGTCACCCACAAGGTAATGTCACTGGACTTTATACCAACGCAGAGGCTCAGTCTGCGCTGAAGATTGTACCTGGGCAGTTCATGGAATTTAGTTTCAATTTTTAAAAGTTCTTCAATATAAAGCTTGCGTCAGTAAAGCAATCATCAATTTTTGTTTTAAAAAAAATCTGGTTCACTTATGTCCTTTAGGGGAGAGCCTCAGCAATCCTTTTCCAGACCAGACCAGTCCAGCCCACATGTGATTCCAAAAGCCTCATTGATGTCACTGACTTTTAACTGCCCGATATGCCTGAGAGTACCACTCAGTTCAAGGGCAATTTGAGACAGGCAGCAAATGCTGTCCTTGCTAGTGACACCCACATCCGATTAAAGAGGTAAATTACTGATACAAACTTGGATAATTAGGCTAACTTTGAGAGTTTTTTGATTGTAATTGAAGACATTTTATTTTTGTAAATAATCAAATTATGAAGAAATACTTCTAAGACAATTCATATACCTTCTGTTTTGTGACACAATCCAAAGTGCACAGCACGCTGCTTTAATTTATGGGATTAAAAAGTATTGATTAAAATATTGCAACTAGATTTCAGCATATGCACTTTTATTTGTCAGCAAAGCCATTATCCTTGAATTAAGTTTGAGTCATTATTGATGTTTATGAAAGTTTGTGGACTGTTGAGACATTCACTTTTTAAGGAAATTGTATTACTAGAGTTAGAAGATAGCTTATAAGTAATGATGAAATCTTTCCCCATATTGTGAATTAATCTTGATTTTTTTCCTCTCCCTGATAAATGAAAATTCACCTGTACGCTTACAGTTCTGGTCATGGTGGTTAATACCAGAATCCTCAAGATAAAAGTAAATGATTATTTCATGAGAAACATTAACTAGAATTATGAAGAATCTAATAGTTGAGTGAAGCTGCTACTCAAAGCCATTAAAAATAATTTGAGATCTGACCAATGCTTCAGACAACAACTTTTTTTTTTTGGCCAGTGCCATTTACATTGAAATTGTCCCAGATTATCTTCTTGTAAAGCAATCATTTACAAGTGGATGTTAAGCCAAAGTTAGATGTTACCTTTGCATTCTGGAACAGTGAGCAATTTTATCACGAGAGAAAGGCCTGTACTTTACATGGTCCATTCAGATTTGAGGGTGAATGGGTAAACTGACTGACTGTGCATCATGGAAATAAGATCAGCGTGGAAGCAGACCCCTCTGACAAGCATCCCACCGAGACCTATCCCTGCATTTCCCATGGCTAGCCTGCACATCTCTGGTCCCTATGGGGAAATTTAGCATGGCCAATCTATCTAATCTGCGCATGTATGAAGTGTGGAAGGAAACCGGAGCACCAGTAGGAAACCCACACAGATATGGGGAAAATGTGCAAACTCCGCACAGACAGTCACCTGAGGCTGGAATTGAACCCAGGTCCTTTGCATTGTGAGGCAGCAGTGCGAACCACTGAGCCACCATACTGTCCAAATTCTACTATGGTAGGATTTGAACCCAGGTCCCCAGAACATGACCTGGATGAGTAATCTACTGCTAGTACCACTGGGCCATCATTTCTCCCTTCATATCCTTGAAATTTCTCTCCATTGGTTTTTCGGAAACAGAGGTAAGGGGTGTATTAGAGGATTCAGTCAGGGTGAGTGTGTGTGCTGGTTTTAATCAGGTTTACGGGCAGCCTTTAATTGAGCAGATCAGTGTACTGATATAATGGTGTACTTCGGGACAAAAGCTAACTAGTTGGGATTGTGAAAAGCAGTTCCAGATAATAACATTTAGTCAAGATACAAAAATTGTTGCATCTGGCCACTTTCCAAATGAGGTCTAGTCACTTCTTGACATAAGCCATAAGATAGCCAAACTGAAAGAATATTTTATCACTTTATCTTATCACTGTCACTTCACCCATTCACATAAAATGTTTTTGGTTACGAACAGGTGAAACAATACTTGCATTGGTGATGGGGTCATCCAGTAAACCTAAATAATTATGTAACTTAATGCAAATCCTTCAGTTTTTTGATCATTCCCTCTGTAAACTACTTTGTCCCATTTCCCAGCCTTCTCTTAAGGCTTTTTCTAAACCCATCTCTTTGACAAAATTGGCTCATAGCTCCTGCACTGATTCAGCATCACTTTTTTTGTCAGATTATCACACAGGTAAATACCCTGGATTAAAAATGCATACTGTTATAGATATTGATAAGCATGGTAATCTTTGTCTTTCTCCCTGGCCTTGGATAACATTTATTGGTCTTTAACACCCTCATTTCACAGTGCCTGTACGCGTTAAAAAAATTGTTGAGTTTGATAAATGTTAGTAGTCTTTACATGAGAAAAGTAAGTGTCCAGCCAGTCTAGTGATCAAACGTACATCAGCTTCTTGATCTGTAAGTATCATCTCAAAATTCACTGGGTTGTGTATTGGTGAAGAGAACTCCATAGATACCACTGTCTTATGCTCTCATATCTCAGTAATGTATAGACATTTTATCGATTGTTAAAAAGGACAACTTTCTCTCTTTTGGTGGATGGCAAATTTAGAATTACTTATGTGCCTGCAAAAGATATGGATCGTTACAAAAGAAGCTCTGCATTGAAACCAGCTAGAACCCCTAATGCTACAATATTGGCAACAGACTCCAGGCTGAAACCTACTGTCAGGTATTTAAATTAATTGTATTCTTGGTATTGAAGGATAGAAAATTTTTAATAATGCTTTTGGGTTGAAATTTTATTTCAAGATGCCTTGATTGGAATTCAGTGCTCAGTGCCTTGACCATTATTTTTCCCTTAATCAGTATCACAAAAAAGGCAGATTAACTGGTTATTATCACATTGTTTATGGTTCTCTGGCAACATCAGGGGAGTAGGAAAGTCTACCTTCCGGGTCTGAAGAAGGGTCCCAATCCGAATCTGTGACTTTCCTACTCCTCTGATGCTGCCTGACCTGCTATGTTCCTCTAACTCCACACTGTGTTGACCCTGACTCCAGCATCTGCAGTTCTTGCTATCTCTATTTATGGCAGTCTGATGCGCACATACTGTGCTGACTGCTAACTTTCCTACATTACATCAGTAACTACATGTTATTTCAAAAAGTGCTTCTAAAGTGCTTAAGAGACATCTGATGGTCATGAGAAGCACTGAATATATTTTTTCTTTTAAGTATATTCTTGGATCTGAAAAACAAGTAATTATTAATATATTGTAGATGAACATTTCATTTCAAAATACCGACAATTCAAGTAGAAATTACTTGTAGAGATTTTTTGAAACTTTATTTTAAAATGTGAAATATTTTGTTTCATTTTTTTAAGTTTTACTGATAATGCTTGTGAAGTTGTGTCATATATCTCAACTTAGTATTTAGAGGAAGACAGGTTTATGACTTAAATGCAAATATTTGTACATGGGGTTTAGGCATTAATAATGAATTGTTGTTTCTTAAGATCGGGTCCCTGGTAGTTATTCCCCCTTTCTGTGTACATCGTCATTTGCACTTTGCATGGTTGCAGTTCAGCTAGTACTATTAAGGAAGTATGATGATTTATATTTTTATGGAGTAGGCATTAGCAATGTACTGCGTAACTTTGTTAATGTTTTCTGAATAAGGTATAATATTGATTTTTACTGCAATTGTTCAATTTTTCAAAGCATATGCAGTGAAGTAATGTTTTGAAACATTTCGTGTATTATCACAATTGTTTGACATTTGAACAGTTATATTTGCACAAATTATAGAAACTGCACATTACCTATGGAGAAGTATTAAACATAGATCTTTACTGGGAATCATTTCTAATTTGCATATCAAAGTACATATGCAAAAAATGTTTTGTGACCAGCTTTGAATTAACACTGTAATGGAATAAATTGCAGCAGCTTAAGTGGCTATTATGCGTACTACTGATATATTGCCTTGAATTCTTGATAGCTATTATGCAAAAGCTTTTAACAATGGTGTATATTGATTAACAGTTGAAAGATCAGTATTTTATTTACAGCCTGTACAGCATATTACATTGCATTGTTGCATACATGTTTATCTTAATTATTATTTTGTTTATAATTTATTCTTTTCAAATCATTTGAGGTAATTTTCAAATTCACTAGCCACAGAAAAAAAAAATTATTGAGGTGGAATTCCCTAACACATTTTCAATATATGAGTGAATGATCTAATTAAGCTTTACTGTTGTTTGTCAACGTAGTTACAGTTATTTACAAAGTCACATTATCAAGCAATTAATCTGGATCAGAATTGTAACATTTATATTTTTTATTGGTGCATAATTTTCTTTTGTGTAATTGAGAAATATAATGGTAAACTGTTCATTCAAGTCTTCAGAAGTGAAGCAAACTTACCTTAAGAAAAATTGAAAGCTATGGTTTAAGTGTAGTGAACGTTGATGCATTCATGGAAATTCTCTGCAAATATTGACATAATGCCTTGCACCTCCCGAGTTAGCTTTCAAAAGGCAAAAGAACAAAAGAGGACTCTTTAGCTCCTCAATGTCCCTGCCATTCAGTTAGGTCATGGATGATCTATATTTTCAACTTTTTTTTTTACTGAGTTTTGCGCATGTGCTCTTAACAATCAAAATGTATATCAACGTCAAGTGCTTCTAAAGACTTCAGGCCTACAATTATGAATTGGTTGTATTGCTGGGCAATTCTTGATCATATAATCTTTCGAGAGTAACCCAAGAGCACTTGCCCTCTGAAGTATAATAGAGTTATGAACAATAACAGACAATACTGAAAATATACTGCAGAATTGGCAGCAACATAAAAGAGAGGAAACAGTGAGTTCATGTTCTAGCCGATTTTGGTGAACATAACCCCATAATCATAAAATTCACTTTAAATAGACTGACTAAACTCCATTGAATTTTTGTCAGTTTGTTTTTTTTTTGTTTCACAATCCACATGTACTTATTTCAGGCTTTCATTTGGAGCATGGGTTGCACCAGCAATGTTTGACAATGTCACACATTTTACACTGTTACAGTTGCCATATCTACCAAGCTGCTCCGCCCTTGAGGTTCAACTTGTGAGCAGTCAAATCACCTGCTATGAGCAGTTCTTTTTATTCCTATTTTATTCATAGAAATATGGAATTCATTGCCAAATTGAGTTCCTTTACAAAGATTCTGGCAAATATTTAGTGATTGATTAATCAAAACATTTGAAGCGTATTGTCAAAGAGGAGAGTCAGAAGCCGGAATGTTCTACGCATTGATAGGAACGACATAGTTAGGGAAAGGGCTAAGGTTTTGCAAAGTGAATATAGGAGGTTAGGTAGAAAGCTAAAAAAAAACCCTCAAAAGTAGTAACCCCTGGTTTAGTCCCATTGGAACTCCAACTTCTGATGAGGGAAGGAATAGAAGGATATGGCAGATCAATCGATGGCTGAAGAGAGGGTGCCATGTGCAGGATTCAGATTCTTGGATCATTGGGATCTCTTCTGGTGTAGAAAAGATGTGTTCAACAGTGATGGGTTTCACCTGAACTGGAAAGAGACCAATATCCTGGCTGGGAGATTTAATAGTTCTATTTCAGGAACCTATAAACCATGAGAGAGGAGGGATGAAAACAGTGAGAATAGAAAGACAAATGAGGATGGTTCTGAGTCAGAGAAAAGCAAGTTAATTAGAAAACAAAGACAAGAACAAGTCAGAGAACACGGTAACTCTGAAGAATTAACCTACATTTATTTTGATGTAAGGGATCTTACAAGTCAGGCTGATGAACTCAGAAACTTGGCTGATGGAAGGACAGGACTGGCAACTCAATGCTCTGGGTTTTAGATGCTATAGGAAGGACAGAGAGGGAGGCAAGAGAGGAGGGGGAAGCAGTGTTTTTGGTTAAGGAAAACATTACTACTCTAATTAGAGAGAATTTTTCTGAGAGATCGTCCAGAAAAAAAAATGTATGGGTTGAAATTAGAAATACATCGGTTCTGCTGTCACGCATCTTCCAGCAATGCGAATTGGCTATAATGTGACTGATGAATAGGGGAGCGCTATTTCTAAAACGCAAACTTGTATTGACTATAACACAATTCCATCAGTGCATGGAGGAGTATGCTTTGACATCACATGATTGTTTCATGGACTTTGTTCTGAGCATGCACAATATTAGTGCAGTAAGAGTCTCCGTACCGGCATCATGTGATCATTTTGCAGACTTTGTTGTGAAGCGCTTTCTGTGAGAGGTATAGTACTCTGTGGTTTTCGTTTTTTTTTGCAAATCCCATCAAAATGCAAGGACAAAGTGACAAGAATGTTAGCAAGAAGTGCCCTGGTGATAAAATTGTGGGTGGTGAATGTAAAGGAAAGGCTATAGCACTGGAAGAGAAGCGAGACATTATAAAACATTTTGAGCTTAATGAGAGAACATGTGATATTGCTCATGCAACAGGAATGAAGGAGTCTACCTTATGTACTATTAGAGACAATGCAGAAAACATTAACGCAAGCTGTATTGCAGGAACAAGTCTGAATGCTAGCAAATCTGTGACGTCACGGACAAAGAAACTTGAGGTGATGGAACGGCTTCTAAGTGTGTGGATAGAGGAGCAAACAAAGAAGCGATCTGAGGGCTACCCTTCTCACCATAAAAAGAAAGCCTTATCAATTTATGAAGATCTAACCAATAAAACTGAAAATCCTGCGAATGTGCCTGCCTTTAGTGCTAGTAACAGCTGGTTTGCTGGTTTTAGGAACCGCTATGATTTTCCTAATGTAAAGTCATGTGGCAAAGCTGCCAGCACAGACAAGGAGCATGCAATGGCATTGCCTCCCATGCTTAAAAAAATTATTTGACGAAGAAGGCTACAACTTAGATCAAATTTTCAATTTGGATGAGACAGGTTTATACTGGAAATGAATGCCATCAAGAACCTACATTTCTATGAATGAAGCACACGCTCCAGACGTTAAGGGGCAAAGGATCATATGACTGTGCTGCTGGGTGCCAATGCCAGTGGAGACTTCAAGCTTAAGCCTGTGGGTGGTGTACCACTCTCCTAACCCGCGAGCCTTGAAAGGTTACCTTAGGTCTAGTCTAGGTGCCTACTATAGATCAAGCAAAAGAGGTTGGATGATGGGGCAATTTTGCTTCTGATCTTATTATTGATGTTTTGGAAGATGATTTTAGCAAGTCTTGCTGGGAAAAAAAAAAATTGGATTTCCAGATTCTCCTCATTTTGGATAATGAATCAAGTCATCCTCCCACCATTGGTGAGCTTTCTGAAAACATCAAAGTGCTATTTCTCCCAAACACAGTCTCTCTCCTTCAGCCCATGAACCAGAGTATAATAGCAGCTTTTAAAATTCATTATTCATGGCACACATTTAAGAGGCTGATTGCAGCCAGTGAAGGGGATAAGGACAGTGTTCTTCGATTTTGGAAGAGCTTTAACATCAACAATGCAATTGACATTATCGTGGAGGCCTGGGGTGATGTCAGTAAGGACTGCTTGCATGCAATTTGGCAGAAGCTTCTCTCAGATTTTTTTCCAAGATTTATAAAGCTTTGATCCATCAGAGAGCTCCCAAGAACCAAAGAACCTTGTGTTGATCTTGCAAAGCAAGCTGGATTTGGAGAAGGGTAGAATGAGGATGTTGAAGAGCTGCTTCAGTCCCACTGTGAAGACATCTCTACTGTCAGAAAGGGATGATCACCTTGATGGGATTGTACTATGGACCCCCTAACAGTCAGAGGGAAATTGAGAAGCAAATATGTAGAGACATCTTAGATGTATGTAGGAATAATAGGATTATAATAGGAAGGGATTTTAATTTTCCAAACACTGACTGGAACTGCTTCAGCGTTGAAGGTTTGGATGGTGAGGAATTTGTTCAATGTGTTCAAGAAAGTTATTTAATCAATATGTAAAACTTGACCTTCTCTTGGGAACTAAGACAGAGTGAGTGACTGACGTGTTAGTCGGGGAACACTTTGGGACTAGTGATCATAATTCTGTTAGTTTTAAAATAGTTATGGAAAAGAATAAGCCTTCCATAAGTTAAAGTTCTTAATTTAAGGAAGGCAAATTTTAATGGTATGAGACAAGAATTTTCAAAAGTTGATTGGAGTAGACTGTTTGCTGGTAAAGGGACAACTGACAAGTGAGAGGCTTTAAAAAGTGTGATAATGAGAGTTCAGAGGCATTATGTTCTTGTTAGAATGAAAGGTAAGGCTGCTAAGATTAGAGAGCAATGGATGAAAAAAGATATTGAGGTTCTACTCAATAAGAAAGAATCATACATTAGATATAGACAACTGGGATCAAATGAATCTCCTAAAGACTATAAAGAATGTAGGAGTATTCTTAAGAAATAAACCAGGAAGGCAAAGAGGGGATATGAGATGGCCTTTGGCAGATAAGGAAAGGATAATCCAAAGAGCTTCTACAAGTACTATAACAGCAAAAGAGCAACTAAAGAGAGAGTAGAAACTGAAAGAACTGCGGATGCTGGAAAAGCTCAACAGGTCTGGCAGCATCTATGAAGAGAAAATCAGAGTTAACGTTTCAGGTCTAGTGATCCTCCCTCTGAGCAAGGGTCACCTGATGTGAAGTGTTAGCTCTGATTTCTCTTCTCGTTTTTTTTGAGAGAGTAGGATTCCTTAAAGATAACAGGGTCATCTTTGTGTGGAACATAAGGAGATGGGAGAGATATTAAATGAATATTTGTGTCAGTTTTTACTGTGGAGGAAGAAATGGAGGCTAGAGAACTTAGGGAAATAAATATTGATGTTTTCAAAACAGTTTACGTTACAGAAGAGGAAGTGCTACAGGTGGATAAATCTTGAAAACATAAAGGTGGATAAATCTCCGGGGCTTGATCAAGTATATCCCAGGACATTGTGGGGAATTAGGGAGGAAATTGCAGGGCCCCTGACAGAAATATTTGTATCATCTATAACCACAGGTGAGGTGCTGGAGAACTGGAGGGTGGCTAATTTGTGCCTTTGTTTGAGAAAGGTTGTAAGGAGAAGCGTGGGAACTATAGAGCTGAGAGTCTGACATCGGTGGTGGGCAAGTTGTTGGAAGTGACTCTGAAAGATGCATTTGGAGAGGCAAGGACTGATTAGGGATAGTCAACATGGTTCTGTGCAAGGGAAATTATGTCTGTCAAACTTCATTGAGCTTTTTGAGGAAGTAACCAAAAAGAGTGATGACAGCAGAGCAGTAGACTTTGTTTACTTGGACTTTAGAAACACCTTTGATAAAGTTCTGCATGGTGGACTAATTAGTAAAGTTAGATCACATAGGATTCAGGATAAGCTTGCCAACTGGATACAAAATTGGCTTGATGGTAGGAGAGAGGGGGTGATGGTGGAGGGTTGTTTTTCTGACTGGGGGCCTGTGACTAACTGTGTTCTACAGGGATCAGAACTGGGTCCACTTTTGTTTGTCATTTCTATAAATGAGTTGGATGAGAGTATAGGAGGAATGGTTAGTAAGTTTGCAAACGACACTAAAATTGGTGATATAGTGGACAGTGAAGAAGGTTATCTAAGATTACAAAGAGATCTTGATCAGTTGAGTCAATGGGCTGAAGAATGACAGATGGAGCTTAATTTGGATAAGTGCGAGGTATTGCATTTTGGTAAAACAAATATGGGGTTTCAGGTACATAATTCTTTGGTAGACAGGACAGTTAAGGAGTTTAGCATGCTTACCTTCATTATTCAGATATTTTGAGTATAGGAGTTGGGACATCATGTTGAGGTTGTACAAGATGTTGGTGAGGCCTCTTCTGGAATAGTGTGTGCAGTTCTGGTTGCCCTGTTATAGGAAGGATATTTTTAAACTGGAGAGGGTTCAAAAAAGATGTACCAGGATGTTGCCGGGAATGGAAGGTTTGAGTTATAAAAGTAGGCTGGATAGGCTGGGACTTGTTTTCACTGGAGTTAGGTGTTTGAGGGGGTGACTTTATTGAGTTTTATAAAATCATGAGGGGCATAGATAAGCTGAATAGCAAAGGTCTTTTCCTTAAGCTTGGGGAGTTCGAAAACAGGGGACATATTTTTAAAGTGAGATGAGACAGATTTAAAAAGAATATGTGGGGCAACTTTTTTTGTTACACAGAGTGGTTAGTGTGTGGAATGAACTGCCAGAGGAAATGGTGGGTGCAGGTGCAGTTAAAATTTTTAAAAGACATTTAGATAAATACATAAATAGGAAATATTTGGAGGGATATGGATCAAATGCAGGCAGGTGGGACTAGTTTGATTTGGGAACATAGTCCACATGGACTACTTGGACCGAAGGGTCTGTTTCCATGCTGTATGACTGAGTGTTTGATTTGATGAGTAACATTTCATGTATTAAATATTTTGGTTTTTATTTTAAAGTTAAATATCTATTAATGTGGCTTGTTACCGTTCTTTGAAGTTCTTTGTTGTAATTAAAGATGAATGTTGAAGTATCTTCCAACATGACTTTACTCTTTTTATTGGATCAGTGAATTACCTGAACGAGAAGAAGGTGAAGGGGAAGAAACCCCAGTAATGAGCCACTGGGAGGCACCACGACGGTAAGAGAACATCAGGATGTTTGACTTCTGTTCCCAATATAGTTCATCAGCTTATTTTTCATGTCAGTGTTTTTTACTGCTATACAACCACACCACCTCGATAGTAGATGATATGACAGAGTTGCACAAAATAGATAGAATGTAAGGTGTACGTTTGTTTTTTTGAACGTGACTTCAATTTTGAGCGATGCTCTGAAAACCATTAACTGACTAAATTTGAAAAGGTTACAATCTCAGGTGAAATTAAAACCCAATTTATTTAAGGGTAGTTAGTCTTAGAATTGTGGACAGTTATTCAAAGTTTATATTTTTAATATTAAATTACTGAGGAAATAATGGAACTTTAATAAAGAAAATACAGTTGGTGTTGGGTATATGTATTTTTTTTTACAAGGCATATCACAAATGTTGCATAAGTGTGTTGAGTACAAAGAGAATATGCCGCAAGAATGGGCAGTCAGTCATGGAACAGAAGGCAGTGTTCATTACGTGTGTCACTGGAAACTTGCAAATAATGGTATTTCCTTAATATCAATCATTAGGATCTTCGTAATTATTTTACTTATTTTTCAGTGGCTGAGTAGGCTGGTGTGAATTTTATACATTTAATATTTATTTTAAGTGACTTCTCAGCTGCAAAAAAAATTTAAAAATTGTAAACATATCTCTTTTTTTTCTCTCTTACGCTGTCTTGTTTCTTTCATGTCAGTTGCAATTTGCAGAGACAAAATAAAAAAAAAAGAAAGCCTGGTGTTGGCTATTGGTTTTGTGGTAACACTAAACTTTCTGGATGCCAGATTATTTATGTACAAATGACTGAATAAAATATTAAAAGAGACAGATGAATGATTTATCAACAGGTTGTAAAAATAGTTCGTAGAAATAAATAAATAAAAATAAATGGGAACGTTAAAATAAGATTTAATCCCAAATTAGCCTTTATATTTGTGAATGAAATTAATACTGTATGAAGAAGAAGCAGAAATGTGTTAATATCACAATCAAACAAAATATGCTCTAGAATCTTCAAAAAATACTTTGTATATTTTTTGGTTGGAATGGTGAGTGGCCAGTCAATATTATGTTTTGAGTGTTTATTTTTTCAGGATTGAAATATAATGTTGTTAACTTCATATAAAACAAAGCTTTAATTATTTATAATATTATTGATATGCTTAAAATCCAGGTACCTATCAAAGATTTTTTTTTATTTCATTGCATCTACTTCCATCTCATTGCATATTATTTGTTCTAATCAGAACTTTGCCAGTCTTCTGTAAGAAGTAGTCATACAATACTTTTGAATTCTCCTTTGAGATTAAGGGAAAGCTATCTTAGTCACTTCAAGACCTTCTCAAATATATGCACTATAGTCAAATACTGTCAGATTTTTGTTTAATTTGAGGAGAGAATTTTGTAATCTTGCAGGCTATGTAGGGCAAAGTTCACTTTAATTCATTTAAGTTTAGACCGAGGACAATTTTATAAAGCGTTGGAAGTTTTAAGTGATAATATCAATATTGCCCCAGTCTCCATGAACTGCAAAAGAGCAATGGTAGTTCCCATACAGCTTTTGAATGAGGGATCTCCAGTACATCTCTTGTATCTTCGTGAAATGTTTGATGTGTCATTGGTTAGATCAGTCTATTTCATTACATTAGCCAAGAATTGGTCCATTGTTAACACAAACATAATGTTTAGTATTTGAAAAATACTATAGCTGTTTGTCTTTGTAGCTTGCAGTTTCTAGAATCACATTCTGTGACATTAAGTGACTAACTTTCCTAAGAATGTCACTTTGCTTTTCCATAATTTTATTGGTGTAATTTTTTATTTAAGAACTGTGAAACCATTGATGCACAGAATACTGGATCCAGGAAGATTTTTCATTTTTAGAGAAGGAAATCACAGATTATGGGTGGAATTTTATAAGGGTCTGTGAAGTGTGCGCTTTGGTAAGGTACAAAAGAATCCGGCAAGAGGTGTGGCAAATGAGATCATCTGAGTCTGTCTTTTATGCTTTTCACTAGTGGTGTGGCGAGATTCTTGCCAGGCAGCAAGTTACTAATTGTTGGGAATTAATGTTTGTCAAATGCCTTGTTGATGGCCAATTCTCTTTATTAATATTCAAGTACCAATCTTACCAAATTTAGCCAACAAAATAGATATCAGGAAAGCTTGAGATAGAAACCAGAGCAGGTATCTGCCAGATTCATTTTGCCCTCTGCTCTGAATGAGCTCCATGTTGGAAGCCAGGCTTCAACTTTTCAGGGCATGGACAGTGGTCACACACACCCCATGTTTAATCCAGGTGGCAACCTCTGAGCAAGCTGGCATGGCCTGGTGTTGGGGCCCCCACTACTTGTCATAGGGCTGGAGGAAATCCCGCATTGACACCACACCACCCAGGACCTCCAGGATCCTGCCTGCAAAGTGGGGCACCAATTTCCCCCCACCATCTGCCATTGTTTGGGGCAAATATCAGGAACTATGCAGGGCAGCTCCAAATTAGAGTGCTTTCCTGCGTGCACATGGGCTTCTGATGAAGGTTTGGGTGTAAGCAGTGCTGGTGAAATCCGGATATCCTGTGAATGACAAGTTGTTCTTGGACAGTGTGTGATGAAATGAGCAAAAATCAGATACAAGAGGTGTCACAGGAATGGTAGATAGTTTATGAGGCAGGTTTGATAAGGTACAACGAGAAAACTTACTGGGCCTCGGGGAGAGGAACACTTTACACAACTCGAAAAGACTCCTGCTCAGCCAATAAAGCATAGGATTCAGCCCTGTGGGTTTTGAATCTGAAATAAAGCTACTCAAATAGAGAGAGAAAGGTTCTTGGCTCTAAATAAGTAACTTATCTTAACTGTAAATACAAATGTACCTTGCAGAAAATTAATGGTTTTGAAATGGGAATATGAATTATAAAGTGGGCAAAAGTTGTCATTTGCCTCTACTTTTTAAATTACAAGAATATTTAACTTCATTCCAGGGTTGAACTTTGGCGAGAACCAGGAGAGTCACTTGGAATCAGTATTGTTGGTGGCAATAAAGTAATAAAACGACTAAAAAACGGGGAGGAATTGAGAGGAATTTTTATTAAACATGTTTTGGATGACAGTCCAGCTGGAAGATCGAAAGCTCTGAAGACTGGGGACAAAATAATTGAGGTAAGTAATTTTATGTATGAGTAAGTAATGTTAATGTTAGTAAAATGGAAAAAATGAGTACAGTAATAACTACTCGAATAAATTGTTAATTGGAAGGTGTTTGTTGGTACACCAAACATTTTAATTTCCTGGATATGCCTCAGAACACAAAGAGAAGCCCAAAGGAATATGTCAAATTACTGTTGTGAAAATATTCCGATCTGAGTTGGAAATCCTATTTCTGATCAAAATCAGAAAAAAAATTTACCTTCTTACCTTTCTATGATTTTTCAGACACAATTCTATGACTCTATAAATTCTATTGCAGGCCCTATCCTAACACTTGCAGTTCAACAAATCATTTGGGCAATATGAGAGTGAATTTTTGCCAATTGTGTGCCCCCTTTTTAGAGCAATAACTCCCTTATTCCAGTAAGTAACAACAGTTTACAGGTCCCATTACTTCTTAACATGGTAGGAAGCTTAACATGGTAAGTGAGCCTGGGGGGGGAGGGTAAGTGGGTGAAGGGTAACAAGTGGCTGCTAAATGAATGAGGGTCAGGGTGTGTAAGAAGAGTCTGCAGTCAGGTATTGTGTGGTCAGTCAGGTTTTGTGGAGGCAGTCAGGGTGTTGGGTGAAGGGGTAGGGGTGTTCTAAAGTGGGGTGTCAGTGTGGCTGATTGTGGATTACTTTCTTAGTTATCCAAGAGATCCTTCCAGAGGCTTCCCGACACTGGGTAATTCTCACTGGAAGTTTAAATCTTCTGGGCAATTACCTCATAGTCAGTGTGTCAGGACATTTGAGGTGTGCCAGTGTATCTGTCCAGGCATATCTGGTCATTGGCTGTGTGGAGACTGGAACCTCTGGGCCTCGAAGATTGTATTTTGCTACCTAAGCAGTATTTTAAAATTTATCTTTGTGATGACAAGGATTAATAAGATTTGCATTATTTCATACATTATTAATCTATTTATTATAGAAATCTTTGGTCTGCAGATGATTAAATATTTAAAGGTACATTGTTGTATTTATAGTGTTTTATTGCTAAAACAGATGCAGGGGAATTGCCCATTGGGATCTTCAATTTCTGACGTAGTTCTCGGATTTGGTTGCATCAGGGATTCCACAAGGTCCACCTAACTTAATATCTTGACCAGTGACGTTTGACATGTTATTAAACATTTTGAATAGATAAATGAATGGTACTGAGTGCAAACAGTATAATTTTCAGTAATTTACAGATTTTGCCTGTTGCACTTGCATCTCAACATTGAACTGGTCCTTAAAACAATAAGACCATAAGATGCGGGAACAGAAATTAGGCCATTTGGCGCTTCAAGTCTGCTCCGCCCTTCAATCATGGCTGATAGCTTTCACAACCCCATTCGCCTGTCTTCTCCCCATAACCTTTGATCCCCTTAACAATCAAGAACCTATTTATCTCCATCTTAAATATACTTAACGACCTGGCCTCCACAGCCTTCTGAGGCAATGAATTCCATAGATTCACCACTCTCTGACTGACGATGTTTCTTCTCATCTCCATTCTAAAAGGCCTTCCCTTTTACTCTAAGGCTGTGCCCTCGGGTCCTAGTCTCTCCTGCTAATAGAAACACCTTCCCAACATCCACTCTATCCAGGTTTTTCAGTATTCTGTAAGTTTCAACTAGATCCTGCTTCATCCTTCTAAACTCCATTGAGTATAGACCCAGAATCCTCAAAGGTTCCTCGTATTGTTAAGCCTTTCATTCCTAGGATCATTCTTGTGAACCTCCTCTGGACCCACTGCAGGACCAATACATCCTTCCTGAGATATGGGGCCCATTATTGCTGATAATATTCTAAATGTGGTCTGATCAGAGCCTTGTAAAGCCTCAGAAGTACATTCAGTACATTCCTGCTTTTATATGCTAGTCTTCTTGAAATAAATGCCAGCATTGTATTTGCGTTCCTAACTACAGACTCAACCTGCAAGTTAACCTTAAGAAATCCTGGACTAGGACTACCAAGTCCCTTTGCACTTTAGATTTTTGGGTTTTCTCCCCATTTAGAAAATAGTCTATGCCTCTATTCTTCCTACCAAAGTGTGTGACCTCACACTTTTGCACAATGTTTTCTATCTGCCATTTCTTTGTCCACTGTCCTTTCCAGTTTAAATCCTTCTGCAGCCTCCCTGCTTCCTCAATACTACTTGTCCCTCCACCTATCTTTGTATCATCTGCAAACTTAGCCAGGATGCCCACAGTTCCTTAATCTAGATCATTAATGTATAAAGTAAAAAGTTGTGGTCCCAGCACTGACCCTTGTGGAACACCACTTGTTGCCGGCTGCCATCCTGAGAAAGACACTTTTATCCCCACTCTCTGCTTTCTGCCAGACAGCCAATCTTCTATCCATGCTCGCACCTTGCCTCTAACACCATGGGCCCTTATCTTACTCAGCAGCCTTGTCAAAGCCTTCTGTAAGTTCAAGTAGATAACATCCATTGGCTCACCTTTGTCTGACTTGCTTATTATGTCCTCAAAGAATTCTAACAGATTTGCCAGGCCTGACCGCCCCTTGATGAAACCGTGCTGTCTTTACCCTATTTTACCATGTACTTCCAAGTATTCAGAAATCTCATCCTTCACAATGGACGCCAAAAATCTTACCAACGACCGAGGTCCGGCTAATCCGCCTGTAATATCCCATATTTTGCCTTAGTCCCTTTTTGAACAAGAGTATTTTACTTCTAATATGCTATACTCTATCGGGGAGTTGCTAGAGTGCACCTTACATTTGCTTTTTAAAATTGACTGCCAATTCTTGTGCTATACTTCCTGTGCCTTAGTCCCCAAAATGTAACAAGTTCTCTCCAATTAAAAGTGTGAGCTGGGTTTCTCATGTTTCCACTGGGAGTCCTCTATGTGGAGGTGATATAACATAGGCTGGATGACAAACCTTCTGAGCTCCCTGCCACAATACACATGGTAGGCAAATGTAGAAATTGGCAGTGCACATACTAAATTTAGGATTACTCATTTAAGACAGAGATGTGAATTTTTTTTTCTCTGAGGATTGACTATCTTTGGAACTGTGTTCCCTAAAATATGGTGGAGGTGGAATTTATGATTTTTTTTTAAGGCAAAGGCAGATAGATTCTTTGTAAGGAGGTGAAAGATTATTGACAGTAGGCAAGAAGGTGGAGTTGAATGAAATGAGATCAGCTATGATTTTATTGAATGGCAGAATGGGCTCTTGATTTGTATCTTTGAATACGCAAACAACTAATTGAAGGTAAATTAAGTTTATTAGTGAACCTGTTGACCTGAATGATACACCGACTGTCCATGCCAAAATGAGTGGAAAGACTTTTAATTTATAGCCAACATGAAGGAAGAGGGCACTTCACTTTGGGGGAGCCCTGCCTGCATTTGGGGCACTGCTCTCTTCCTTCCACACTGCCTGCCCGACAAAACCCTTCTTGCCTGGACTCCAGGATCCCTCTCCACCCTAAAATATTGGGACTTACCTTTGTAGAACAGTTGTGATCCTCTTTGAGCTCTTATCTGCAGTCCCAACAGCTCTCGCTACCACGTTCTGGCACTGCCATGACTGAAGGAAATATCAGTCAGCCAGACTGGCCAGCAGCTCTTGGGGGTGAAGATTCCTCCCATTGGGAGGTAGAGGCTCAACTGTCACCTAATGTAGCCCACCTGCAGAATGTTCTGGCTTGTGGGGGCAGCTTTATACAGTGAGCAGG
The DNA here is from genome assembly GCF_021869965.1 of Rhincodon typus. NCBI lineage: Eukaryota > Metazoa > Chordata > Chondrichthyes > Orectolobiformes > Rhincodontidae > Rhincodon > Rhincodon typus. The sequence goes on from NC_063341.1 coordinate 39,479,840, forward strand.
TCATCCCTTGCTGTAAAATCCTGCCATAAACCTTTCTTATTGGATGCTTAGCTATTCTCAAGATTCTTGTCATTTAGCAAACTACATTGATGCCTTCCTGGGAACCAAATACTTTAAATGACTTTAGAAATGGCTATCATTCACTAAAGCGGCAGCAGACATATCATCTGTGTCTTTATTCTGCCAGACAAAAATGTATATTGTTTGGAGCTTGCATAAGCAGTTAGCAGTAACCATTTCAACAGTATGTACTGTATCCAACAAGAGAGAGAATCTTTTGCATAATCCATTCGAAACAAAAATGTTTGATTCTATCAGAGTACGGTTAATTGTTAAACAACATGTGCTCTGTTTTGCTATGGCAAGTATTTCAAAATAATGACAATGTAATTAATTCACGTTGAACATAAAAGTATGTGGCATATTTTGCCATATAATAGGTTCACTAGATTGATTCTAGAGATGAAAGGCCAGTATTATGAGGAAAGATTGAGCTGTTTCGGCTTGAATTTAAAGAATGACAGCAGATATAATTGAGGGAAACAAGATGCTGAAGGGGATTGACAAAGTAGACTTCAAACAGATATTTCCCTTTGCAGGACAATCTGGAATGAGTGTTCAGAATTTTAGGTTAAGAGTGGCCAATTTAAAACAGAGAAGAGGATAAATTACTTGTCTCAAAGAGTTGTGAATCTGTGGAATTCAACTATCCCAGAATGCAATGGATGCTGGGGTGCTGAATAAATTTAAGGAGATGATAGACAGATTTTTAATTAGTAACAGGTTAAAAGGTTAAGGGGATTGGGCAGGAAAGTGGAATTGAGACTGAGATGCGATCAGCCATGGCCATATTCAATGATAGAGTAGATTAAGCGGCTGATTTGCCTTCTAGTTCTTCTATTCTTATAAACATGTGATTGTATTATGTCTCATGTTGCTTCCAAAAGCCATATATTTACCAGAGTTCAGGTTAAGCAGACTTATTACAAGAAGATACTTATTTTGCACTTGGTTGATAAGACTCCTCATTTATATAGACTATATAAGATTTGCTTCATTGAGAAATTTAAACAAAAGTCAACTTAATCTTAATGTATATTACAGGTTTCTGGTATGGACCTGCAGAATGCCACCCATGACGAAGCAGTGAATGCCATAAAACATGTGGGAAATCCAGTTGTTTTTGTTGTTCAAAGCTTATTGCCTACTCCAAGGGTGAGTAGGAAGTGGAAAATGTTGAACATTAACAGTATTATTTTTGAAGACAACTGCAACCGTATTAATTCATGCAACGAAGTTTAACAATTATTTTAGTACTACAGGATGTGTTGGAAAGTCTAACTAATAACTTTGGTAAATGATGCAGCAAAAGTTAATTATTCAGTCAGTAATTGTTATTTCAGTGGAAAGCTTGTTTTTCTTTTTTTTTACCTAAAATAAGCCATTCAATCTAATAGTGACAAAGGACACCGTTAGACCTTTCATACGGAAGTCTTCACAAAAAGGTTTTAATTAACTAGAAAGGCACATTTGTTAAATTGATCTGACTTGGCCTTTTCATTGATTTTAACACTGACAGAAGAGTATTTCCTTTCACTGTTACTGTGGCTGTTCAGCTTGTTTCTCCCTAAAGCATCTAAAACTGTGTTTGTATTCAGAAAGGTAGAAGTGAAATCTGCCTAAATATTTCAAATCCCCCATGTTAAAATTTCCATTATTTTCATTTGCTCTAGGTCAGTCAAAAAAATATAGAAAAAATTGAACACACTTTAAGTTATGCATAGGGTCCAGGGATGTCTCAAAATGACAGCACAAAACTAGTTTGTAAGAGATTGTTTGGCAACAACAATTAACATGAGTTTAATGCAGCACTTTTTCTTTTAACTTGTAATGCATTTGTTGCACCTTTTAATGATTTAATTGTTGAGATGAGGTCAGATTCTGACACCGTGGCAATGTTAATTTGATGAATCCTGTAATTATGCTAGATTTTTAATTTGGGATATCTGATTTACTGAAGATGGTGCTTTTAGAGAAGAATGTGATGCAGCCGTATAAGATAAATCAGCGAAGTACAGTTTAATGCATATTATTTTAAAAGTACAGTAACATTGATTTTAAAAAAAAGGGCTGATTGACCCTGCTCTGTTTTCCAAACTTTGTCTCTTTTCAGTTTCTGCCCAACTTATCCCCACACCTCCTGTCATGTATAGTGCTTTCATTTAGCCTGTTCTTGTCTTAGCTAAATATTACTGTTCTATTTAATTACCACTTGTTTATGAATCAAGTGTTTTACAGGTTATTGGCCAGGATTTTGTGATAGTAATGATGATGCTGTTATTGTTTGCCATCATCACTCTTTTGAAACTGACAGAAAATTCTAGTGATTCTCCATGTATAGAACAATCCCACTGCTTCCCAACTGTTAAAAATGGGTGGCATGTTGGCTCAGTGGTTAGCACTGCTGCCTCACAGCACCAGGGACCCGGGTTCAATCCCATCTTCGGGCGACTGTCTGTGTGGAGTTTGCACATTGTCCCCATGCCTGCGTGGGTTTCCTCTGGGTGCGCCAGTTCCTCCCACAGTCCAAAGATAAGCAGACGAGATGGATTGGCCATGTTAAATTGCCTGTAGTTTCAGGGATGTGTAGATTAGGGGGATGGGTCTGGTTGAGATGCACTGAGGGTCACTGTGGTCTTGTGGGGCTGAAGGGCCTGTTTCCACACTGTAAGGATTCTATGAATATGAAAATCTACAAGTGGTTGCTGGTGATTTCTGCACTGTGCCAATGAATGCAATGTTGAGGCCTTCACAGAATGCAATAAATTAGAAATCATTAAATGGACTAACAACCCATGGTCTTACACTTTTACCTTTAGTGTAAAAACCCATGGTGAAATTACAGCATGTTGAGTAAGGTGTAATAAGGGTTTTGATGTCATTATACTACTGCTGACCCATCCTCACCAGTGCTGAAAACCTAATTTTATATTTATGAAAGATGAAAAGTTCTTCTTTTAACTTACGTTTTTCCCTTTTTTAACATTTGCTTGTCATTTTAGCTTCAACCTGTCCAATATATGGAACCAATTATTTACTTTACCATCTGTAAAACTAAAAGTAAAGATTTTCCATTGTTTATAATTTCATGATTTACCATTGATGCTTCAGTGTAATTTTTTTTGGCTCACCCTGCTTGATGATATCATTATAGCTAGATGCCTGAAAATCTCCCAGTTCTGGAAAAGGGGAGATCTACTTAATGGAAATTACTAGAAATTTTTGTTGAGTTACTGTCCAGCACTGTTGGTCTCTCACTGGCCTCTGCCTCTCGATCTGTTTACGAGTGGGAACAGATTTTCCCCTGGCTTTGTCCTCATAATTTTAAAAATTTATTTCAAAACTTCTCATAGCCTTCTCTTCTCAAAGGCAAACAGCCTCAGTTTTTGCAATCTTTTCTCATAGTTGCAGTGTCTCATCTTTGGAACCATTCTCTTAAACCTCTTCTGCATTCTGTCTGATGTATTTACATCCTTCCTATTGTGTGGTGCCTGCAATTATACGCAATAATCTAGGTGAGATCTAATCAGTGTCTTTTGTAAATTCATCGTGACCTCCTTTTTCTCTTGTACACTCTGCCTCTGTTAATGTAGCCTAGAATGCTGAATGCTTTTTAAACATCTTGTTCTGCCACCTTTAATAACTTTTATGTACACGTATACCCAGGTCTCACTACTCCTGCACACTTTTTAAAATAGTAGCCCTTACTTTATACTGTCTCGACGTGTTCGTTGTACTGAAATGCATTACCGTAAACTTCATCTGCTACTTATTTAGCCATTCCACCAATGTGTCAATGTACTTTTGATATTCTTCAATGTTCTGCTTACAGTTTATGTGCTCTCAAATTTTCTTCTCAAGGCCCACAAACTTTCCCTGTCCCCTGTACACAAAATCTAGACAATTGTATCAGGAAAAGCAAGTGTTCCAGTGCTGATCCCGGAGAACTTCATTACAAACCTTTTTCTAGCCCAGAAAATACCCAATAACCATTCCTTTCTGCATCTTATCTTGCATCCAGTTTTGCATCCACGCTGCTACTGTCTCTTTCATTCCATGACCTATAACTTGCCTCACAACTCTGTCGTGTCGCACTGTATCAAGCACCTTTTGGAAGTCCATGTATCACATCAATGACCTTCCTCACATCCAGCATCTCTGTTCCCTCTTTAAAAACTCCAGCATGTTTGTGAGACACAATTTTACCTTGCAAATTCATGCTGACTTCTCTGAACCAGTCCACAGTTTTCCATATGACTATGAATTCTATCTGGATTAATTGTTTCTAGAAGTTTCCCTAGTACTGAAGTTAAACTGACAAGGCTGCTGGCTGATTTTTACAACCTTTTTTGAACAAAAGTGTAATACTTAAAATTCTGCATTCTTCTGCTATCCCACCTGAAGACTGAAAATAATTGCCAGTACCTCTGCAATTTTTCACTCCCATTTGCTTCCATATCCCTGGATGCCTTGTATCCTAACTTTAAGTACTTAGTGCTTAACCAATACTCCTACTTTTCAATCTTAAGTCCTTCTGGTGATTGAATTTTTTTCTCTGTCGCCATGGGAGTATCTGCCTCATAGGTAAGGATAGGCGCAAAGTATTCATTCAACATTCATGCACATCCTTTAGAATAGCGCCCCACATTTTGCACTGTCTCTCCATGTTCTACATACCTAAGTGTATTACCTCACACTTCCCTACATTAAACATCTCTGCATCAAGCTTCATCTGCCTCTCAGCAGCTCATTCTCTATGTGGTCCCTAATCAACTTTACTCCTCTTCTTATCACTCTTTTACGATTGATATGCTTATCAGAGACTTTGGGATTTCATTTATGTTCGCTGCCAGTCTTTTTCGTAATCTCTCTTTGCTTTGTCTGTTTGCTTCTTCACCTCCCTTCTGAACCTTTTGTATTCAGTTTGGATTTCAATCATATTTACAAACTGATACCCATCATTGTTTCTGAACTTAATTTTTGTCTCTCTTGTCATCCTGGGAGCTCTGGATTTCTTTTTCCTACTTTGCTTTTAATGGAATATACCTTGACCGTGCCCAAAACCAACTTTTCTTTGAAGGTAGACCATTATCAGCTATTGTGTTTTTAATTGCACCTCTCTTTTATTCCATTCTATCCAGCACAGCTCTGTTCTTGCTCATTGAAATCAGCTGTCCACCAGTCAATTATTTTGACTCTGGGCATCAGTCAGCTCAGTTGGCTAGATGGTTGATTTGCAATGCAGAGTGATGGCAACAGCATGGGTTCAACTCCCACCCAACTGAGAACACCACGAAGGTCCTGATTTCTCAATCTCTCGCCTAAGGTGTGGTAACCCTCAGGTTAAACCATTATCTGTCATCTCTGTTATGAGAGGGAAGCCCTGTATTTCTTTGGGACTTTGGCAACTTTACATTTGGACAAGTACATGAATAAGAATGATTTGGAGGGATATAGGCCAAGTGTAGGCAGCTGGGACTAATTTAGTTTGGGAGCATGGTTGATGTGGACTAGTTAGACCGAAGGGTCTGTTTCCATGCTCTATGACTCTATTATTACTTCCACTTTTCTTACTCCGGATTAACCAAATAGATTTTCTGTCATCATTCTAAACCTTATGATGTAATGATCACTGTCCCGTAAATGTTCCTGACTAATCTACATGTCCCACCTCATTCCCAGGCCTAGCTTTGCTTCCTTTCTCATTGAACAGGTCACACACTGCAGTGGGAAATTCTCCTGAACACAGTCTGGGAACACTTGTCCCTCATGGCCCCTTACACTACTACCATTCTATTCAATCTATGGGTGATTATGTCCCCTGTTGAAACTACTCCACGATGTCTATATCTCTATAATTTCCACTAGCTGGTGATTTATACATAATACTTGTGAAAGTAAATTGCACTCTTCTTACTCTTTGGCTTTAGCCAAATCAATTCTCTCCTTAACTTTCTGAGACATCCTTTTCGTTCAGTACTGCATTGTCTCCTTGACAGAATGCCACTCGTCTTCCTTGTTGTCTTTTCTCAACACTTTGTTACTAGGAGCATTTAACGTTTGGGGCTGTCCTTCCTGAAGTCAGGTCTCCATTATTGCCACAACATCATAAGCCCACATGGTAATCTATGCCTGTAATTCCACAATTTTGTGAATTATGCTGCATGAATTCTCACGGATGCAGTGAAACCCTGATTGAGACTTCATTAAAACTCCCCTTACCCCGACTTCACTTATGAACTGTGGCTATCTCCCTCGTCTGGCACTTTTGTGTACCTTAATGTTACTTTCTAATATTTTCTGTTTAGTACGTGTAAATCCTCCCCAACAGCACTATCAAAAAGCCCCACAGTGTTGTCTAACAGCAAGTGAGTTGAATTTAATCTGCTTCTGTTGATGTTGGTTGAGGGATAATGGTCAGTCAGGATGCTGGGAGAACTTGGCCTACACTTCAGCAATAATTGCTGTCGATATAGTCATGCAACTAGCACCTCATTGTTTCATCTGAGAGAGAGCGCGCATCTGATTTACAATATTCCCTCATATTCTTGAACCCACATTCTGACTCAGAAATAGAATAATTTATGCTAAACATCTAACTTTCTTATCTATCGCTTAGAAAAACAGATGTTTAAGGCTCTATATGTTTTTTTGACTGTGCGTTTTAAATAATAATTTTCATGTTCTAGACAGCATTTTGAAAACAGTCATCATACTGAGGTTGAAAAGGTGCAAAACTCAAAATGTGTCAAAAGGTCATGCCGCACAATTTCCTTTAGGTTGCTGGAGAAGTTACAGTTGAATTGCTGCAGCATTCTTGTGCAAAAATGTTAGTAGCTGCGTTATTATAAAATTTTTATTCTATGAGGCATTAAATAAATAAAACAGGATTTGCTGGGAGGCAGGGGTTCTGTCACACACCTGGTGACTCAATGACCTCTGACTGTTGTTTTAGATTTCCTCCATTCAGGAAGTTTTTTTTTAATTTAAAAATATATTACATACCATCTATTAAATAGAATATTATTTCTAGATTGTCAAGAAATCTAAAATGTTCTCCTGTTTTATTTCTTCAAAGTAATTAGACCTTATTAATACCTAACAATACCATTTTACTTTTGTTTTACAAGCACATATCCATACTGTATTTAAGAAATGAGGAATTGTAAATTTTAATGATCTAACAGGTGCTGAAGACTAAATTCTTAGACAGAGCAGGATGTGTGAGATAATTTTAATTTATGTTGTATTTTCATGCATATTTTGGCAGCAACTTGAGTTTACGCATTAAGGTAGCTGCCAGGTTTTGCTTGAAGCATAAAATTGTTCACTTGTAATGCTGCACCATTTGATCAGTTTTTTTTGTTTTGGATTTTGTTCAACTTTCAAATGCGGTGACTTTAAGATGCTCAAATCCCAATTTGAATTTGTCTAGGGATTTGCTCTCATTAATTATGCCGCATTTCCAGCGATAATTACATTCTGATCCATGGGCTGAAGTGTCAGTAATGCACCACACTTGACTTGTACATATATTATGAATAATTATGTTTAGTTACTGCACGTTATTCAGGTCAGCATGCACAGAATGATTACCTGTCTTTTAATGCGCACTTGCTGGTACAGATATACTTGCAATATGCACAAGTGTTTCCTGAACATAAAATTGTAGGGGATAATTTGTTGAAGAATAGTTAAGCCAGTATTGTGAAAACAAAAGTGCTGTGTGCTTCTATGTTCCCTAATTACTGCTTAACTAATTAGCAATTAGGAAGCGCAATATGATATGGAGATATATTCCATTTACTTCCAAATTCTCAAACTCTAGGATCCTGTAAGCCCTCTCTTAAAGAATAAGAAGAATCAAGTAATAACTAATATTGATACTATTGAAATTATGACATGACCAGTTTTCACAGGTTGATAATGCTGTCTGATATTCCCACGTTATTAATATCTTCTAATGATTTGGGTGGAGGGTGATGTGTTTGTGAGAGGTATGAATTAAACTGATGAACCATCAGCAGGATAGGATTACACTTTGATTAGAATGGCATTGTTCAATGGTCACCTGATCTACCTTTGTCCTCCTAATGTGGAGATCACAATACAGATGAATTGTATCAGGAAGGAGTTTTGGAGAGTTATGTGAGAGGATGTGAATGCACTTGAATTTACTTCATAGCACAAGCAAACCGGCATTTGGATAGTCAAAGTCTGATTAGGGAAAGTCAGCATGGATTTGTGCACAGAAGTCAGGTCTGACAAATCTTTTACAGATCTTCGAAGACGTAACCAAGAGGATGGATGAGGGGAGGGCAGTGGATGTTATCTATATGGACTTTAGTAAGGCCTTTGACAAGGTCCCGCATGGCAGGCTAGCCATGAAAGTTAGGTCACATGGGATCCATGGAGAGCTAGCTAATTGGACTCAAAATTTGCTGGATGCTAGGAAGCAGAGGGTGATGGTTGGAGGTTGTTTCTCACACTGGAGGCCTGTGACTCGTGATGTGCCGCAGGGGCTGGTCCTGGGACCTTTGTTATTTGTTATTTACATAAATGATCTAGATGTGAATGTACAAGGCATGATTAGTAAGTTTGCAGACGATACAAAATTAGGAGGTATAGTTGATAGTGAAGAAGCTTATCAAAAATTACAGAGGGATCTTGATCAGATGGGGAAGTGGGCTGAGGATTGGCAAACGCAATTCAATACAGATAAGCATGAGGTGTTGCATTTTGGAAAGTCAAACCAAGATCAGACTTGTACAGTAAATGGTAAGGTCCTGAGGAATGTTGTGGAACAGAGAGATCTAGGAGTACAAGTACGTAGTTCGCTGAAAGTGGCGTCACAGGTAGACAGGGTGGAGAAGAAGGCATTTAGCATGCCGGCCTTCATCAGTTGAGGCATCGAGTATAGGAGTTGGGACGTTATGTTACAGTTGTAGAAGTCATTGAGGTTGCACTTGGAGTATTGTGGACAGTTTTGGTCACCCTGTTATAGGAAAGACATAGTTAAACTGGAAAGTGTGCAAGAAGACTTATGAGGATGTTGCCAGGACTAGTAGGCCTGAGTTACAGGGAGATGTTGGCCAGGATAGGACTTTATTCCTTGGAACATAGGAGAATGAGGGTTAACTTTTATTGAGGTGTATAAAATCATGATGGGCATAGATAGGATGAATGCATATCGTCTTTTTCCCAGGGATGAGGAATTAAAAATTAGAGGGCATAGATTTAACACGAGAGGGCATACATTTAAGAAGGACCCGAGGGGCAACTTCTTCATGCAGAGAGTGATGCGTATATGGAATGGGCTGCCGGAGAAAGTGGTTGAGGCAGGTACAAGAGCAGCATCTAAAAAACATTTGGATAGGTACATGGATGAGAAGGGTTTAGAGGGATATGGACCAAATACGGGCAATTGGAACTAGCTGAGTGGTCATGGACCAGTTTGGGCCAAAGAGCCTGCTTCTATGCTGTAATACTCTGTGACTCTATGGTTTTATGACAACTTGAAGTTGGAGTGCAGGGTATCACGGTGGCATAGTGCCAGAGGCCCAAATTGAATTCAGCATTGGGTGACTGTCTGCACAGAGTTTGCACATTTTCCCCGTATCTTCGTGGGTTTCCACTGAGTGCTGCGGTTTCCTCCCCCAGTCCAAAGATGTTTAGGTTAGGTGGATTAGCCATGGGAAATGTGGGGTTATGGGGATAAGTGGGACTCAGACTCCATGGGCTGAATGGCCTCTTTCTGCACTGTTAGGAATTCTATGATTCTTGTATGAGAAAAGAATGGACAAGGCATTAATGAGCTATGAATTTGGAAAAAATATTTCTTCAAATGTAAAAGTTGTATTTAATTTGGAAAAAGTAATGTTAAGACTTATTCTTTACATGGTTAACAAAATTTTGTGCTCTTGTAGCAGTATTAATTATCTTTGTTCTACACGTTTCACAGAGGGAATCCTTGAGTATTGCTGAAAAAACACATTCTGTCTTTTTGTTTTGATAAAATATCATTTTTCAGCACTGCTTAAATTCTTTACTACCAATCAGCTATTTGTAAACCGAGTTTCCTTTGTGACCATACCTTCAGAGCTTTTAACACCAAATGATACAACTTTTGGTGACGGCATGATTAATAAGTAACTTATCAAAGCAAAACCGCAAAAAGCTATTATTAAAGTGGCCTTTGTGTTTTAGAATTCAGTGCAGTTAGTACAAGTATTTTATGTAATATATGTTGAGATTTCCCTTGTGTGTGTGCCATCAAACAGCCACCTCCTTATATTAGATAACAAGGTGTAGAGCTGGATGAACACAGCAGGCCAAGCAGCATCTGTGTTCATCCAGCTCTACACCTTGTTATCTCAGATTTTCCAGCATCTGCAGTTCCTACTACCTCCTTATATTAGTTCATCATGAATGAAGAGAATAAGGATTAAAATAAGAATTGTTTTTAAACTAAGAAATGTTACCCACTCAATTTTATCCAAGTCACAGTTCAAAAAAAAGATTGACTTGAGTCCGAGACCTAGACTCCAATCAACAACTCTACCAATGACAGCCTAAAAAGCATTAGGATCTGAATTTGCTAATACAGAGTCTAGTGTTCTTTAACCATGCACAGTACACGTCAATGCCTTCACCAGCAGACATATTTGGGAGTTGTAATGATTTTAGGCACTACCTATCTGGCATAGTGGAGGATTAGAGAATGGTTTAACGTGTGAAAATGGACATTGTATGGTTTCATTTACAGGACTTGGTGCAGATCTCTTCCCTAATTTAAGAGGAATAGGGTAAACCTCAACAATTGCGCTTGAAGGGGATGGAAGTGAAAGACATTACTATCTATGATCTTGTCATTGGTATAACGAGTTTCTTTGAAGAACTAGGTTTCCTTATTTCTGACCATGGAGTGTTATTTAAATCTGGACATCAGTCATGAAATCACAAAACTATGGACACATTTTTCCCTTCCCTGTCAGTGTACAAAGGGCAATAACTAGGGAAGTTGACCCTTGAGAGATACTTGCACTATTCTCACCACCTCAGCAATTAATTGCTTGGTGAGAAAGTCCAAAAGGATGCATACTGAAAGCAATCGGCATGGTGTCTTAGTGGTTAGCACTGTTGCCTCACAGCGCCAGGAACCTGGGTTTGATTCCACCCCCGGGCGACTGTCTGTGTGGAGTTTGCACATTCTCCCAGTGTCTGCGTGGGTGTCCTCCGGGTGCTCCAGTTTCCTCCCACAGTCGAAAGATGTGTAGGTTTGACCATGCTAAATTGCTCATAGTGTTTAGGGATGTGTAGATTAGGTGGGTTATAGGGGGATGGATCTGGGTGGGATGCTCTGATGGTCAGTGTGGACTTGTTGGGCTGAAGGGCCTGTTTCCACATTGTAGGGATTCTATGATCAATCCCTCAATTTGCTTCTTAACCCCATGCTGACCTCTCACTGTGATTCCCTACCCCACGACAGCTGAAAGAAAAAGACAGCTTCTTGCAGTTTGATCCCCTGATGACAAAGCCTATAGCAAATGATCTTGAGGACCCAGACCCTGCCAATCTCTGATTAGTTGGCAGCTTCTGAAAACACAGGACTTCAAATGTAGTGGCTTGCAATTTCCCAAGAAGCTCACCAGCCAGCCTTTGAGCTAATTGGAGCTCAGTTCAACGAGTTTCCTTGGTGGGGGTAGTAAATCATTAGCCATTCGTCTTGCACATTCCCACACAGGCTGCACAATGGAAACCCTTGGCTGATGTTTAATGGATAGAAATTGGATTCTTTTGATGACCTGCAGAAATCATCTTATGAAAGCAAATAAAAAATGCCTGAAATGATCAGCAGACCTGGCAGCATTTGTATAGAAAATAGAGTAAACATTTCAGGTTGTGAATGTTTTACCAGTGCTGTGGCTCCACTGTATTTTGCTCTCAATATCTGGTTTTACATGGTTGTGAATAACATAAGATTAACTAAATATTTCCTGTATGCTTTGCTGTGATTTAATTGGGGAGGAGATTCAGTGAGAAAGAGTTGTCAAAGTTTTTCGTACTCTTGGGGTGGCATGATGACTCAGTGGTTAGCACTGCTGCCAGGGACCCAGGTTCAGTTCCACCCTCAGGTGACTGTCTGTGTGGTGTTTGCATATTCTCTCTGTGTCTGCATGGGTTTCTTCTGGGTGCTCTGGTTTCCTCCCATAATCCAAAGATATGCAGTTTAGTGGATTGGCCACACTAAATTGCCCATAGTATCCGGGGATGTGTAGGCAAGGGAAATTAGCTATGCGAAATGCAAGGTTACAGGGATAGGGTAGAGCGTAGGTCTGGGTGGGATGCTGTTTGGAGGGTTGGTGTGGACATGGAGGGTCAAATGGCCTGCTTCCATACTGAAGGGATTCTTTTGTAAAAAAAAGATCTGCATTCATTTCCTGTGATCTCTATTTAAATTGCTTTGTTTTCATGTATCAGAAAGAACAGCACAGTGACAAAATGAGTCAGTTCTGAGTTTAAAAATGCTGTCATTGAATGCCCATAATGCAACGCAACCAAGTTGCATTTTTTCATGCATTAAAATACAAGATACCATTTAATTCTGAGTTTCTTTTGGATTTCTAATAGCCATGTTCTGTGCATCAAAGCAAATCTGGACAAAGAGGAGAAGGACAAAGGAATAAACTAGTAAAGGTAAATTCTTAACAGAAGGTATTGCTATAGATAACCTTTTATTAAGGGGGAATTGCTGCATGTTGAATCGTATTTTGTAACAATGCAGACTGAGAATTCTTTTTCTGTTGCTTGTCATGCAGCTATACTTTTTACATATTGTTTGCTTTCATAATTACAAAAGTGTGACCTTTTAGAAGGGTTAGTTTCAAAGAGTGGATTTCAGTTGCAAGTGAACCAGTTATTAATGCACTGTCTTTTTTAGGGTGTCTTTAGCACAGTACTCCAACTGATAGAGGAAATGACTTTTTATAACAGTAAAATCAACCTAAAATGCTTGAGTGTTGTAATCAAAAATGATCAGCATGACAAAAAGAAACATTGTGATGGTTTACCAAAAACATGACCAAAGAAGTGGGTTTTGTCCTAAGGAGGCAGAGGGAAAGAGATGGAGGAGTTGAGAGAAGAGATGCCATTTTGCTGAGCCAGGTTATGTTGGGGTGGAGGTTTGCAGGGGGAGGGTGGGGTTGCAGGAAGCGTGGAAGATAGGCATTCAATTTAGAAGAAGCCAGAGAGCTTGAGAAATGAAAGATAGGTTTGCAGGGCCAATGGGTATTTACAGACAGAAGAAAGGCTCAGACTGTTAACAGATCACAATGGTGAATAGGATATGGGTTGCAGAGTTTTGGATGAGCTGAAGTTTACGGATATTGATGACAGCAAGGAAAATATTGGATGGACAAAGACATGAGTGTTTCAGTGACGGATGGGCTAAGGCAGGATCGGACCAGAGTGATATTATCAGGGTGAAAATAGGCTATGTTGCAAAGTATTTGAGTTTGCACCCTAGATTGGAATCATATAATCGACCATGGTTGCAAACAACAAGGCAATGGCCAAGAGGTACAAGTGATGAGAAAGCCAGGAGGGGACGTAGAACTAATGCCAATTGACAGTGAGGACCCAACATAATTGTTTCAACCTTCCGGATTTTTAATTGGATGAAGTAATAGCCCATGTAAGACTGGAAGCCTGGCATACACCTTGAAGACACAGAGAAAGTTTGGAATCCAGAAATGAAGTAGAACTAATTGATAAAGGGTGGTGGTGTGCTATTATCGTTAGACTATTAATCCAGAGGCTCAGGAAATGTCCTGGGGTCCCGGGTCGAATCCTGCTATGGTAGATGGTGGAACTTCAATTCAATACAAATCTGGAATTAAGAGCCTAATGATGATCATGAATCTATTGTCGGAAGAACCCATCTGGTTGACTAATGTTCTTTAGGGAAGGAAACTGCCATCCTTACCTGGTCTGGTCTACATGTGACCCCAGATCCACAGCAATGTGGTTGGTTCTTAAACTGCCCTCTGGGCAATTAGCGATGGGTAATAAATGCTGGCCCAGCAAGTGAAGCTCTCAGCCTGTGAATGAATTAATAAAAGATCACAACAGGTATGATAGTTGACCCTCATATTGTGAAAAGTATGTGAGGAAAAGGAGAAAGACGAGGGTAGGTCCTTTGGCGACTGGTAGAGTAATGGTGAGGAGACTGGAAAATAACCCATTTGTGTGCCTACTATCAGCTAATTAAGAGTGGAACCAGATAAGGACAAACTTCTTGAGCAGTGTAGGAGAGGTGTTTAATTGATCTATGATATGACATTTCTGAAGAAGGGTCTAGGCCCGAAACGTCAGCTTTCCTGCTCCTCTGATGCTGCTTGGCCTGCTGTGTTCATCCAGATCTACACCTTGTTATCTCAGATTCTCCAGCATCTGCAGTTCCTACTATCTATGATATTTTGTAGATACTTTTCTGATCGTGCAAATTGCACTGCATCAGAGTACTTACAAGTTGTTGTGTTCTTGCTTACAATTATTACCTGTGGTGTATATTTAAATCTCTGAATATTCTCTTACTAGCAATTAACTATTAATCAACGATTGCTTTAATGGGAAACATTTTAAGATTCCAGGATCTTGCAGAATTTTGTTGTTAAATTTCAAAGATTTACCAACAATTTTGGATCCATGAATCTTTCATATTTTGCATACGGATCCAGTATTATGAGCTAAAATGTGGTTTACTCCACGTAATGTTGAGATCCCTTATTTTAGCCAGCTAAATGGGGGTAAACACCTCATGGATAAAATGTAGATTGGTCCACTTGGTCTCCCTTCAAATCAGGTTGAATTACTGTGTATCACTTAATGCAGTCTAAAGAAATGCTTTTGATGTAATTGCAAATGCATTATACAAAGAAATAAAATCTTGATGTTAAATGAGACCGAATTATAAAACACATAAAGGTGGACAAGATCCCAGGACCTGATCAGGTGTACCCTAGAACTCTATGGGAAGTTAGGGATGTGATTGCTGGGCCCTTTGCTGAGATATTTGTATCATAGGTAGCCACAAGTAAGGTGCTGAAAGACTGGAGGTTGGCTAATGTGGCACCACTATTTAAGAAAGGTGGTAAAGAAAAGCTTGGGAGCTGTAGGCCAGTGAGCCTGACATCAGTGGTGGGCAAGTTGTTGGAGAGAATCCTGAGGGACAGGATTTACATGTATTTGGAAATGCAAGGACTAATTAGGGATAGGCAACATGACTTTGTGCATGGGAAATTGTGTCTCCCTAATTTGATTGAGTTTTTTGGAAGAAGTAACGAATAGCATTGATGAGCGTGTAGTGGTGGACGTGTGGACTTCAGTAAGGCATTCGACAAGGTTCTTCATGGTAGACTGGTTAGCAAGGTTATATCATATCGAATACAGAGACAACTAGCCATTTGGATACAGAACTGGCTCGAAAGTAGAAGGCAGAGGGTAGTGGTGGAGGGCTGCTTTACAGATTGGAGGCCTGTGACCAGAGGTGTGCCACAAAGATTGATGCTGTGTCTGTTACAAAGTGGAGGTTGACACCCTGCCTCTGAAAACTAAAACTGAAACACCCAAAGAGGAGCACCTCGCCCTGTAATCTGTAAAAGGAGTGTGAAAAGTGGTATAACCTGCCTTTCTGAAACTTCTGGTGGTTAAATAAAACAAATCCCTGACACTCACTTTATAATCAGCAAGTGACAATTTATTTATCTAACTCTAACAGCGTACAAATTAACGAAACCATTAACAAACTAAATAAATCCCTTCTAACTACTAACTATTCCCGAATAAAACAAGACTCTAATAGTATGCTGTTCCATTAAATACAAGTACCACTAATATAAAATAAAATTTTAAAAGTAGAATTTTGTTACTCAAAATTATAGCCAGGCTACGTATCTTCCAAAATGCTCTGTGCCTTCTCTGTCAATTCTTCTGTCAGGAATATTCACAAATTGTGTCGTAGGTACCTTTGTTCATTAGATGGTGTTTTCTCTAAGACTTAGATGAGTCTGTGAGAGCCAGTGATTCCCTGCTGAGAGCTGGCAGATGGCAGTTAGCTCTCCTGTCTTTGTCCAACTGCCCTCTTCTTTTATACACTTGATGGCATATCAATTTCTTACATTAGAACCAGGGCGAGGTGCTCATTTTTGGATGTTTTGGTTTTAGTTCTCAGAGGCGGGTGTCAACCTCCACTTTATATTTTTATTCAAGAGAGTCAGGGGTCAGAGCTGAGTATGGTGGCCATCACCAAGGAACAGGCGCTAGTAAAACTGATTGGCCTGAAGGTGGACAAATCACCTGGACCAGATGGACTACACCCCAGAGTTGGAAAGGAGATAGCTGAAGAGATGGTGGAAGCGTTAGTGGTGATCTTTCAGGAATTGCTAGAGTCAGGGAGAGTCCCAGAGGACTGGAAAATTGCTAACGTGACACCCCTGTTTAAAAAGGGAGTAAGGCAAAAGACAAAAAATTACAGGCCGATTAGCCTAACCTTGGTCATGGCTAAGATTTTGGAGTCCATTGTAAAGGATGAGATTTCTGAATATTTGGAAGTGTTTAGTAAAATAGGGCAAAGTCAGCATGGTTTCATCAAGGGGAGGTAATGCCTGACAAATCTGCTAGAATTCTTTGAGGAAGTAACGAGCAGGGTAGACCAAGGAGAGCCAATGGATGTTATCTACCTGGACTTCAAAAAGGCCTTTGAGAAGGTATGCCACACAGGAGGCTGCCGAGCAAGATAAGGGCCCACTGTGTTTGAGGCAAGGTGCTAGCATGGATGGAAGATTGGTTGTCTGGAAGAAAGCAGAGAATGGGGATAAAGGGTCTTTCTCATGAAGTGGTGTTTCGCAAGGTTCAGTGTTGGGACCACAACTTTTCACTTCATACATTAATGATCTAGATGAAGGAACTGTGGGCATTCTGGCTAGGTTTGCAGACGATACAAAGATAGGTGGAGGGGCAGGTAGCATTGAGGAGGCGGGGAAACTGCAGAAGGATTTGGACAGGTTAGGAGAGTGGGCAAAGAAGTGGCAGATGGAGTACAACGTGGGAAAGTGTGAAGTCATGCACTTTGGTAAAAAGAATAAAAGCATGGACTATTTTCTAAATGGGGAGAAAATTCACAAGTCTGAAGTGCAGAGAGACTTGGGAGTTCTAGTCCAGGATTCTCTCAAGGTAAACTTGCAGGTTGAGTCAATAGTCAGGAAGGCAAATGCAATGTTGGCATTTATTTTGAGAACTTTTGAATATAAAAGCAGGGATGTACTACTGAGGCTTTATAAGGCTCTGGTCAGGCCACGTTTGAAGTATTGTGTGCAGTTTCGGGCTCCATATCTCAGGAAGTATGTACTGGCCCTGGAGCGGGTTCAGAGGAGTTTCACGAGAAATGGAAAGCTTAACATATGAGGAACGTTTGAGGACTCTGGGACTATACTCATTGGAGTTTAGAAGGATGAGGGGTTTTCTAACTGAAACTTACAGAACACTGAATGGCCTGGATGGAGTGGATGTTGGGAAGATGCTTCTATTAGTAGGAGAGACTAGGACTCGAGGGCACAGCCTTCGAGTAAAGGGAAGACCTTTTAGAACATAGATAAGGAGAAACTTCTTCAGCAGAGTGGTGAATCTATGGAATTCGCTGCCACAGAAGACTGTGGAGGCCAGGTTATTGAGTACATTTAAGACGGAGATAGATAGGTTCTTGATTATCAAGGGGATCAAGGGTTACAGGGAGAAAGCAGGACAATGGGGTTGAGGAACTTGTCAGCCATGATTGAATGGCGGAGCAGACTCGATAGGCCAAGTGGCCTAATTTATGCTCCTATGTCTTATGGCCTTATTAGGATTGGTCCTATATTGTCATCAGATTTAAATTTAATTGGTTTTTGGTATCTAAGTGCCTGGTTCAAATTGATTGGCTAAATTAAAAATTTGTTGTCTCGATAAAAATCACTGATTGGCCTTCTAATTGTAAGGTCTTTTGATACAAATGTTGAATTCGGGTGCTGTCTGTGTACTTGTAAACTTTCAAGCTGCTGCTCATAGAAATCTATTTTAAATCTGTAAGCATAGAAAGAACACATCATCTTTGAAAGATACTACACAAACTTTCCACCCCTAACCTTTCACAAATACCAAATTCTAACTTCCTGCCTCCCAATCCGTAAGTACTCCACCCAACTTTGCAACAAGTCCACTGCTTTTTGTCATTTATATAAATGATTTGGATGTGAACACAGCAGGTATGATTAGTAAGTTTGCAGATAACACCAAAATTGGAGGTGTAGGGGACAGTGAAGAAGGTTACCTCGGAGTACAATGGGACTTTGATCAGATGGGACAATGAGCCAAGGAGTGGCAGATTGAGTTTAATATAGATGATAAAGATGAGGTGCTGCATTTTAGAAAGGCAAATCAGGGTAGGACTTGTATACTTAATGGTAAGTTCCTGGGGAGTGTTGCTGACCAGAGAGACCTTGGTGTGCAGGTTCATAGCTCCTTGAAAGTGGAGTTGCAGAAAGATAGGATGATAAAGAAGGCGTTTGGTATGTTTGCTCTTATTGGTCAGTGCATTGAGTATAGGAGTTGGGAGGTCATTTTGTGGCTGTACAGGACATTGGTTAGGCCACTTTTGGAATAGTGCATGCAGTTCTGGTCTCGCTGCTATAGGAAGGATGTTGTGAAACTTGAAAGGGTTTAGAAAAGATTTATAAGGATGTTGCCAGAGTTGGTGGGTTTGAGCTATAGGGAAAGGCTGAATAGGCTGGGGCTATTTTCCTGCAGTGTTGGAGCCTGAGGGATGACCTTGTAGGGGTTTGTAAAATCATAAGGGACATGCATAGGGTGAATGGCCAAGGTCTTTTCCCCAGAGTGGATGAGTCCAAAACTGGAGGGTATAGGTTTAAGGTGTGAGGGGAAAGATATAAAAGGGACCTGAGGAGCAACTTTTTCATGCAGAGGATGGTGCGTGTATGTAATGAGCTGCAAGAGGAAGTGATGGAGGTGGGTACAATTACAACATTTAAAAGGCATCTGGATGGGTATATGAATAGAAAGGGTTTTGAGGGATATGGGCCAAATGCTGGCAAATGGGACTAGATTTATTTAGGATATTTGGTCAGCAAGATCGAGTTGGACTGAAGGGCTTGTTTCTGTGCTGTACAGCTCTGTGACTCAATGACTCTATACCCCATAGTTTTCTAGTTTATGCCACAATATTTTTGATGAGGCACCATTTCTAGTGGTATCCTTGTAAAAGCTGCTGGTGCAGTTCTATTCAGTGCCACTTATTGCTGTGAGAAGATTAGAAACTGAGTAATTACTGCAAGATGCGATAATGTATTGAAGTAGTCCCCTGTTATTGAGTAGTCCTCCCAGTGTCTTTGGAGCATGTCTTTAATCTGCACAAACTTTGCTTCCTATGATGTTAATAAACTATGTCCTGGGACTTGTGGCTTTTTATTGCAGTCTTCACACATTTTAATTTGCTGTTAATATCTGATAGCATAACAAAATTACATTTTTCAAATGCTATAACTGGAATAAATTCGCATAACTAAGCAAATGCTGCATTGTCAGATGTGTTGTTTTGCAAATGAGATGTTAAACCAAGGTCATGCCTACTTGTTCAGATGGTTCTACATGAAGAGAATCTGGGGATATCCCTCTATTATGGCCAACATTTATCCCTCAAACAACATCATCAAAATAAACAAGTGACTATGCTTCAAAAGTAGTTAATTTATTATGAAGACTCTTGGGAGAATTATTGGCACTACATAAATGCAAAGCACTTCCTAAAAGTCAGCCTTTTATGCTACTTTAAAGTAGACAACCAGTAATATTCGTTAAAGATCCCATGAGAGACTGATTAAATTACAGCTCTTGTAGTTTATCTGAGTAAATCACAGCTGACATAGCTATCATTACAGTATTCTATATATTCTTAGAATATTGACAATCCAGATAGCATTTTCATTGTTCATACAATTTGAACTTCTAACACCTTAATAATTGTTTATCTTGATTTATTTAACTTGTCCAAATAATATGCTGCATAATATTTCAACAGTTTGTACTTTCAGTAGATGATGGGCTACCACTTATTACTAATGGCTCTTGTAAAGTATGTTAAAGCATATGCTAAGGAAATGAGGTATGGCATTTCTCCTGAGACAGGATTTGCAAAATGAGCCCAGAATGCCTTCGATCCTGCACTGCTTTTCCCAAGGTGAAGTTTCATTGATGTTTCTAAGCAAATTTATTTGCTTAGGCTCAGCCACAAAATCTCCCAAGAGACAGCACTATTGAGCAGTGCAACCAGTTGGAATCAATTTGTGACTATAACAGCATCTTCCAATTTCACAGAGTTTACCAGGAAGTTATTCAGCATTTTAAAGAGGATTCAGTATTCTTGGGGTGAAATCTTGTAGGGGTCAGAGTGATGCAGACTATGGCAAGTTGTGTGGCAAAACATGGTGAGACTTGTGTCGACATTGGGAGCAGCTGGCACCATCTTTTATGCTTCTCGTGGGCAGTGTAGCGAGATTCTTGCTAGATTGTTCTAAATTGCCATTTGATGGTGATTAACACTTGTTAATGATATGACTTGTCTCATCATATTCAGTCTCTCATCTTAGCAAGCTAAATGTCAGGAAAACACAACAAGAAAACCAGAGCAAGCACTTGGCTAATCCAGTTTACCTTTTGCTCTAAAGGATCTATAAGTTGGACATTAGGCATTAACGCTCAAGGCATGTTCCATGGCCACCAGCCCCAAGTCCGCAGACATTGTTGTCCAACATGTAACATCCTTTGAGTCTTTGTGGCACATAGCTGATCCACTTGTAGGTTGCTTCTGCACTTCAGTGCAGCACCTCAGGCTGCAACAGCAACTATCATTGTAATACTGCAGAAGGATACTTTGTAGTCAGGGGGGCACACCAGCTCACAGATTGGACCAGGCCGCATCTCGGTGCTTTTTGTTCACTGTCATAATGCTCAGTCACTATGAACCTACCTGGATGCTCACAGACCTCAGCCTTACATTGTCTTGCCTTTCCTTTTTCGGCTTTGTCGCCTCAGCCAGAGAGACCAGGCTCATATTAGTACTGTCTAGTAATTAGCGCATACACAAGCCAGGAACCTCGTCGTCATTGTCAGCAGGCCTCTGTCAAGGCAAGGGAGATAGTATTTTCTGAAAGAGTCCCAGCACAGTCAGTCAAGGACAGCTTCCAATACCAACCCAGGTTCTGCTCAGAATGGTCAGTTTCAGAATCCTCTCCTCCTATGGGATAAGGAACTGAATGATGGGCAATAGATCACACATCTTCACTCCTTCTGCTCTATTGTGATTGTTTTCCTCCTGGAATGAGAAAGAGAGAAGCTGATTATACAGATGATGAATGTGGGTGTCACAGCTATTACTGTTCCCAAGCCAGTGAGGCGGCAGCATCGAGGGTATGCAGGGTTACTGCTGCCAGGGGATTGGGTGGGTGAGAGCAAGTGGGGAGGATGTTGCAGGCAATAGTGAAAGTGGTGGAGCATGAGCCCTGGTGGGAGGTGGGTACAGTAGCAGAGCGAGTGTGAGGTATCGGAGAACAGAAGGTGTCCCTTATGCTGACGGAGTAGAGAAGAACTTTGACCTTCTTTCCACAGGGCTGGGCATTGCTCCAAATTTTTGAGACTGCACTGACCTGGGTGGGAACCTGAGACTTGGCTGGTATGGGCTGATGTTATGACCTCCACTGCTGGTCCTGGCGGGGAGGGGAGAAGTCGCCCTATTTGTTAACCACCCTTTCCAACAGGACCTCCAGGGCCCAGCCAACAAACAAGGGCACCAGTTTCCTTTTGTCTGCCGTGTCTGGGGCATGTGTTAGGAACTGTGCAGTCTATATTTTAAGTATGCAGACCCAAGGGATGTTGGTGAATTCTGGGATATACACTGAGTGACGAGTTGTTCCGGGAATAGTGTGAATAAGAGAGGGCAGAAATTATAAGAGCATAAGAGCATAGGAGCAAGAGTGGGCCATTTGGTATGCCCAAGCCTGCCCACTGTTCAACACGACCATGGCTGATCTACCTCAGACCTCAGCTCCTCTTTTGTGCCAGCTTGACCATTGTGACAGAGTGGTATTGTCCCAGTCTTGGGGCCAGAAGGTCTGGCTTCTCATTTCACCCACCACAGAGATTTGCCATATCATGTCTGAACATTAAATACTGTTTGAAAAAGACAAGGACTGAATCCTAAGTTATTTTTTGGCTGAGCCTGAGTTCCTTTGAATGTTTTAGAGAGCCTCTTGCCGTAAGGCCTAATGTGTTTTTCATTTATGTGATAGTTTTGTCATTTTGCTGGAAGAACGTGTGACTATTTTCAACAACTGACTTTGATGGTAAGCAAAAAGAAAAGAGAGAAAATTAAAAGTTTTGGTCTAACAAGCAAAGTTTGTCCTGTATTACCATCAGTTGGGATCATGACAAAATCTATAACTTTTGAAACAAATATTCAGTTCTCTGGGGGATTATACAAATACTGCGATTTCAGGATTCTGTGCTGTCTCCTAATTTATGAGAATCTGTAGTATTACATGTTGTACATTTGGTCACCATGTTGTCTTTTTGGAAGGAGCTTATCCAATGATTCCAAATTAGCAACGACATTTTCATATCAATTTTAATCTGTGGAGTGCAATGATAAAGAAACCAAGGATATGGGATGCAGTGTGGGTGGGTGGAGGACTTCAATATCTACTACCAAGTCTATTACCACCACTAACCAAGGAGGCCGAGTCTTGAAGGACAAATTGCTGGATGAACCTCCATTATGCGTTTTGGGTAGCCCCTCACCAACTTCTACAGATGCACCATTGAAAGCATACTGTCCGGGTGCAGAAAAGCCTACTATGGCAACTGCTCTGCCCAAGACCGTAAGAAACTACAGAAGGTTGTGCACAGCCCAGACCATCATGAAAGCCAACCTTACATCCATGGACTCTAGTTACATGGCTTGCTGCTGCAGAAAGGCAGCCAACATCCTGGGAATGACCTCCTTCAACCTCTTCCATCGGACAGAAGATACGGAAGCCTGAACAACTGCACAAGCAGGTTCAAGAACATCATCTTTCTGGCCATTATCAGACTGTTAAATGGACTCTAGCCTCAAATAATCTTACCTGCAATGTAACCAAAATCTCATCCTCAAAGTGAAAGTACCCTTCACTGTATAATGTGAGAGTATAGTATGCATTATGCCAGTGTGCTCTGCGTTGATATATCCATTAAGTTTTCTTTCAAACACTACGTACTGGCTTGCTTTATAGATATACACTAAAGCACTTTGAAGTGTTTCCATAGTAGTGTTTCTGCTAATATCTACAGACTCACAGCCACATAGCAATTTGGCACTTGCTGTGCAATAAAGTACACCAAAGAATAATTCGAGTAAACGTTTTACTGTAGGAAATGATCATGTGGTTGAAACAGTAGGAGTAACAGTAGGAGAAGGGGATCCAGTACTTTCATAAGTTGGCAGGAATATAGCCAATGTTGAAATGTTTTACACTAGCACATGACTGTTCATGAACAGGGATAGATAAACAAGAAAAAAAAGTTAGGCTTTCTGTAGCCACAAGAATTTCATCATTTGGAAAGATATTTGTTACCCAGGAAGCTGCTATACCCTTTTATTTTTTGTTCCGGGATAGTTTCTCCTTGATAGGTGGATTTTTCAAGATCACTGAAAATCTCTGCCACAGACACTGCTCTGCAGCTAATACACAACGGAAAACATGACTCATTGTGGCCAAGTCTGCCACCAGGGTCCAAATTGAGTTTGATCTGCTAAATATTGCACATGTTGCACATGTTGCAATTTGGAAAGACATGTTTGCTTTATAACTCGGGTTGTGAATATTCCCAACCATTTGGCTATGTTAAATGAATTAAAATTGCCTGTAACAAGTTAATTATAGTTGATAAAAATTCTGTTCCATGGCATGATTAAAGTTAAGCATGTTAAAAAGTTAGATTCCGGTCTTTTCAGAGTGGATTAGGGAATATTTTTGGGCACACACTGAAGTGGTCAAAATCTGGTCGTCTTTTACAAGCTGCAATCGAAGGTAGATCAATTATTAATTTTAAAGATGAGATTACCTTTGGCTGATGAAAATTGATTGATGGAGGATACAGGGTACAAACAGATATATGATTTGGGTTATTGTTGCATTTATATCTTGCTTTTCACATCCCAAGACATCCCGAAATACATCACAGCTAATTAAGTACTTCTGAAAAGTCATCATTTTTTTACAGCAACATGCACAGCAAGGATCCAGAAACAGCAACAGGATACCTGATAGGATATTCTGTCATATTGATGCTGTTTGAAGACTGAATATTATCCAGAATACCGGTAGACCTCACCTGTTCTTCCTCAGACAGTGCTATTGTATTATTTATGTAGACCCAGGCAACCGATAGGGGGCTCAGTTTGGCAACTTATTGGAAAGGTATAACTCCCTCATTACTGGATTGAAGAAGCATCTCAGACTATGTGCTTAGGCCTTTGGGGTGCAAATTTTATCCATAATCTTCTACCTCAGAGATGAGAGGGCCACCCCTAAGCCATGTTGGGACACTGCAAACTTTTTACTGCTGATTGACTAGATGCAACAGCTGGAGAAATTGGAGGAAGACCTCAACTTGTTGAAGATGATTAACATGATTACATTTCAGCTGAGAATTTCAGAGCAGGTACACATTCTCCTTTCGGTAATGAGTTTATATACACTTTTAACTATACTCACAGCCATTTGAGGCATTGTAGCAAAAACAAATTGATCTTGGTTAATTATCTTTATTCACGTGAGCATCACTTACAGGGCCAGCATGTATTGTCCATCTGAATTGCCCTTGATGAGATGGTGGAGTGCTGCCTTCTGGAACCACTGCAGTCATTTCATATAGGCAGACCCACAATGGCATGAGAAGAAGTTCCAGGATTTTGTCCTCGTGACAGTGACAGCATGGCATTATATCTCCAAGTCGTGATGGTGAATGCTTTGGAGGGGAATTTGCAGGTGATGGTGTTCCCATGTAGCTACTGCCCTTGTCCTAATAGATAGTTGTGGTCATATGTTTGGAAGGTACTGTCTGAGGAGTCTTGGTGAATTTCTGCAATGAATCATGTGAATGATGCTCGCTGCTGCTACCATGTATTGGTGTTGGAGGGAGTGAATAGTAACATAGAAAATAGGAGCAGGAGTAGGCCATTCAATATGATTCATCCAACTCAGTATCCTCTTCCCACTTTCTTCCAATATGTTTACATCCCTTTATCTCTAAGAACTATATCTAACTCCTTGAAAATATTTAATATTTGGTCTCAGCTGCTTTCGGTGGTAGAGAATTCCATAGTCGCACCACTCTCTGGGTTAAGAAATTCCTCGTCTCAGTCCTAAATGGCCCATCTCTGTATCCTTAAACTGACATGAAAACAGGAGTTGCTGGAAAAGCTCAGCAGGTCTGGCAGCATCTGTAAAGAGAAATCAGAGTTAACGTTTCGGGTCCAGTGACCCTTCCTTTTTATCCTTAAACTGACTTCTGGTTCTGGACTCCTCAGTCATCAGGAACATCCTTCCTCCTATTACCCTGTCAAGTCCTGGTAGAATTTTGTAGGTTTCTATGAGAACCCACTGCATCCTTTTAAACTCCTGTGAATATAGGCCCAACTGATGCAGTCTCACTTCATAGGCTGTTCTTGCCATCCCAGAAAATCTGTCGATGTGGTGCCAGTCAAGTGGATGCTTTATCCCATGTGATATCAAGTTTCTTGAAATGTTTTGGAGCTGTACTCATCGAGGCAAATGGGGAATATTCCATCACATTCCTAACTTGTACCTTGTAAGAGGTGGACAGGCTTTGGGGAGGCAACAGTTGAGTTACTGCTTGCAAGATTCCTAGCCTCTGCCTTGCCCTTGTAACCACAGTATTTATATGGCAAGTCCAGTTTAGATTCTCATCAGCAGTAACCCCTGTGGATGTTGATAGTGGCGGATTCAGCATTGTTTATGCCATTGAATATCAAAAGCAATAGTTAAATTTTTCTTGTTTAGAGATCGTCATTACCTGGCACATATGTGCTGCAAATGTTGTTTGCCATTTGTCAGCCCAAGCCTGGATATTGTCAGGTCTTTCGGCATTTCTACATGAAATGCTTTAATATCTGAGGAGTCAAGACGGGTGCTGAACATTGTGCAATCATCAAATAATATCCCCGCTTCTGACCTGATGATGGAGGTAGGTTATTGATGAAGCAGCTTGAGATGGTTGGGCCAAGGACACTTTCCTGAGGAACTCCTGCAAAAAATGTCGTGGAACTGAGATGATTGACTTCCAAAAACTACCACCATCTTCCTATGTTCCAGGTCTGGCTCTAACCAGTGGAGTGTTTTCCCCTGATTCCTATTGACTCCAGTTTTGTTAGAGCTTCTCAGTGTCACACTTCGTCAAATACGGCTTTGAAGTCAAGGGCAGTCACTCACATCTAACCTCTGGGATTCAGCTGTTTTATCCATGTTTGAAACAAGTCTGTCATGAGGTCAGGAGCTGAGCGACCCTCGCGTAACCTAAACTGAGCATCAGTGAACAGGCCATATCTAAGCGAAAGCTGCTTAGTAGCACTGTAGATGACACCTTCTATCACTTTACTCATGCTTAGAGTAATTGATGGAGTAATTGAATAGGTTAGATTTATCTTGATTTTTAATTAGATTTTATTGTTATGTGTATTCGAGTATAGGAATACAACAGTACCATGAAAAGTGTACAAAGTTACCATTCTTCAGCACCATCACAGTAGACAAAAGACAGTTAAAAATGAAAACAGAAATAAAAGAAACAGCTGAAAGAAAAGGAAATGTCCAGATCTCTGCCATGAGTCCTTGCTGCCAGAAAATCAAAGCCACAAAGTCCATCCCTCAGAAACAAAAACAGAAGTTGCTGGAAAAGCTCAACATGTCTGGCAGCACCTGTGAAGAAAAATCAGAGTTAACGTTTTGGGTCCGGTGACCCTTCCTCAGTCTGCGAACACTCCAGTCCCCAAGTCCCCACACGCAGCCACGGCCAGAACACCACCACCTCCGCCATCAGGAACCTGGGTCCAGCCATGTACTGGAGCCGCACCACTGCCATTGGAATCGTGAAGCCATTCTTTGGAGCCATCTTGCCTCGAATGACATCATTGCCACCATGGGTCTGCGCTGGGCTGATTTCGACCATGCAACCGCCATTGAAGCTGTACCTGAGATTTTCATTGACAGATGGATCCCAGTGTTATAGCTGTACTGGTACTCAAGTCTTCCATATAATTGCCAGGATGTTGTTGGAGCCCATTGCCTTTGCAGCATCTAGTGCCTCCTGTTTCTTGACATCATGTCTTTGGGTTGCTTTGTAGGTGCTCTTGTTCCTGCTTAGACATGGTTTTTAAAGAGTTATTCAGTAATTTCTGATATAAATATGCTGCCAGCTGTTATTAATGCAATGGTAGCACTGTTTTAAAGAAAATTGATTTTCTTTTAATAGCTGGTAATGTCTGCTCTTCTTTCAGAGTTTTCGTCCTGATAGAGGTGGAATACCACCACCAATGCGACTGCCTCCACCTTACAAAGAGCCCATAAGCAATCAGCTGTCAAAACCAGAAGAACTGGAAGAGGTCTCAGACACTGACAGTGCTCCAAACAAAGGAGTTGAAAGTGACCGTAAGTTCAACTGGTGTCAGTGCTTTTTTTATAATGTGACGGTATAAGATATTGCTATTCCCCATTCAGTGATTCTGCCAACTGCTAGGATTTTGGGAAAATTCTTGGGAAGAGGCAAGATTGCTGTTGTCAAGATATGTCTAATTATTCCACGTATGAGAGTCACTGAATTCTTTCATAGTCTTGTTAGTATGTCCAACTGGAAATATTTCAGAAGCGTGTGATGATATTGGTGAAGGTGAAAATAGATACAGAATGAAATATCCTCAACCTTTGGATGTGCTTTAAGGTTTTGCAGCAATTTCAATTCAGCATAAAGTTTGATAGCACAAGGAAACCAGTTGTTCATTTCAGGAAAGCTTTTTTATGATTTTTTAATAAAAAAGTTATTTTCAATTTTTGTCCTCCATTCATACTTTTGCTTCCACGATGAGAAATGTCACATGACAGCTTCCTATTTCAAGTTTTCTGTAATCTTTGCACTGGTCAAGATGACGAAATGGTTTAGTTAAGGATTGGTTTTGCTCTGCCAATTAGCTCAATCTTGCTTGTTATAGAATTATGCAAAGATTTTGGTGTTTTCTTAGAAACCTTTGTTCTGAAAATGGTGTGGCTACTAACATGTCAAAAATCCAGTAGCATTGTAGTAGGATACTCACTCCAGCATTAAAAAGAGGCAGGGCTTATTTTAGGCTGGTTGGAGTTCCTGGGATACAAGCCAACAAACTTGTAAGGTATTCGGAAAGGAACCATGATCTTGCTTGTAGCATGGAAAACAAATAAGTGTCTATAAATTCCTGTCTGTCACCTTCCCGTCTCTCAAACTTTGTATTCAGCTTTTATTTGTCAACAATGATAGAGGGATAGTAATTAAGAAAAATTGGGCAGAGTGCCTTTCTCCATTTTCATTTAAATATAACAGGCAAGGGGAGGCAATGGCCTAGTGGTATTATCACTGGACTGTTAATCCAGAGAATCTGATAACATTCTGGGAACCTGGGTTCAAATCCTGCGATGGCAGATGGTAGAATTTGAATTCAATAAAAAAAATCTGGAATTAAGAATCTAATGATGACCATGAATCCATTGTTGATTGTTGGGAAAAACCCACCTGGTTCACTAATTCCCTGTAGGGAAGGAAACTGCCATCCTTACCTGGTCTGGCCTACATGTGACTCCAGACCTGCAACAATGTGGTTGACTCTGAACTGCCTTCTGGGCAATTAGGGATGGACTATAAATGCTGCCTAGCCAGCGATGCCCTCATCCGTTATTGAATATAGAAAAAAAAAGGTAAGTGAAAAAGGATGTTAGGGGAAGGTTGGAATTTGTAGGAGCTGATTTCAGCCATTCATTAAATCTCTGCTTTGTTTTGCCTGTTCCAAACTGAGTAGCTCGCTGTGGGGAAAATCCAGAGCTTTCTATTTCAGGTACCAAGTGAAAATAAATTTGCTTGTGTACTGCAGACCTGACTTGATTCCTTAGGGGTGATCAGGTAGCATCACAGACTGTTACCTGATAAGGATATCAATGGAAAATACTGCAGAGATAAGGGCTCGTGATGCTTCCTGCACACTTGTGGGAATGAGGTAAGTCTGTAAAGTGCAGCCAAGATTTCTCTCGATGTTAAGGTCCCCTCAATGTTAAGGTCCAATGGCAATTCAATCTTTCCTGCCCTTTGGAAGCTAAAGTAAATATAGGCCGTAGTGGATGGGCTTTCTTCTTGGATTATGCTTTATTTGCTACGCTCTAAAAATATACAGTTTTGGTGATTAAAACTTCAACCGTCCAAGTTTTAAGAAAAGCTGATTTTATGATATATTTGTTTTCAATACGATTTCTATCTTTTTCATTATAACTGATTAAACTCCATTAACTTGATAATTTTATTGGAAGTTTGAACAGGTTCAAAAGTGTCATGTCAAAATTGTATCAAATTATAGCGGCAATGTTAATGCAAGCTTACATGAAAGGCACAGAATTAGAGTAAACACCAACCTTCCATTGTCTTTAAATAGCCATTTGTGATTTGCAGCCTCATGAATTGAATTTGTAAAGTTGCCCAACTGATGTTTGGAGCTTATCCTGTTCTTGCTTCAGATCTACACATGCTATCAAATGTTAAAAGCAATGTAATTTATGCAAGCAATCAAACAGATAATCTTTGTTTAACATTGTGGTTCCTTTCAAAAGAATTTCTGAGCTAATTTCTGTAAAACCAAATTAAGTGAATCATACATTCCCATTGGGATCATTGTTAAGGCCAGAGTTAGGTTCTTT
Organism: Rhincodon typus; assembly: GCF_021869965.1. NCBI lineage: Eukaryota > Metazoa > Chordata > Chondrichthyes > Orectolobiformes > Rhincodontidae > Rhincodon > Rhincodon typus. The sequence continues at coordinate 39,509,992 of NC_063341.1, forward strand.
CAGATAGTTTCTTTTCTGCAAAACCAACATATAAGATGAAAAGCAGTAGAATACATGTACAGCACTCTGCATTTCCAACTGAAATAGCATGCAAACTAAAATAAGTAACTGAGTTTAATAGAAATGCTGTATAAATTTACATTTGAAAAAAAATTGAAGGATTGAGTGCAGCTTTGAACCAAGGCTGTTAAATTATACACTGATATAAATTATATTAATGTTCGTACAACTTTTTCATACTTATATGCATCATGTTCCATAACGGTTATCCTCTGCTCTAAAAACACTTGCTTAATTGACACTATACAAAAAATAGTGATGAGTTCATACCAGAGAAGTGGGACAAAAGTTCCGTAATCTTTGTCCACAAGATCTTTTGGGTTAGTCCTTGCTGATCCATAGCCTTCCTTTCGTCAAATGCTTCCACTGGTTTGCAAGAGGCACAGGGTGGCTGGTTTATTTATAAAAGCCTTTGACTTAGCCAACTCAAAGTCATACCTTGCATCATCTGCTGAAACAAAGATACACATTTTGTAAAGAATTAAAATGGCCTACTGCAGAAAACTGAAAGAAAGTAAATTTTGGCTGCTGCAGAGCTGCTGGTTTCTCTTCTGGTCTGATGAGCTTCTCTCTGTTTTCTTCACAGCCCAAACTGTTCAGCTACCTGACAACAAATCACATTATTGGGAGGCAGAGGAGCTGTATCATTGATCATTAGTAAAACGATGGAAGGTGTCATCAACAGTACTATTAAGCAGCACGTGCTCAGCAATATCCTAATCATTGACATCCACTTTGGGTTCTGCCAGTGTCACTCAAATAACTGCTGGCTCAGCCAGTAATGCCCAACTCCCATGAGTGAATTTAAAACAAAACTGGCCACGAGTCCACATTAATCAGTTTCAACTGTAAACAACCCCACAGCTCCAGTTCATTTGCACATTGTTGGAAATCACAGCTTAACTCCATAGAATCATAGAATCCCTACAGTGTGGAAACAGGCCCTTCGGCCCAACAAGTCCACACCGACCGTTGCAGCCTCCCACCCAAACCCACACCCCTATAACCTACCTAATCTACACATCCCTCAACACTACAGGGCAATTTAGCATGGCCAATCCACCTAGCCTGCACATCTTTACACTGTGGGAGGAAACTGGAGCACGCAGAGGAAACTCATGCAGACACTGGGAGAATGTGCAAACTCCACACAGTCAGTCGCCCAAGGGTGGAATCGAACCCGGGCCCCTGGTGCTGTGAGGCATCACTGCTAACCAATGAGCCACCATGCCGCCTAGACAAATAGAATTCACAAAAAGTATCAAAGTCCAGCAGTCTTCTTTGCAAATCCTTGGGGTTCAAAACAGTTTGAATTACATTTCAGTGTACAATTTTTAAAAAGTGAAAATAAAAAGACATTGTCTTTGCAAGGGAAATAGACCTGAATTTTTGGTATTTAGCAGGAATCGCAAAAGATTACCGTGCAACTACAGCAAGGAATTAAGAGAGCTAACAGAATGTTATCATTTATCACAACGCAAATCTAATTCAAAATCAGAAAGGTTAAGCATCAATTAGACGGGGTTCTGGTGTAATCACATCTGGCGTACTGTGTGCTCAGTATTGGTCATCTTATTTCAGCAAAGATCTGATGACCTGGGATGAGCAGGTTTTCTTCTAAGGAAAGATTAGATGGGCTAGACTTCCATTGGTTGGAGTTTAGAAGAAGAAGTGGCAATTTGATTGAAACATATAAAATCCTGAGGGGACTTGACAGGGTAGATGTAGAGAGAATGTTTTCTCTTGTGGAAGAATCTAGAACTAGGGGTCTCTGTTTAAAAATCAGAGATCACATATTTAAAATCAAGGTACTTAAATGTTTTTCTTTCAGTGGATCAGGAATGTTTGGAACTCTCTTCCTAAGAAGGTTGTGGAAACAGAGTCCTTGAATGTTTTCAAGGCAAGGAGGATAGATTCTTGTGAAGCAAGAGGCTTAAAGATCATCAGGCATGGGTGAAAATGCAAATTTGAGATTACAATTTAAATGGTCATTGGATAAACATATGGATGATAATGGAATAGTTTAGGTTAGATGGGCTTCAGATTGGTTTCACAGGTCGGCGCAACATCGAGGGCCGAAGGGCCTGTACTGCGCTGTAATGTTCTATGTTCTATGTTCAATGAGTTCATTCTTATTGAGTGGTGTCGCGAGCTTGATGGGTTGAATGGCCTGCTACTGCTTCCTGTTCATATGTAAGCACACAATTATTCTTACAGTGGGGAGGAAAATTCTGTTTTTGTATGCTATAAATCTTAAACAAATTTATATCTCTTGGAAAACAAATCTTCCAGCTCAGCTCAGAATCACAAGTACATGCTTCTTAACATTGGAAAAGAAAGATCAGTTTCGAAATGGGAAGGTATGAGTTAATGCTTTGTTTTACGACACAGGCAAGTGTTTATCAGGGAGAAAATTAAATTAACTGACATTTAAAGACTCATTATGCTTTCTAAGCATTTTGTAATGGAATTTAGATGGCTTATTATTTGGCGCGAATGTTGGATTTATGGGTCCATATAATGTGGTGCAAATGTGGACACTAAACCATGCTTCATTCTTGCAAGCAAATGTGACTATTACCCTTTATTTTTCTCCAAAATCTGCACATCTGTTTAAACCAACAGGTATGTTGAAGGAAGAATTCCAATATACATGCCTGTGGACAGATAGTGATAGATGACAGTAGGTTTGGGAGGAACTGTTGCAGTTGAATGGCATCTATTCAGCACAATGTAGTTTTAATCGAGGTCTGCTAATTAGGAGGAATTAAACTCACTTCATAAACAGACTGGCTGTATATGAATCGGTACGATTTGCAGTGCTTCTTGGGGTAATCAGTTAGAGCAAGCCCTTAAATTTTGAAGCTTTTTGAAGTGATAATAAGCAATGTGTCAAGTAATGGTACACAGTTTGTTTTTGGCAGCCATGTAAAGGCAACAGCCCAATAAACTTTTTATTATCAATCTAACATATTTCTGTCATATCCATTTAAGAGCTTCCATTTGTAAAGGTATCATTTCAGATATGCCATTTTGTAAATTTTCAACAGGACTGGAGTCATAGGAGCAAAATTACAATCTAGATCTTGGTAAATCTGTTTAGGTGACCGAAAATAGGACAAAACTTCTTCTTGGAGATAATTCTTTCTCGTTCTGAGGAAACTGAGAAATGCTCATGGCAGTTGCATGACCAGATCTTTTGCCTATCTTCCTTCCTTCAGGAGTCCTGGCTGGACCTCTCATCCCCCTCACCTTCAAAACTACTTCTCCATCTTGAGAAGAGATATCTTCACTGCTTTTTCCCCTCAGTTTCTGCAATGAGATTTCAAATCCTCAGTAATTTCATTGACTGCTTAACTAACATAGCACTTTCTCACTTGATTTTTCCTCCATATAAATGCTTGTATCCATCTGACAAACCCACTTAACATCTGTATGTCATGAAGCTTTTCCACGTCTGTTTTCTGTGTCAGAGACAGGGCCATCTCTGATCGCTTTACTGTGTTCCTCACCACTTATGTTGCATATCCGTATAAGATCTGGCATTTGCTTTAATTTAGTTTTAAGACTTTGTTAATTACAATCTCAGACTAAATGGGAGAGCAGATCTAAAAAGTGCTTCCAGTTCAGACTAGCTACAGAACCACATTAACTGTGAGGGTGTTTTCACAATTGACTTTACGTTTTCTGCGATAAACACAAGTCATGGTTCTGAGCAAAGTGCAGTAGTCAACAGTTGTGTTCATGATGGAACACCAGTCCTCAGTCTCCAGTTGACTGTGGTTGCCCTCTCTCTTGTTTGAAATTCATTTTCTGTTGTCGTTTGTTTTGATGATGGTGTGTGCTTTGTATCTGAAAATCTTTATTGTATACACTCTCCTGAGCTTGGCTGTGTGCATTATGGTACCTCGAGCCTGATTTAGGTTGTTACTGGTGTCCTTTGGGGTGTCCCAGATTCATGGTCCCTTGTTGTTTATTCAATTCCAGAAACATGGCTGAGGGAGGGACAGGACTGGCAACTCAATGTATAGATGCTATAGAAAAGATAGAAAGGGAGGCAAGGTGGGGTGACGGTGGGTGGTGTTTTTGATTAGGGAAAACATCGTAGTAGTACTTAGAATGGGTATTCCTTGGGGATCATCGAGTGAAACTATGTAAATGGAACTGAGAAACAAGATAGGAATGATCACCTTGATAGGATTGTACTGTAGGCCCCACAACAGTCAGTGGGAAATTGAGGAGGAAATATGTAGGGAAATCTCTGATATCAGTAGGAATAATAGGGTTGTAATGGTAGAAAATTTTTAATTTCACAAGCATAGACTGGGACTGCCATAGTGTTAAGGGCTTTAATGGGGAAAAAATTGTTAAGTGTTTCTTCATCAATATGTAGATGTACCTATTCGAGAGAGAGCAACACTTGACCTTGTCTTGGGAAATAAGGCAGAGCAAGTGACTGAGGTGTTAGTTGGGGAGCACTTGGCATCAGGGACTGTAATTCTATTAGTTTTAACATAGTTATGGAAAAAGTTAGATCTTGCCTACAAGATAAAGTTCTAAATTGGAGCAAGACTAATTTTGATGGTATTAGACAGCAACTTTCAAAAGTTGATTGGGGTAGGTTGTTCACAGGTAAAGGGATGACTGGCGAGTGGGAGGCTTTCAAAAGCAAGATAATGAGATTTCAGAGACTATGCTCCTGTTAGGATAAAGGGCTAGGGTGGTAGGAGGAGGGAACACAGCATACCTAGAAATATTGAGGCTCTGGTCAAAAAAAGGAGGCACATGTAAGGTATAGACAGCTGGGATCAAATAAATCCCTTGAGGAGTATAAGGATGGTAGGTGTATACTTAAGAGGGAAATCAGGAGGGCATAAAGGGGACATGAGATAGCTTTGACAGATAAGATTTAGGAGAATCCAAAGAGATTCTACATGTATATTAAGGACAAAAGAGTACCTAAGGACAGAATAGGGCCGTTAAAGATCAACAAGGCCATCTATGTGTCGAAACACGAGGTAGATGACATACTAAATGAATATTTCACGTCAGTATTTACTGTGGAGAAGGACATTGAAACTAGGGAACTTGGGGAAATAAATAGTGATATCTTGAAAAGATTCCACATTACAGAAGAGGAGGTTCTGGAGGTCTTAAAACTCATGAAGATAGAAAATAATCCCCGGGACCTGGTCAAGTGTATCCCAGGACACTGTGGGAAGTTAGGGAAGAAATTGCAGGACCCTGGCAGAGATATTTGTCTCATCTACAGCAACAGTTGAGGTGCCTGAAGACTGGAGAGTGGCTAATGTTGTGCTTTATTTAAGAAAGGCTGCAAGGAAATGCCAGGGAATTATGGACCGGTGAGTCTAACATCAATGGTGGGTAAGTTGTTGAGAGGAATCTGAGACACAGGATTTACATGCATTTGGCAAGGACTGATTAGGGATAGTCAGCGTAGCTTTGTGTGTGAGAAATCGTGTCTCTCAAACTTGATTGAGTTCTTTGAAGATGTGACTAAGAAATTAGATGAAGGCAGAGCGATAGACATTGTCTACATGGACATTAGCAAGCTCTTCAACAAGGTTCCACATGGTAGACTGGTTAGTAAGTTTAGATGACATGGGATCCAGGGAGAGCTAGCCAATTGGATACAAAATGGCTTGATGGTAGGAGACAGAGTGGTGATCGAGGGTTGTTGTTCGGACTGGAGGATGTGACCAGTGATGTGCTGCAAGGATTGGTGCTAGGTCCACTGAGGTTTGTCATTTATATAAATGATTTGGATGAGACTATAGAAGGCATGGTTGGTAAGTTTGCAGATAATACCAAAATTGGTGGTGTAGTGGACAGTGATGAAGGTTATCTAAGAGTACAACGAGATCTTGATCTGAGGGCCAATGAGACAAGATGGAGTTTAATTTAGATAACTGTGACGTGTTGCATTTTGGTAAGAGAAACCAGGGCAGGACTTGCACAGTTAATGGTAGAACCCTGGGGAGTGCTATCAAACAGAGAGACCTAGAGGTTCAGGAATATAGTTTCTTGAAAGTGATGTCACAAAGTGGTGGAGAAGGCATTTGGCACACTTGCCTTCATTGGTCAGAGCATTGAGTATAGAGTTGGGCCGTCATGCTGTAGCTGTACAAGACTTTGTTAAGGCCGCTTGTAGAATACTGTGTACAAGTCTGGTCTCCCTGCTATAAAAAGGATGTTATTAAACTGGAAAGAACGCAAAAAAGATTTACAAGGATGCTGCCAAAATTGAAGGGCTCGGGTTACAAGATGAGGCTAGATAGGCTGGAACGTTTTTTTTTCCCCTTAGAGCATAGGGGGCTGAGTGGTGACCTTATAGAGATTTATAAAATTATGAGCGACATAGATAAGGTGAATAGCAAAAGTATTTTCCTCAGAGTAGACAAGTCCAAAATTAGAAGGCAAAGATTTAAGGTGAGAGGGAAAGTTTTAAAAGGGATCAAGAGGAGCAACTTTTTTACACAGAGGGTGGTGTGTATATGGAACAAACTGCTTGAGGAATTAGTAAAGTCGGGTAAAATTACAACATTTAGATAGGTACATGAACAGCAGAGGATATGGGCCAAACACTGGCAAATGGGACTGGTTTGCTTTAGGAAACCTGGTCAGTATGGATGAGTTGAACTGAAGGGTCTGATTCCATACTGTATGAGTTTATGACTGTAAAATAATAAATGAAGTTTCAGGCACCATGTCAAACAGGGACAAAGAAACCTCTTGCTGATTAAGACCTACTGCCCCTTGAGTGATAAATCTGTGCTCCTGTATTGAACACCGTTTTTAAGAAGTCCTGAGGTCGACAAAGGCACAGAGTATACTGTGGATAGGGACATTAAGAGTCCATCACCAAGAGTGACTTGGTAGCACCATAACTGATGGAACTGGCAAGGTCTAAAAGAATATAGCTGTTTGACTGGGTCTGTGGCTGGTGAAGAGTGAACTCAGAAAAGGGAAAAATAGTATTTGACATCATCTTCACCCACCTACCCGTCACAGATGTGTCTCTCTATAACTGTTTCGGTAGGAGTGATCACTGGACTGTCATTGAAGTTGAAGTCCCATCTTCAAATAGAAGATACCTAACAACAGGTTGTATTATTAGACCATAAAACATAGGAGCAGAATTAGGCCATTCAGCCCATTTAATCTGCTCTGCCATTTGATCATGGCTGCTATTTTTCTCAACCCATTCTCCTGTCGTCTCCTATAACCCTTGATCCCCTTACCAACCAAGAACCTATGTATCTTTGCCTTAAGTAGACTCAATGACTTGGTCTCCACAGCCCTCTGCAGCAGAGTTCCACACATTAACCACCCTCTGGCTGAAGATATTCCTCCTCATCTCAGTTCTGAAGGGTTGTCCCTTTACTTGAAGGTTGTGCCGTGGGATCCTAGTCTCTCCTACTACTGGACACGTCTTCTCCATGTCCAGTCTATTCAGGCCCCTCAGTAGTGTGTAACTTTCAATCCGATACCACCACCACCCCCCACCCCACCCCACCCCCCCACCCCACCCCAAGTTATCCTTCTAAGCTCCAATGATTACGGACTCTGTTCTCAACCGCATCTCATATGATGAGCCTTTCATCCCAGGCTTATTCTTGTAAACCTCCTCTGGATCTCCTCCAAAGCCATCGTGTCCTTTCTTAGATACAGGGCCTAAGGCTGCTCGCAATATTCTCAATGCGGTCTGACCAAAGCCTTATACAGCCTCAGCAGTACATCTCTGCTCTTGTATTCCAGCCCTCCTAAAATGAATGCAAATATTGTGTTTGCCTTCCTAACTGCATGTTAACCTAAGAGAATCCTGAACTAAGACTCCTCAGTCCCTTTGTGCTTCAGTTCCTTCATCCAGATCGTTAATGCATAATGTCAATAGTTGTGGTTCCAACACTGATCCCTGTCGAACTCCATTAGTAACCAGCTACTGTCCTAATTAAAGACCCCTTTATTCTTACTTCCTGCTTTCTGCCAGTCAGCCAATCCTCTATCTGTACTAGTACCTTTCTCCGAACACCATGGGATCATCTTATTTAAAAGTCTCTTGTACAGAACCTTGTCAAAGGCCTTCTGGAAATCCAAATAGATCACGTCCACTAGCTCTCCTTTGTCTAACTTGCTCATGAACTCCTCAAAGAATTCTATTAGATTTGTCAGGCGTGACCTCCCCTTGACAAAGCTGTGCTGACTCTGCTGTATTTTACTGGGTACTTCCAAGTATTCTGCAGTCTCATTCTTAATAATGGACACTTGATTGACTCCCTATACCAAGATGCTTATCTTCCCTACTGCCCCTACTCTCGTTCACACAAGAGCAAGAATCTCAAACCGAAACAGAAATTGTTAGAAAAGCTCAGCAGGTCTGGCAGCACCTAGTTCTGAGGAAGGGCCACTTGACCTGAAACATTCACTCTGATTTCTCTCCACAGATGCTGCCAGACCTGTTGAGCTTTTCCAGCAATTTTCTCTTTTTGTTTCTGATTTACAGCATTCACAGTTCTTTCAGTTTTTGTTTAGAAAGAATCTCAAACCTGTTAGATAGGCTCAGGGCTGAGGCTTCTTCAGCACAACTTCCTGGATCCCTCTACTTGCCTCGCTGGTAGTCACAAATACCTGTCTTTGACCACTGACCAATTTCAAAGTCATTAATCGAAGGGTGTGACTGCTTCCTGAATCTCAGCATCCCAGTAACTCTTTCCCCTTGCTGATATGTCGCCATGTTCAAAGCTCAATGCCAGTTCATCAACTCTGAGTCAGAGTTCTTCAGGACCCAATACCTGCTAAAGACATGGTCACTCTGAACTGCAACGGGGTCCGTAACTCCCACATCCAGTAGGTACAACATTGCCTGGCCTGGCATATCTATTTTAATTACTTTGTTCTTAATTGAATCTTAAAAAAAACTTGTCTTTTAGTTTTTAGTCTGCAAATATTGCCCCTATTTACCTTCAATTTTAAAGTAACCTGTATTAGACAGTCAAATTAGTGGCTATCACCAACCAATGAGTTTACTGTTTACCTGTGATGTCAGTGTTGCTCTGGACCCCTGATCCTGTTAAAACAACGTTACAAACTAGAAGCCAAACAAGCAAGCAAAAAGAACCTCGGTCCCTTCTGTACTGAATTTCCACACTGCCGCGCATTCCCTGAACTATATAATCACTCGAGTTGTGTCACCCTCTGAATGGGATCTTTCCTTCCTGACTGTGCAAAGCTTACTGATCACCCGCATCAATAAACTAATTTTAAAAAAAGGACTACTTATGTAAATTAATATGTGCTTGAGTTGTTTCACGGCTATTTGTGTAGACACGTTTTTAGTAACTGGTTAAAAGACTAACGTCCTCCCTGGGGTTATCCACATTCTTACAACTTTGAAATAAAGGATCTTTGCATTGTCTGAATTAGTCCTTTAGTTTGTTTCATGGTTTGTGGAGGACCGTCGCCAACATTCAGCTGAGTTTTTCCATTGTACTTTTTTGGGAATGTGACGATTTGAACTGAAATTCTTAACAGTATGTCAGTGAAGTTCTAACAATACTCACATAAAATAAACTTAATCTTGCAACTTCTTTGGCCCCTGTGGCTGGCCTGGAAGAATAACTTACTGTCAATCACCTTTAAACCCAACAGAACCTATGCTTACCAAGAGCTCTGTAATGTAATAGAGCAAATATTTGATCTCAGTAAATTGTGACCGGGCCTACTGTGGCCTCCTTGAGCAGATGTGGGTTCTGTTGCACCACCCCACCACTGGAGAGCGGTGCACTCAAAATTCCATTTTCTTCCTCATTGGATGTGGCTGGCAAAGCCAACATAACCTGTTTTAAGAAGATAGGTCAGTCTCGGAATTGTGAATCTGGAATGACATGTAGGCCAGAGCGGATAACAATGATTTCCATTTTCCTAAAGGACATCGGTGAACTTGGTGGGTTTCTACAACAATAATTGATAGATTTGTGGTCCCCTTTACTGCGACTACCTTTCAAACCCAATTCTTCCATTAATTGAATATAAATTCCATCAGCTGCTGTGGTGGCTTTTGAACTCATGTCCCTAAAGCTTTAGCCTGGGTTTATCAGGATTACTGGTCCAGTGAGGTTACATCTAGGTCACCAATTCCTCCATGTGTCCATCATGTGTGTGGTCATTTATGTAACTCTGTAATCTTCATGCTTTTTTTTCAGATAATTAACGGATAACCAGATAATTATCCCAATCATCTTTTTAAGCAAGTTAACCAGGGCAGTATGTAATTCTAAATTATGAATCTATTTCATCTATCAATTACCCTAAGTATAGAGGGCCAAAAAATTGTTTTCAATTTCTGTGTCTTACTTAGATGTGTTGTCCAGCTGCCATACTGAATGACTTTGATTTTAATAATGTAATTAAATTTTTAAAAAAAATAGGTTGTGCCCTTTAGTGTTTTTGGACAAAGCTACTGGATCTTTCTTCCACATTAGTGATAGTGGGGATTCTAATTGCAACCAAGGGAAATAGAAATAATATATTCTATAACAAACTGATGACAGGAATAAAGAAGTGGTAAATTTAACTGTCTAATTTAATACTGAAGTTCGGCATATTCTTGCAATCTTAAATTATTTAAAAGGACAGAACGTGTGCATTGTTTTCATGGGACAGAAGGTTTGCTTCTGAGATTAGATATCTGTTGTAGGAGTTCACCTGTGATTTGGCTCACGGCTTGTATTTTTCTCTTGACAAGCCTGTTACCTTTGCAATCAGCTCACTGATAAAATACTGCCTGTTTCTTTCCTTGCTACTTTCTGAAAATCTGTCTGTGTGTATGGTACAAAAGAACAGATGGTCAGGATTGAATTTAGAGACGTGTATGGAGTCCCTTATTGCTCTGGGCCAAATGTTTGCCAGCTACCTGAGGTAACTAGTCGAAAAACAGCACATGAACTAATTATGTTATACACGTTACTCCATATTTATCAATTTGTAACCTCAAATTAACTCTCAGAATTTAATGCGGATTTATCTATACATGCATGAAATTTCACTAAAATCATCACTGTAATAGTAAATGCATAAAATGCTTTGCTGCATCCTGTTCTGATGCTTTTATTTTTCTATCATGAATATATTTTGTTGAAAATTTTACGTTTTGGAAAAATGAACTACAATAATATATAAGCACATTTTTTTCTGGTCTTTCTCAGAGACTCACATGAAAGGCAGTTACTTGATTTAACATTTTTTTTGATGGAAAATAATTTATTAGTTATTTATGGGAAATGAAACGAAAAAGAGTACAAGTCACTGAGACAGGCAGGTAATTCTACATTATCAGTGTGACAGCAGCATAGTGTCTTGCCTTGCTGGAATAAGGGACATCACTGAAAAGGCATAGAATATGCTATGGTAGAAATGGAAGGAACCAAATGTCATTATCTGTATTTGAAGCAATAAACAGGAAAAAGAGGATCCCTCAGTTTAGGGAGCAAGGTAACAAGCAAGATATCAAACGTGGTAATAGCATGTCATAATAAGAGTATATGAGGACAATATTTCAAATTAATGTGTGACTAGTATGGTGCAGGAGACCAGTTCTGTGGAAGAATGATCTGCTCAAGATAGATGAGTTCCACCCAAACAGAGTTCAGGAAATTATCTTTCCAGGAAGAATAACCATGCTATGGGGAAAACTCTGATATTCTCCTGTGTGCTGTAATATTATTGTACCTAAGAGAAGATCTAAGGCAAAAGCTGTATTTGTAATATTTGACCTTGACTGGAAGATGTAATTAGAGACCAATTTTTTTTTTTTTAACTGAGTAATGCAATCAAATTGCAGAAGATCAAGGACATGTGCCCAATTTGCGGAAAGGGGATGGCTACATTTGATTTTATTCCTTAAATAGCCTTGTGGAGACCTTATTGATACATAATTGTATGAGGTAGCAGATAAAGGAAGCTGCCTTTGATTAACAAGTCAGCTATTATTATTGCTCCTCTGATGCTGCTTAACCTGCTGTGTTCATCCAGCTCTACACCTTGTTGTCTCAGATTCTCCAGCATCGGCAGTTCCTACTATCTCTGTAGCTATTATTATTTTTCCTCAGAATCTGGGTGTTGTTCCTACTTGCTCTGAGAAGATACTGGTCACTGTTTCCTTGAACCACTGCAGTCCTGATTTTGATATTGTTCCTGTGATTGTAGTGGATAGAGAATTTCATGATGTTGATCCAGTGAAGATGAAAGAGCAGCAATATGCTTTTGAGCCAGAATATTGTTTGACCTGGAGAAGAATTTCTCAGTGTTTGTGTTCTTCTTGAATTGCTGTTTTCTTGCTTTGGTGGTTGAGGTCATGTATCTGTGAGGTGCAGTCAATATTGGTTGATGAGTTGTTGCAAGCCGTCTTGCAAAGTACATATGTAATGCACCAGCGATGAAGGGTTGAGAATCAAACACCGACGGTAGTAAAGCTGATCAAGCGACTGCTTTGACTTGGATGGTGTTCGACTTCATAAGAATTGTTTCCAAATCCAACTGCAATGTTCTGTTCTGTTAGATCTCTGACTTGAATATTGGAATTGAATTCAGAGGTAAAGAAACAAGAATATTTGTGGAATATTCTGCATCTTCCTTGGTCTTGTACTCATGATATCAATATGTCTGGTTCCTGTTAACCTTGCAACAAGAGATTATTGAGTGTGAAGCAATCAATGCTGGTGTCATTGTTCAATGAAAGTAGTTGGACTTGTGCCAATACTTTGAAACTTTCATTTGAAAGTTGAGAGGCATGGGCAATAAATGTTGAGCCAGCCAAAGACACCCTCCTCCAATGAATGAATGAAAAAAAATTATTGCCCATCCCTAATTGTTCTGAGTTAATGGTTCATGGGCCTTCTCCTTGTACGTCAGCAATCTTGATAAATTGAAGCAAGTTCCACCATGTTGGTAGGTATAGGATTTTAATACACTGACCGAGTGATGATGAAGGAAGATGGTCATTGACCAACAGTGATAGTATATGAATGTAACTCGTCACTTATCAGCTCAAGAATGAATCTTGTCTTGAATGAAGCTGAATAGTGGAATTCCTAACAAAAAAGGCCATGCTGACTATATGATTGCCAGAAAGCTTTGGTAAAATAAATTTCAGATAGTTGAGCCAAGGAGCTTCCTTCTGGAATTCCTGGGAGTTCTTGTGACTTCTGGTCATATGGTGTCATCCTGCTGTGTTGGAGGGCGTGTGGTTTTTAAATATGACATTTATTTTATGTGTGTGTATATATATTATATGTATATAAATGTATTTTTTAAAGAGCTCAGATTTCATGTTGGTAACACTGGGTGCTGTTTAATTTTGTGAAGTGTTTAAAAATTCATTTGGTCAGTCTTTCCAGAACCGTGATTTTAAACCAATATGTGCCGATGAGGTCAGAAGCAAATAAAGGCGCTCCTAGAAAAAAGGAGATTGTTCAAGCAGTTAAGCAAATAGGTTACCCAAGTGTAATTTGTGAAACTTTCAGGAATGTTTCTTTCGAACTCTGCATATTATCAAAAGACTGAGAAAGTCTAAGCTCTCAGCTGCATGCAGTCAAGGGAAACTGTTTCACAGCTCTTGAGATTGGAACAGAGAAAAAGCACTTAAGTCCAACTGAGAGTGAAGGAATTTCTAGGGATTTTGAGTATCTGTAATGTTAGGGATTTTGTTTTGCCTTGTGTTTTGAAAACTTTCAAACTGTTTTATTTTTCTTTACTTTGTGTAATCAACTTCTGTTTTATTGTTAAAACCAAATCTGCAATCTTGTGTGCTTATGTGCAGTAAAAGACTGCTATGTTAAATTAAGAGAAAAATATGATCTATCAGGCCAGATTACATTCTGGGATCTGATTTAAACTCCGATCCTTTTAGCAATGGTACAGCAGAAGTGTTGTATTAACAGGGAGGTGATGCCCCCACTATGCTGCTACAGCCCTATCTATACACGATAAAATGTGTACCTTTGCTAAATGCTAAATTTTGCTTTTTCTTATTGGTAAATGTATTTTCTGTTAAATAATTTATCATTTCATGCTGACCACTGGTAGCCCAAATATATATTTTTATTTTTAAAAATATTGCAGTAAAACACTAAAGGTTGAGTTAAATGTTGGACAAAAATTCTGACAGTTTGTAGAATCAATAAAGCTTGAAGTTTTATTCTTGAGTAATTAATCAAGTTGCGCTTAACAGCTACTTCATTCAGTACTGCAGATAATTCAGCATGAAAGTAAATAAGATCTAAAAGATGTGTCAAGTTCCTAAAAATGAAGAAATGTATTATTTACTTGGTTAAAATGTAAATGTTCTGTGTTAAATGTGTAGAGTGATGATCACTTACCTTGATTAGAGTAGGTTAGAAGTTGGAGTAAAAATAATTGTGCTAAGTGCCAGGATTTTCTTAACTTTGTACTTTGCATCTCTGAAACAAATTACTGCCTCAATTTTAGAAGATAAAATATTATTATACAAGTTTCCATATCTTATTCAGCAGTAAAAATGGGCTGTGGACTCCACATGCAATGCAGCATAATATGACATCATTGTCTGCTTAAGGGATCTGAATAAAGCTGTTAGTGTAATGCTGTCAGAGCATTTCAGGCTGGCAGGCCCTAGAAGCAGTGGTTGACTGGATTAAGTGCTGACGATCAACGCAGTGTTTTCTCTCCCACTGGCTCTTGCTTATTTCAGGAACTTAGAACACAACCAGATATGCTTGTGTGTCCTAAATCTCTTGGTATTAAATTAGGATAATTAATTATTGGTGATAAGTGAAACAGACTGATGGCTTGTCCTGAAGAAGAAAAATCTCATGAGACACCATATTGATTAGAAGACAAGGGAGAGATTTTCATTGCTTAGCAGTTACTGCACATCATCTGTCAGAGATGCAATTGTCTGACAATTAACTGGAACAGATATGGTGCAAGGTGGGTTTCCAGGTAAGAGTACTGAAATTTGTACATGCCATGCTGGAAAAAAAATTGTTTATTTAAATTTGGCAGAATTAGCTTGCATTACAGGATTTTTAGTTTGAGGGAATTGGTAGCTTCTCTGTTGGATAGAAAATAGATCTGAAGCAAATATGACATTGAGATAATTGCAGTGTTGTTTTCCTGATTAGCTAATTGTTAAATCAACAAGTAATTGTAAAAATGTATTTAAGAAATTATGTGGATCACAAAGGTGTTTGGTGCAACAGCTTGTAATTTCTTTTCTTACTTATCCTTTTATTTCAATCAGGATATGACTTAAAAGGAGCATAAACTAAATCTTTTTTAAGTATACGAAAGATGCTGTTATTTAAAAATTGCTACCCTTGTACATTTTGGCTTGATGTGCTCATACTTCCATAAGATTATTGACATACATTCAGCAGGATCTTGTGATTGCAGACAGCACTGGTAGACTGAATTAACTTAATTTTCTTCTGAAGTAAATTCTTAATACTCTAACATTAATGAACAGATGGTTTGATGGTAAATTCTGGTAGGGCAAGGATATCGGACATTTTTAAGGCAAAAAAGTTGCTTTCAGATTTGTGTGAAAATTTCAATTCTGAAAAAAGATGTCAAATTTAACACAAAAAAAGTATTCAATTGATTACATTTGTGTGAATATTACTGTGTTTGAGTACATCTGGATGTTTACTATACAAACACCTGTAAATGTGTATTGTATTAATCAATTACTAATTTTAAAAATTAATTTCAAAATTCCTGGCAATAGGGCCTCAGTACAGGATAAGGCACTCTTCTAGAAGATGGCATTCTTTAGTTATGTATATATTATGAAAGATATTTGTCTTTTGAATAGTCAGTTTGATTTGAGTTATAACACAATAGGTAAATTTCAGTATTTGTATTTGGTCGGCTTCTGTTTGGGTCTGACCCAAACAGTGGGTCTGAAAGCACCTGCAGAGCAAGAAAAGGAGTCCATATAACATTGTTCATAAAACAGCCTATGCAGGGATATTATGACACACCTCTGGTGCAGGTGGGACTCGAACCCAGGTAGGAACGCAATGACTGCATCACAAGAGGCCTCCAGTATGCCTCTTTTTGTTTTCTAATCAAGCGTTGTCTTTTACAGAGATGTTATTCCACATATCTAGAATAGGTGGGGTTTGAACCCAGGTTTCCTAGCTCAGAGGCAGGGGCACTACTATTGCACCACAAGAGGCCCCAACCCATTTGACTTTTTTTTTAAGAAGGCCACCTCGGTCTCCCAATATAATTTTTTTAAAAACCTATTTTTCTAATCAACCTGTTCAGAAATGTGATTACACATCTTTGAAGCAGGTAGGACTTGAACCCATGCCTCCTTGTGCAGGAATAGGGACATGACTACTGTGTCACAATAGGGTGCAAATAGACATTTTCTAATTGACCAGTTCAGAGATGTTATTACAGACCTCTGGAGTGAATGGAGCTTGAACCCAGGCCTCCTGGCTCAGAGGCAGGAATATTAGTGGGTAGAATTGATGAACCAAAAGGTAAAAAAACCATAGTTAGGGTTGTGTACAGGCCTCCAAACAGTAGTCAGGAGATGGGGTGCAAGATACGCCAGGAGATAGAAAAGGTGTGTAAGAAAGGCAAAGTCACAGTGATCAAAGGGGGATTTCAATATGCAGGTGGACTGGGAAAATTATGTTGGTAGTGGATCGCAAGAAAAGGAGTTTGCGGAATGCCTACGAGATGGCTTTTTGGAGCATCTCGTGGTGGAGCCCACAAGGGAACAGGTGATACCGAATTTGATGTTGTGCAATGAGGCAGACTTGATAAGGGACCTTAAGGTAAAGGAACCCTTAGGAGGCAGTGATCATAAGATGATAGAATTTACTCTGCAATTTGAGAGGGAGAAGATAGAATTAGAGATAATGGTATTACAGCTGAATAAAGGTGACTACAGAGGTATGAGGGAGGAGCTGGGCAGAATTGACTGGAAGAGGAGCCTAGCAGGAAAGACAGTGGAACAGCAATGGCAGGAGTTTCTGGGAGTAATTCAGGAGACGCAGCAAAAATTCATCCCTAGGAAAAAGAAGCATGGTACAGGGAGGATGAGGCAACCATGGCTGACTAAGGAAGTCAGGGATAGCTTAAGAGCAAAAGAGAAAGCATATAATGAAGCAAAGGCAGTGGGAAACCAGAGGAATGGGAAGCTTACAAAGACCAACAGAGGGCAACAAAAAAAGAAATAAGGAGGGAGAGGATTAAACATGAGGGTAAGCTAGCCAGTAATATAAATGAAGACTGTAAGAGTTTCTTAAGGTATATAAAGGGCAAAAGAGAGGCAAAAGTGGACATTGGACCACTGGAAAATGACGGTGGAGAGATGGTAGTGGGGAACAAGGAAATGGCTGAGGAACTGAATAATTACTTTGCATCAGTCTTCACAGTGGAAGATACGATTAATATCCCAAAAATTCAAGGAGAGTCGGGGGCAGAGCTGAGTATGGTGGCCATCATCAAGGAAAAGGTGCTAGTAAAACTTGTTGGCCTGAAGGTGGATAAATCACCTGGACCAGATGGACGACACCTCCAGAGTTGGAAAGGAGATAGCTGAAGAGATAGTGGAAGCGTTAGTGGTGATCTTTCAGGAATCACTAGAGTCAGGGAGGGTCCCAGAGGACTGGAAAATCGCTAACGTGACACCCCTGTTTAAAAAGGGAGTAAAGCAAAAGACGGAAAATTACAGGCCGATTGGCCTAACCTCGGTCATGGCTAAGATTTTGGAGTCCACTGTAAAGGATGAGATTTCTGAATATTTGGAAGTGTATGGTAAAATAGGGCAAAGTCAGCATGGTTTCATCAAGGGGAGGTAATGCCTGATAAATCTGCTAGAATTCTTTTGAGGAAGTAATGAGCAGTGTAGACTAAGGAGAGCCAATGGATGTTATCTACCTGGACTTCAAAATGGCCTTTGATAAAGTGCCACACAAGAGGCTGCTGAGTAAGATAAGGGCCCATGGTGAGGCAAGGTGCTAGCATGGATAGAATATTGGCTGTCTGGCAGAAAGCAGAGAGTGGGGATAAAAGGGTCTTTCTCAGGGTGGCAGCTGGTGACCAGTGGTGTTCTGCAAGGGCCAGTGCTGGGACCACAACTTTTCATTTTATATGTTAATGATCTAGATGAAGGAACTGTGGGCATTCTGGCTAAGTTTAAAGACGGTACAAAGATAGGTGGAGGGACAGGTAGTATTGAGGAGGTGGCGAGGCTGCAGATGGACTTGGACACGTTAGGAGAGTGGGCAAGGAAGTGGCAGATGGAGTACAATGTGGAGGTCATGCACTTTGGTAAGAAGAATAAAAGCATGGACTATTTTCTAAATGGGGAGAAAATTCAGAAGTCTGAAGTGCAAAGAGACTTGGGAGTTCTAGTCCAGGATTCTCTCAAGGTAAGCTTGCAGGTTGAGTCAGTAGTCAGGAAGGCAAATGCAATGTTCGCATTTATTTTGAGAGGACTTGAATATAAAAGCAGGTATGTACTACTGAGACTTTTTAAGGCTCTGGTCAGGCCACATTTGGAGTATTGTGTGCAGTTTTGGGCTCCATATCTCAGGAAGGATGTACTGGCCCTGGAGCGGGTTCAGAGGAGGTTCACGAGAATGGCCCCAGGAATGGAAAGTTTAACATATGAGGAACGTTTGACGACTTTGGGACTATACTTTATTGGAGTTTGGACGGATGAGTGGGGATCTAATTGAAACGTACAGAATACTGAATGGCCTGGACAGAGTGGATGTTGGGAAGATGCTTCCATTGGTAGGAGAGTCTAGGACCTGAGGGCACAGTCTTAGAGTAAAGGGAAGACCTTTTAGAACGGAGATAAGAGAAACTACTGAGCCAGAGAATGGTGAATCTATGGAATTCACTGCCACAGAAGGCTGTGGAGGCCAGGTCACTGAGTACATTTAAGACTGAGATAGATAGGTTCTTAGTTATCAAGGGGATCAAGGGTTACAGGGAGAAAGCAGGAGAATGAGGTTGAGGAACTTATCAGCCATGATTGAATGGCGGTGCAGACTCGATAGGCCGAATGACCTAATTTCTGCTCCTGTGTCTTATGGTCTTACCTCTGCACCACAAGAGCACCTGTACATTAAAACTCTTTTTTTCCCCCTTTTCTTTTATTTAACCAATTTTTCTAAACAACCCATTCAGCGCTGACATTATACACGTCTGGAGCAGGTGGGATTTGAACCCAGCCTCCTTCATAGAGGGTTAGGGACAATCCCACTGGACCACAAGGGGGCCCTCCAACCAGTCTTGCTTTTTAAAAGCTAATAACCACCCAGTAAAAATACCCATGTATCCAACCTGTTTTTCTAATTAACCTATTCAGAGATATTATTACACACTCCTGGAGCAGGTGGGACTTGAACTTGGGCCTCACTCTAGGAGTAAGGACACTTTCTGTGCCACAAGAAGGCCCTTCAACTAATCTTGTTTTTTTTTAAACTGATAACCACTATTGGTAGAATCACCCGTGTGTACAATTGAACTTTTATGTTCAATGCTTGTCGACGACACCAACTAGTCTTGTCAATTTTCTTTTAAAGTTGCTTATTTTTCTAATCAACCTGTTCAGAGATGTGATCACACACCTGTGAAGCCCCCATTCGTTATGACCCTACTTTAGAAGTGAAAACATAAATCAGCTGGAGTGATTAACATGCAATAATCCCTTTGTGTAAGAAATTTTCTGGAAACTGTGTGGTGCCAATGTTATTTGTCTCTTATCATCTCAGCCCTAAATGAGGATAAAGCCTTGTTGCTCCAGGTACAGGCTCCTCCAATACCTGTTGAGTTTCATATGAAATTGAACGCTGTGTGGTCATCAGTGAATATCCCCAATTCTGACTCTATTGTAAAAACTGAACTAACTGAAAATGATTGGGCTTAGGAACTCCTGGAAGTGTTTTGTGGCCAAAATGACTGGTTTTGGGATTGGTTAGCTTTGTCTTTTGCATGCACTTCCACTGTAGATCATGCATGTAATCCTGTGTTATAGTTTGACTAGGTTCGCTAGTCTTTTAGGTACACCTGATGGTGCTCTTGGCATGCTCTCCCACCATCATCATTGAAGTATAGGTTCATATCCCACCATGACAGCTATTTAAGTTCAGTTAAAAATCTAAAGAAATATTCTCCGTATTGGTGACCATTAAACCATTTCTGATTATTGTAAAAGTCCAACTGGCTCATTTGTGTCCTTTACAGATGGTAACCTGCCTAGCTTATCAGGTCTAACCAACACATGATTCCAGCCCGACGACAATGTGGTTGACTCTTAAGTGTTCTCTGAAATCACCTTGGAAATCCCCTCAGTTGTATCAAACTGCTACGAAGTCTTAAAGGAATGAAACCAAACATTCCACTCGGCATTGACCTAGGTACCAGAAATGACAAAAGATCTTGAATTTGTTACAAAATTGGAAGGCCTGTCCCATAGCCTAGTGAAGCAGTATCCTGACATTTTTCGTCATATTCACCAAATCATATCTTACAAAATCCCAGATGTCGCTATCACCATCCCTATGTGTATCGTGTACCACCTGAAGAACAGACTAACCAGTGTTGGTGCCACTGAGGATAGAATTGCCACATGAGTCCTTTAACGTTGACCTCCTTCACTATGAAATCTCATTGTATCAGATCAGACACGGGCAAAGCTACTTCCTTACATTACAATCGATGCCCATGCATCCCCATAGCTGATGATTCAGCACTCCTCTACTACTTTGAAAAAAGCACTGAGGCCAGCAAGGGCTCAGAATGTATCCTAGTTGGAGAACTACAATGTCCATCACCAAGTGTGGTTCATTAGTACCATGGGTGACTGAACTGGCCAAGACCTAAAGGACATAGCTGCTGGACTGGGTCTACAGCAGGTGGTGAGGGAGTTAACTAGAAGGAACGACATACTTGTCCTCAGCCTCACCAGTTTACCTGTCGCAGATGCATCTGTGCATGGCAATATTAGTAGGAGTGATCACTCCACAGTGCCTGTGGAAACAAACTCCAGATTTACATTGAGGAATCATATGGTATTGTGTGGCTTTACCACCATGCTAAATAGAAGAGATGTTGAATTGGCAACTCAAAACTGGGTCCTTTTGGCCATCAGTGGCAGAATTGTATTCAACCAGAATCTGCAAAATCAGGCTACATTTCTGTGCCCTAGTTCAATATGGAGCTCAGGTGACCACGTCTGGTGCAGAACCAGGCATACCTAATAATGAGATGTCAACGTGGTGAAGTAACAACACCAGACAACTTGCATACCAAACAGTGGGTGCAACACATGATAGATAAAGCTAAGTGAACTCACAGCCAAAAATTCAAATCTAAGCTCTATATTCCTGGTCGTTCCAATCGTGAATGGAAGTCGAAAATTAAACAACTAATTGGAACAGGAGGCTCCACAAATCTCCCCATTCTCAACCATGGTCACCTTGTAAATCAGTGCAAAAAATAAGTCTGAAGCATTTACAAATATCTTCAGCTGGAATTAGCAAGTGGACGATTCATCTTGGTCACCTACTCAGGTTCTCAGCATCACAAATGCCAGGCTTTAGTCAATCCAATTAACTCAACATGATCTCAAAAATAGCTGTAATATTGAATACTGCACAGATTATGGGCTCTGACAACATTCCAGCAATAGTACTGTACTAGCTCTAGATGTGCCCTTCGCCAAGTTCATCCAGTACAGACACCACACCGGCATCTACTGAACAATTTTGTAAATTGCCCAGGCATGTCCTGTGCATAAAAAGCAAAGCAAATTCAATTCAACCAATTACTCCATCAGCCTACCTGTGATGGAAAGAGTTGTTGACAGTGCTATCAAGCTACGCTTATGGGGAATGCAACACAATTCACAAAATTATACAGTCATCAGCAAACATTCCCCACATCTGACCTTAGGATGTAGGACAGGTCATTCATTGATGAAGCAGCTGAAGATTTTTGAATCTTGGACATCCCCCTGAGGAACTCCTATAGTCCTGAGACTGAGATGACAGATCTCCAAGAAACTACAATCATCTGCCTTCTTGCGAGAGATGAGCAAGTTGGAGCCAATGGGAGAGTTATCCCCCAATTCCCATTTCTTTAACATCTACAAGGCACAAGTCAAGAATGTGATGGAATATGCTCAACTTGGAAATGAGAAGTTTATCTCCAACCACTCTCAGGAAGCTTAGCACTGTAAAGGACTAAGCATCCCACTTGATTGGCACACCATCATTATAAATTCTCATCTCACCGGCAGCAGTTTGTATGAAAGGCTACATTGATAGTATCTTTCAATTCATGATCTCTATCCCTTAGAAAGAGAAAGGTAGCATAGAAACACCACAATCTTCAACCTACACATTAACCTTTCTTAGAACTATATCGCCGTTCTTTCGCTGTCACTGGGTCAAAATCCTGGTGGTCCCCTCCTAACAGAACTGTGGACCTTGTTGAGACTACTCCTGGAGTGTTGTGTGAATGTTTGGTCGTCTTACCGAAATGTGGTCGCAATGAAGGGTCATCCCGAATGATTTCTGGGATGGCAGGATTGTGGTATGAGAAGAGATAGATTCACTAGGTTTTTATTCGTTGCAGCGGTCAGTTGGCTCAGTGGACAGTTGGTTTGTGATGCAAAGTAATACCAACAGCACGAGTTCAATTCTTGTACTACCAAAGGTCATTATAAAGATCTTACCTTCTCAACTTTGCCCTTGCCTGATGCATAGTGACCTCTGGGTTAAACCAGTCATCCCTCTCTAATGAGAGATCAGCCCTAAGGTCCTCCTGAGACGATGGCAATTTTATTCATTGGAGTGTAGAAGAATATTGAAATGCATAAAATTCTGACAGCGCTGGTTCGACTGAATGCTGGACTGATGTTTCCCCTGTCTGGGGCATGGTCAGACCTAGGAGTCATGGTCTCAAAATATGGGGTAGATCAAATAAATGTTTCCTGCCCCAGTCCTAATGATGAGCCAGTGAAATTATTTATTGCATAAAGCTGTGGAGGGTAACTGACTCAACATATTTCAGAAAGAAATTGATTTCTAGACACACACACATTAAGGATTATGGAGTGTGAACTCCAAATGAATTGGCCTAGTTATTTGGCGTCTCATCATAGGACAAGGCTCTCATCAAATAACCGAGTGAACTTCGCTGTACTGCCTCAAATGAAAGAATGTCCTTCCTTAAATATGGAGGCTAGAGCTACATCCAGTACTCCTGGTGTGGTCTCACCAAAACCTTGTACATTTTTAGCAAGATCTCCTTATTCTTGTAGTCCAGTCTCCTTGTAGTAGAATCTAACATGACATTTACCTTACTAATTGCTTGTTGCATTTATTTAACCAATATTATCTGATACTCTCATGAGTGCCTCAATTGAACTTGTCTCAAGCATTCTTCTAGGCCATACATTCCAGATCCAAGGAAGTAGTAAGGAAAGAAATGCAGATTTTTTTATTTAGAAAGGCCACTCAGTTTTTCTTTTCTCAATTCATATTTGGGATGGGTCTGGGTGGGATGCTCCGAGGTTCGGTGTGGACTTGTTCGGCCAAAGGGCCTGTTTACACACTGTAGGGATTCTATATGTAAAAAAAAATTGTTCTCTTGCAAATAACTTTGAATCTCATTCTTGATCATTTTATGAGCGGGAACAGTTTCTCCCTATCTACTCTATCCAACACCTTCAGGATTTTGGTAACAACTATCAGATCTCCTCTTAATCTTCTCTGGAAGAAGAACAGTTCCAACCTCTCCAAAATATCCTCATAACTGAAATGTTTCATCCCTAGAACCATTTTTGTAAATCCCAGTGTGCTCACCTTCTTCCTAACGTGTGTTACCCAGAACTGTACACTAATTTCCAGCTGAGGTCTAATATGAATATGTACTTTCTGTATTCCTTGTAAGAATACACCCAAAATCCTCTGAAGGTAAACATTTACAAGTTTCATGCCTTTCAAAATAACGTTCTACTTTCTTGTCCTTACTACCAAAGTAAATAATTTCATGTGTACTCACATTCTACTCCATCTGCCACCTTGTCCATGAAATTACACTGTCTTTTTTTGTTGCAGCTTCTTAGTGTGTTTGTCATAGCTTACAATTCCACCTAACCTGGTATCATGTGCAAAAATTGACATTTTACATTTTGTCTCTTTGTCAATAAAGTAAGTAGTAAATAGCTGAGTCCACAGCTACCGATTCCTCCAGCGCCCCACTAATTTCAATATGCCAACCAGAAAATTTAACCATACCCTCTGTTTTAGCCTATTAAATGATCTTTTATTCATGCTAATATATTACCCTGACTCCATGAGTCTTGTATTGCCTGTTAACCATTTGTGTGGCATTTTATCAAATACCTTTTTTAAATTCATGCATACCTTATCCACTTATTACCCTTTACCCACCTTACCAGTTACATCCTCAAAAAAACTTGTATATATATCAAACATAATTTCCCTTTTGTAAAATAATATTGACTTTGATCATACTATGATTTTTTATAGCATTATCTTCTTTCTTGTCTTTCTTAATAAGTCTCCCAGCATTTTGTGATAGCTGATATCAAACTAACTGGACTTGAGTTCCCTGTTTTCATGCTTCCCTAACTCTCATTTGCTAATTTCCAAACCACTGGGGTTGTTCTAAAATGTGGAGTATTTTGGAAAATCCAAACCAGCGTATCCACTACTTTTGCATCAACCTCTTTTAGAACCCTAGGATATAGGACATTAGGTCTAGGGGATTTGTTAGATTTCAGTTTGATAAGTTTCTCCAATACTTTGTCTCTGCTGATGTTAATTGTTGTAAGTTCCATGCTCTCATTAACCCTTTGGGATTACTATCCATTACTACCAAATATTTTATGTCTTCTCTGAGACACCAGGTGCAAGATATTTGTTTAATGTATAACATATCCTCATTTCTTAATGATAATGTATCTTAGGAACACAAGAATAGGAGTGGGCTATTCAGCCCACTGAGCCTGCTCTGTCATTCATTTAGATCATGGCTGATCATTTACCTCAATACAACTTTCCTGCATGTGTCTCTTATGCCTTGATGTTATTAGTCTCTAGAAAACAATTGATTTCTATCTTGAACTTGCTGAATGAATGAGCTTTTACAATTCTGAGGTAGATAATTCCAAAGGTTCAATTCCCTTTTAGGGAAGAAATTCATCATTTTAGTCTTAAATGACCTACCCAATCCTGACATTATGTCAGAGATAGTATGAACTGCTGATGCTGGAGAATCTGAGATAACAAGGTGTAGAACTGGATGAACACAGCAGGCCAAGCAGCATCTAGACTCGAAACGTCAGCTTTCCTGCTCCTCTGATGCTGCTTGGCCTGCTGTGTTCATCCAGTTCTACACCTTGTTACCTGACATTATGTCCCCTGGTTTTAGTCTCACCAACTGGGAAAACATTTTATCTATATCACCCTGTCAAGCACTATAAGAATGTTGTAAATTTCAATGCGGTCATCCCCAGGGAATATAGACCTAGTCTGCTCAATCTTTTTTCATAGTACGATACCGCCATCCCAAAATTTAATCTGATGTATTTCCATTGCATTTCCTTTGTAGCAAATGTATCCTCCCTAAGGTAAGGGGACCAAAATGGTAGACGATAATCAGGGTAAGGTCTCACTAAACCTCTATAAAACTGCAGCAAGATATCTTTACTTCTGTACTCAAATCCCTTAATGATTAACACCAACAGACCATTTATCGTCCTAACTGCTGGCTGCGCCTGCAAGTTAATTTTAAGTGTGTTTAAGTAACCAGGAGCTGTTAACTGAACTGTGATGAATATTGTCTTAATTGTACTTCTTTACATCATTATGTATGGCTTCTGTCATTAATATAGGCACCGTGGCAAAGAGACTTTTAAAACTTTTCACTGTATTTTTCATGTAAAAGTACACATGACAATATATTTTGATTCAATTCTATTCTAAAGGCACCTAGGTCTCTTTACGTTCATGCATTTTCTAACCTCTCACCATTTGACACCATTCTGCCTTTCTGTTTTTCTACCAAAGTGAATAACATAACTCTTATTCATATTATATTCCATCTATCCCCATTTTAGCCCATTCATGGAACTTGTCTAAGACTTCTTGAAGCCTCATGTGTTCTCCTTGTAACGTATGTTACCATTTTGTCGGTGTTATGCAAAGTTAGCATCCAAACATTCACCCCACATACAAATCATTAATATAGATT
The DNA here is from genome assembly GCF_021869965.1 of Rhincodon typus. Taxonomy (NCBI): domain Eukaryota; kingdom Metazoa; phylum Chordata; class Chondrichthyes; order Orectolobiformes; family Rhincodontidae; genus Rhincodon; species Rhincodon typus. Next base: position 39,536,371 of record NC_063341.1, read on the forward strand.
GTGAACAATTGTGCAACTGTGCTACTCTATCGAAACAAACTGCAAACCTGAGAATGATCCTTTATTCCTGCTTTCTTTCTGTTTGTTAACCAATTCTCAGTCCAAACTAATATGTTTCACCCAACCCCATGATCCAGTGTTATTTACTATCCTGTGTGGGATCTTAAGAAAAACCTTCTAAAAATCAAAGTACGTCACATCCGCTGGTTTTCCTTTATCAGTGCCATGGATACATCCTCAAAAGCATCAAGTTTGTCAAGCATGATTTGCCCCTCATAGCTCCATGTTGATTCTGTCCAATTTCATACCTCTTTCTAAATATCCTGTTATCACGAGTTTACTATGGATTATAACATTTTATTATTAGAATCAAACTAAGAAGAGGCATTCTCCAGGTGCTAATATTTATTTTAAGCTACTGTCACTTAGACATATTTTTAAAAAGCTTTCTTTTATTCATTTCTGAGCAATTTACTTAATGTTCTTTCCCTTTTTTATTGCCAGTTTGGTGACACTTTGGTTTCTAAACCACTTTCAGTTTTCAGGCTTGCAGCTATGCTTTGCCACACTCCAACTTATTTTACTTTAATACTGTTATTAACTTGTTTAGTCAGCCTCAATTGACTCTTTCTTGCTGGGTTTTGATCTTATTTCTTTGTTTTTGCTTTAAATGGAGGAATTTGTTTGTATCTCAGCAGGTGGCAGACTTTCTGCTGAACTATCTAAATAGGCACGGATTAGTCATGTCAAAGTTAATTTCTTATAATAGTTTGTTCAACAAGAATCACTTTGGGTGGACTAGAGGCTCTTTGGAAAACAGCAACACTTTTGTTAGAAGTATCATCCCAATAAGGGTGGGTCACTTATTTGAATTCTCAACATTACTTAAAAATGCGGTCCCATTTGGATTTAAGATTATAATGCACACAGGGCCATTCAACGTAACAAGTCATTAAAGGTATTTAGGCTCTACTTGAACGTCTTCTTATTTTTCCTTATCCAATTTAGCATGATTCCCTCTTGTCTTCTCATAATTATCTAGCCTTTCCTTAAACGCAACAATACTATTTGTTTTAACCACTCACTGTTTGACATTTTTACCACTGTTTCCTCCTTTTGAGTTCCCTATTTGCTTTCTTAATGATGGTCTTATATTAGTTGTCCCTGGTTTTGCCGTTCCCTAACATTTTGACAAAAAATTCCAGTTTCTCAATCATTGGCTAATAAATGTACAGCTGAAGATTTCGTTCCGAATCATGTGGACCCATGTGGGAAATGCGCAAGAAGTTTAATTTAGACCAGCTCCCGAGGACCCTGAGTGAATGTCTCCAAATCTCAATTAGAGGCAGAGACTTGAGAGAGATCTGTAAAACTTAACTAGACAATTATCAAGCAAATGTTGGGCAAATTTGTGTTTTATATACTCCTATATCCCTTTGCTCCTTTGCCCCATTTTAGATTCTTACTTTCTGAATAATATGCACATTCTTTGTTTGCTTTCCAGAATGTGATATTTCAAGTCTAGTTATGTTAAAATTCAATTACTGGAGCATTCATAGAAAGGAGAGCACTTTAGACTGGGACAGAGAAATGGCAGATGGAATTTAATCCAGGCAAATGTGAGGTGATGCATTTTGCAAGGTCTAATGCATGAGGGACGTATAGAGTAAATGGCAAAACCCTTAGAAACATTAACACACCAAAGGGATCAAGCCATACCTGTCCACAGTTCCCTGAAAACGCCAATACAAGTGGATAAGGTGGTCAAGAAGGCATAGGGCATGTTTGCCTTCGCTGGTCGGAGCATAGCATATAAAAATTGGCAAGTCATGTTACAGCTGTATAACACTTTAGTTAGGTTATGTTTGGAATATTGTATAGAGTTCTGGTCACCAGAAGGATATGGAGGCTTCAGTGAGGGTACAGAATAGGTTTACCAGGATTTTGCCTGATTTTGAGAATATTAGCTATGGAGAGGAAATTGGACAAATTGAGTTTGGTTTCGCTTGAACGTCGGAGGCTGAGGGGCAACCTGATAGAGGTTTACAAAATTATGGAAGGAATGGATAGTCAGAGTCTTCTTCCTGGGATAGAAATGTCGATTACTAGGATACATAGGTTCAGGGTAAGAAAAAAGGGGGCAGTTTGAAGGAGAAGTGAGAGGCAAGTTTTTTTTACACAGAGCGGGGATAAGTGCCTGGAATGCACTGCTAAAGGAGGTGGTCAAAGCAGATACAACAGCAATAGTTAAGAGGCATCTTGATAGATACATGAATAAGCATGGAATAGAGGGATGTGGGCCATGTGGAGGCAATAGGTTTTTAATTTAGAAAGACGTCATATACAGGCTAAGTGGGCCAAAAGGCCTGTTCCTGTACTGTACTGTTCTTTGTTCTTTCTTCTTCTTAATTAAATTGTTTTATTTCAGAAACTCGTTCAAGTAGAGACACAGAAGTTATTACCAGAAGATTTAAAATGGACAAATATTCAACACACAGGCACAGACAAACACATGCCCCCACATCCACCCACCCACTAAAACATGAAAAAAATCACTATTTAACTGCGCAGGTTATTAGATTATAAGACTTGGTACAGTAACAAGTAAAATCTGGAAAGAAAGTTATTCACAAATTGTTTCAAGCTTGTCTACAGCTGAAAAGCCACTGTCTCGCTGATGCTGGAATTTCTTACTGGAGTAGTCACTCTTCGGTTGGAATAGTTCTGTTGTTGTCTTGGAGACAGCAGAGTTAGTTTGGAATACTTCCTGAAGAACTCAAGTTGTAGTTTTGAAGACTTCAGTCGAGCCTTCAAATCAACTCTAATCAAATCAAACACCTCAGCTTCAATGAGACAGTTCGAAAGAAGAGTTGGAGGGATGAGGTCATTTTCCCTTCTGTCTCATGGCGTCCTTTCTGTTTGACTTTGAGTTCAAAATCAGCAACACTTGTACACCCCAAAAACTTGACCACGTGAATTCTTGGAGCGCTTCATAGGCTGTTTGTGTTCACAGGGGCAATGTTTTAGCTACTGTCAGTCAGTGTCCTTTGCAATTGAAAAATGTTCTTTCAAAAAATTCACCATATATATCCAACAGATTATATCACAAATTAATATTTCAGATAACACATCTCCACAAGAACAGTCAAAGAAAAGCAAGAAAGATTGGGAGATGACCATGCAGGGAAAGCAGTGGAATACACTGCTAAAGATATTCTTTTTTTAAATCCAGATAACTAACAATAGAACCGTACAAGAGCTATCCATGGATCTTAGCACTGGACAAGAGCCAATGTTCTGTGTTACACATGTCATGGCATTTCAGTAATTATCAAACAGTGTATCAACCTGCTTAACATGTGTATGCCATTGGAAGCCTGCTAGTGAAAAGGAACTTATTTATTAAGCAATTAACTTCTGCTTGTTTGTTAGTGTGGCTGAATTAGGGAATATTTACAATTTATTATTTATTTGAATTTGAATGATTTATTGTCACTTGCATTTTTCAGTGAATAGTACAGTAAAATACAGTATATAGCTTCAACTTTTACCACAATCCAGCGCCATTTTGAATAGTTTAAGAATAAAAAGATATAACTGAAACAGAATTTATCTCCATTCCGCTGCCTCTACCATGCATCGCCATCCATCCTCCTCCACCTCACTGCCGCCTGTGCTGGACCCACAAACATAGGAGATGCCACTCTTTTGACACCTGTTCGCTGTGGGGTGCACCTCACCACTACAGCCACCTAGTCCCACGCTGAACCCACACTCGCACCACAACCAGGAATCCTCAACTGAGCAGCTCTGCTGCCACTTCACCAATAACCAGGAGTCCCTGCTCTGGGCCTACTGCAACCACAACCAGGAGTTTGTGGCTGCACAACCACCTCAATGACACCAGGAGTTTGGGCTCCGGTCGTACCACCGCTGCAGTCGCCCCCTTGCCAATGCCAAAAGTCCCTGCTCCGGGCCTACTACAACCGTGAGTCACTGGCTCCGCTGCCAGACCAGGCCGCCATTGTACCAAGAGTCCCACTCCAACCACTCTCCTCCAAGATGTCGTCTTACCAGCACCACCATCTTGGAAGGTCTGCTGCCACCGCTGGCCCTGAATGCGAGGAGGACGTCCTTGTTGCCGACTCCAGTTGTGGGGAGAAGCTGTGTCCGCTGCTGCCGCCTCTGACTCTGGGAGGCTATCGCCGCTCCAGGCATGGCCCGCTCTCGCTGCCACCTCTGACTGCTGGGAGGCTAACGCCACTCCGGGCATGGCCCATTCTCGCTGCCATGCCGTTGCTGCCGATTTAACCTGCCAAATAAAAGAAAAACAAAAGAAAAAGAGCAGAAGTAAAATGAAAAAAATAAGAAAGCAAGCAGATGGGAGCGAATGAGCCCCGGGAAAGAACTCGGACGCAACCCTGCTACTCCGGTGTCCTCTTGGAATTCAATGATTTTGCACTAATATTCTTTTAAAAATCTGGATGATCTTAGTTATGGCTTACAATATTAATTCTTCATATTGTATTGTTTAGGTTTATTGTTTTTCACTGATTGCAGCCTGGATCTAAACTAATTGTCAAAAATCCATGGCATGTTATACTATTGATCCTCTCTGAAGTGAGAAGTTCACATCATTTCCAGTGAAATTGCAGTAAACGTAGTGTTCGAGTTATTCGAACCATAATATTGGGCTCTAATTTGCTCATTTAACAGTCAAATGTTTGCAGAAACACAGGCAATAACAGTAGATGCTTGTATTTATTGAGTCAGATACTCATAAGTACTGAAGCCGTTGATGTTTAACAGTTGTGTGTTAAGTATTCTGGGAATTCTGTGAAAGACTTTATTTCTAAAATAGAAGCATGTTCCATGGGTTAAAAGGTATGTGGTTATTTTACAATGTCAGTCACTGCTTACTGCTACTGACAGCACTTGAAAGTAGGTGTAGTAAAAAAATTGCTTACTGCAGCACTGCCCCCTGGGTAAGAGCATTCCACGAAAGGCTTGTCTTGCTTCAGCAGTGCAGGAGTGACTTATCTTATTGAGGAATATTCAGCAGCTGGGCTTTAAGCTTGAAGTCAATCAGCATGATGGTTTGGAACTAAGATAACCGTGGCCAAACAGCTGTGGAAATAGAAGAACATGGGAAATGCTGCCAGGTCAGTAATGTTTTAAGAAATTTGTGAAAAAATGGGCTTATAATTTAATTAGCATTAAGTTTACGATGTAGAAAGATGCATTGGCTGTTTAAGATGGTGGTGTTAAAATTTATCTTTTTGTCTAGACTTAACAAAATGCATTTTGTAATGGTTATATTTACCCGAAATAACAATGACAGCATTATTAAAAATTCCATCTTTGGTCTGTAGTTAATAATTTATATTTTTAAAATAAAATTATGCAGACATTAAAATTGATCCTTCATTCAAAAATGACACTACTTTCTTGATTGAATCTGAGCTCACAAGGTTTACTATGGGGCACTTTGCTGATGCTAATAAGAACAGAGATGTTAAGTCATTTATAATGTGTGTGTATATGTATAATGCGCCTTTGTATATAAATGAGAGAGAAGTGCTAAGGTAATGAAATTGTTATATAAATTATCCAGAACCCTAACTGAAGGATGTTTAAATTCATTGCTTAGATCCATTTTGATTCAGTGAAAGCTATTTGGAAGCTTTGCCGTAGACCACTACCTTTCTGCATAGTCTAATTATCAAGACTCACTCCCTGCACATACTTTTCAATTATCATGTCTAGATTAGAGGAATCTTGTTTTATTAATGTTCATGATTCCAAAGTTTTTTGTTGACTATTGTAGGTTATCACCTGGTTTTAGATGTGTTTAAAATGCTCTGACTCCCAACAACGTCCACATATCTTCCTGAAAGCATTAATCTTGTTGAAATTTTCAGTCTGATACAGTAGCCTTTCTAGTTGTGTGTGTAAATCAGCAATATCCTTTAGTGTTGTGTGATATATTTAAGTTCTAGGAGAATCCATGTGAATAAAAAAAATGATGCAAAAAAATAAGCATTGAGAGTATGTCGAATGTCTTTAGTATGAACTGAAGATGACCCTAATCATTTCTGAGATTTTCCTTAAACATAAATAAATATATCATCATTAATTTTTTTGGTATATTAATTTTTTGTATGGTTAATGTTGTGATGTGCACAATATTTGTGATGAGGTCTTGTGTGGCTTAAATAATAAAATATGCAGTTTGTGTTCATTTTTTTTGCTTTGATTTTGAACCTCAATTACTGTTCAGTTAAATTTGACTGAACACCGTGTTTCACTTGCTGTGGAAAATTTTATCAAGCTATTTCAGTGTGTCACTGCCAACCTGACATATTGTGTTAAAATGCTTCAGTTCATTTTAAACGTGAACATAAAATCTCTTGGTGGCTTTGCATCTTTGAAGGTGGATCATGCATTTTTTTTCTCAGCAATAATACGATTTGAATGTCAAAACCAACCTTAGTTTGCAACTTATTTAATTAAAACATTTGGTGACTATAATTGGGTACAGAAAATGGCCCATCTGCCAATGTGGTATACTGCATCCGCTGTACCCGGTGTGGCTTCCTCTACATCGGGGAAACCAAGCGGAGACTCGGGGACCGCTTTGCAGAACACCTACGCTCGGTTCGCAACAAACAACTGCACCTCCCAGTCGCAAACCATTTCAACTCCCCCTCCCATTCCTCAGACGACATGTCCATGCTGGGCCTCCTGCAGTGCCACAACGATGCCACCCGAAGGTTGCAGGAACAGCAACTCATATTCCGCTTGGGAACCCTGCAGCCCAATGGTATCAATGTGGATTTCACAAGTTTCAAAATCTCCCCTCCCCCCACCGCATCCCAAAACCAGTCCAACTCGTCCCTGCCTCCCTAACCTGTTCTTCCTCCCACCTATCCCCTCCTCCCACCTCAAGCCGCACCTCCATCTCCTACCGACCAACCTCATCCCGCCCCCTTGACCTGTCCGTCCTCCCCGAAAGCTGTAGATCTGAGTTGTATTTGGAATTCCAAAAGATGTATAAAGGTACGTAACGGGACATTAAATCCTAAAGATAAGAGCCCAGGGTTTTGGAGGTTGTATATTGGCACTGATAGAAAACTGTCTAGTGGGCAGGAAACTGCAAGTGAGGATAAGGGGGTCTCTTTCAGGTTAGTGACCTCTGACCATTGGAGTTCCACAGTGATAAGTGCTGGAACTCAACAGTTTATAATATATATTAGTAACTTGGAAGAAGCCAAATTTGCAGATGTCAAAAAATAGGTGGAAACGTAGTTTGTGAAAGGGACACAACAGTTTCAAAAGATTTTGATAGGTTAAGGAAGTGGGCAAAAGGTTGGCAAATGGAGTATAAAGTGGGCAAATGTGAAGTTGTTCATTTTGGAAGGGAGAACAAAAGAATGGAGTATTATTTAAATGGAGAAATTTGCAGAAAGCTGCAACACAAAGGTACTTGGGTGTACTTGTTCATGAAACACAGAAAAAGCTGGCACACAGATGCAGCAGGTAATCAGGAAGACTATTGGAATGTTGATCCTTATGTCAAGGGAGTTGGAGTATAAGGTTGGGGAAGTCTAACTACCACTGTACAAGGTGCAGGTGAAAGTACATTTTAAGTATTATGAACAGTTTTTCTTCCCTTGTTTTAGAAAAGATGCGAGTTTAATTGGAGGCAGTGCAAAGAAGGTTCACTAGGATGATCCCCAATATGGAGGGATTGTCTTATGAGCAAAGATTAAATACGATGGGACTCTACCTATTGGAGTTTGGAAAAATGTGAGGTGATTCTTAAGGAACTTGAAGGGTGAATGCTAAGAGGAGGTTTCGCCTCATGGGAGAGTCTGAGAAAGAAGGTGCAGTCTCAGAATTAAGGGATGCCAATTTAAAACTGAGATGAGGAGAATTTTATTTTCTCTTTCAGGGGTTGGGAGTCAGTTGTGGGGGGAAGAGTCCTTATGTATATTTGAGTCTGAGATAGATAGATTCTTGATCAGCAGGGGAATCAAGAGTAATGGGAAAGGGGCGGGAAATTGGAAGTGAGGAATGTCAGATCGACCATGATCTTACAGAATGGCGAAGCAGGTTTGAGGGGCTGAATGGCCTAACCCTGTTCCTATTTCTTATGGTTTTCTCAACTAAAACTATAACACTATGTCTACAAAAGTGACAGAATTCAATGAAATTTAGAAACCACCTCTGAGCTTCTCTCATCAAGGTCTTCATGAACAACAAAAATCAGAGTTGGTGAGGATTGGTGTCAATCTGGAGATATTAGTGCCTTACATGGGCCAGATCTAGCTAATAAAATGTTGGAAAAATTCAAATTTAATTAAACATCAGCGCTTGGAATTTATTAAATGCATCAGATTTTCATTAATTCACTCTGAACATCACAATACAACACTGTTCTACACAGAGTAGATGATAGATAAATATCATGCGAACCAGTGTCAATTAGGTTATAGTTGGGATTGAAATGCCAGGAATAATAAATAATGATGGCAGGATTGTAATATCATTACCAATTTGCATTTTATAGAAAATAGCAATTTTGAATGCAACTAAGGTTCCAAATTTTTCACTCGAGTCATGATTTAATGTCAGATCCTGCATTTCCATAATTTCTGTATCGATTATTGATTAGATAAAGCAATACTTGTACAATGAATGCAATACTATTACCTTATCAGGACTATCTTGACATTAGTTGGAGCATTCTTTATAATTGCTGATGCACTTTGATGGCTTCTTCCGTAAAGTATCTGACTATTAATCTGAAAAATTAAAAAGCTAATGAGTGCTGGTTACAAAATATACTAGCTATTGAAATCATTAAGAGACATAGCAACTTTCAGTAATTACTATTTAGAGAATGTATTACTTAAAATCATAGAATTTTCTTAAACAGAACTTGCTTTACATTAGTCAGAAGGTTCCAAGATTTTAGAGGGGGTAGTATTGATATAAGAAACAGAAGAAATTATATAAGTCAGATTTGAGTCACTGAAAATGGACCAAGAACTCAATGGGGACAGAAATGACATCAGACTACAGGACAGGATACATGCACAACTTGTGAACAAAATGGAGTTTATGATAATACAAAATCAATGAGGAACAAGTCAATGGGCTGATAAGTAGGGTTTCAGCAGCAGTAAGGCATAGGTAGACAATGTTGTCAATATGGGAGTAAACAATTTTGTTGATATGCAGTTTAAAACTCAGCTCTGGATCAAATAGAATTCCAAAGTGAAGGCACACAATTCAGTTTTGGATCAAACAGAATTGCAAAAGGGGATGGAATCAGAGGTAAGGGAGTGACATTCAAGGGCGGGGGAGGGAGCACGGTAGGGTACGAGATATAGATTAGATTTCTTCAATGATGCAAAACAATCTTGATCCATTCATGATGTAACAAATGCAAGTACTTCTTTGATGCCATGTTTTGATGGTAGTTGGATTAAAAATTACTCATCTAACATCTCAGTAGTTTCAGAATACAGACAAGGAAAGCTGTTACAGAAAATAACTCATGCTGCAAAAAACTGGCCAACATCTGTAAAAGAATTTCTCATTTGAATATGATTTCAGCAAAGTAAAACACCATTATAATGGCAATCTTATAATTCCTTTACAAAAACACAGGCTTATTATTTGAGCTGTTGGCAAACCTTGGTAATTTAGTTTATACATTTTACTGATAAGCTGTCCTATTAACACCTTGCTTATATTGCATTTCTTCATCTGAGTAACTAAGGAACTGGCTGAGCACACAAACAAAGGGTAATATCATTCAGGAAAGGATGCCTGATTCTATTTACTGTCAAACAATGACTCCTTAAAATGCTATTAAAATGGGCTACCTCACAAAATGTAATCACTTGTTGGCAAGTACGGCAGTCCATTGCTGCACGGCAAGTCTCATAAATAGTGAAATGAATGACCACTTAAGCTACATTGCCACCACTGTAACATGAATGCTGATTAGGACATCAAGAGAACTATGATCTTCCTTCAAAAATATGCCATGGAATCCTTCACATCCATCAAGTTTGGCAGACAGTGCCTGTGTTTTGTATTTCATCTGAAAAGTCAGCCCTTTTAACAATGCAACATTTCTCTGAAATGGACGGAGTGTAACCTAGATTATGCTTTCATGCTTATGAATGGAGATTGAATTTTCTGACACAAAATCAAGAGGACTATGACTGAGCCAAAGGGCTTGAAGAGGCAGTTTAAGTCTATAAAATAAGTTGCAGGATGCTCTTCACTTGTATAATGATACTCAAATAGGAGGAAGACTTGACAATGAAGAGGGAGGCACAGTACAATCAACCATAACTTTCATAGTCAAAACAAATAGTTCACCTGGAACAGACATTTTAAAAAATTTCTTCGTGGAATGTGGATATTGCTGGCTAGGTCAATATTTATTGAACATTCAACCTGGAGAAGGTGGTGGTGAGCTGCCTTCTTGAACCACTGCAGCCCTCAGGGTATGGATATACCAATACTGTTTTCAGGAAGGGAGCTCCTAGATTTTGACCCAACGATAACATAGAAAATCCTGTTCTAGCTTCCCAGTTTGGGGAAGCAGTCACAAAGCAGTAATGTCACTGGACTAGCAATTCAGAATCTCAGACTCATGTTCTGGAGACATGGTGGTATGGCAGATGGTGAAATCTGAATTCATCAATAAAAATTCTGGAATAAAAAGCCAGACTAATGGTGACCGTGTAGCCATTATCTATTGCTTATCCAAAAGCCCATTCACTCATGCTCTTTAGGGAAGGAAATCTGCCATCCCTACCGGAGTCTTACCCACATGTGACTGCAGACCACACCAATGACTCAAATGTCCTCCAGGCATTTAGGAATGGGCAAGATAAATGCTGGTCTAGCCAGTAATGCGAACATCGCATGAATGAGTTAAAAAATAGTCAGGTCAAAGGGAAACATGCAGGTGGTAGCCCCTGCCCTTCTAGGTGGTAGAGGTCAAGGGTTTGGAAGGTGTTGCTGGAGGAACATTGGTGAGTTATTATAGTGCATCTTGTATATGATATACACACTTCTGTTACTATGTGTCGGTGGTGAAGGAAGTGAATACTGAAGGTGACGTATAAAGGGCCTGCTAAACAGGTTGCTATGGCCTGGATAGTATCAAGCTTCCAGAGTGTTGTTGAAGCTGTACCCATCCAAGCAAGGGGAGAGTATTCCATCACACTCCTGACTTGAGTAATTGGTAGACTGGCATTGGGTCGAGAGAAGGAGGGTTATTCAATGCAGAATACCTAGCCTCTGACATGGACTTGTAAGCACACAATTTATAAGACTGATCCAGTTCAGTTTTTCACCAATGGTAAGCCCCCCGGATGTTGATAATGCAGACTTCAGTGATGGTAATGCCTTTGAATGTCAAGGGGTGGCAATTAGATCGTCTCTTGTTTGAGGTTGTCTCGTCTGGTATGTTTTGTGTTGCAAATGTTACTTGTCACTTATCAGTCTAAAACTGGACCTCACAGACTGGCTGGTAGAAAATAGAAAGTACGTGGAAACGGGTCTTTCTCAGATTGGCAGGATGTGACAGGTGGGGTCCTGCAGAAGTCTGTGCTCAAACCTCAACAACTGGCAATTTAAATCAATAACTCAGATGAGAGGAACAAAAGATACAATGGCTAAATTTGTAAGAGAAATAGAAAAGTATGTTATGAAGATAACATAAAATATAGACTGATAAAATAATGGGCAAAAATTTGGAAGATGGAGCATAATGTGGGAAAATGTGAACTTGTCTACTTTGGCAGGAAGAACTAAAAAAAGCAGAGAAGTATTTAAATGGACAACAACTGCAGAATTCTGAGGTGCAGAGGGATCCAGATGTTCTAGTGCATGAGTCATAAGACGTTCGTACACAGGTACAATAAGTGATTAAGGTAGGTAATGGAATGCTAGCCTTTATCACAACAGGAACTGAAAAATGAAAGTAAGCATACTTTGTTTCAGTTATACAGGGTACTGATGAGAGCATTTTTGTCTGTGCAGTTTTGGTCTCCTTATTTAAGGAAAGATATAAATGCATTGGAGGTGGTTCAGAGGGTGTTAACTACACCTGTAATCAGTGGGTTTTCTTATGAGGAAAGACTGGGAAAACTGGGCTTATATACACTAGAGTTTAGAAGCTTTAAGGGTGATTTGATTGAAATGTATAAGATCATGAATGGTTTCAACAAGGTAGATATGGAAGGATATTCCTCTTATAGGTGAATCCAGAACTAGGGGACACAATTATAAAATTTGTGGTCATTCTTTTAGACGAGGAGAATTTTATTTCTCACAGGGGTCAACTTTGGAACTCTCTGCCTCAGAAGGTGAGTGGGGCAGAGATAGATAGATTCCTGCTTGGCATGGGCATCAAATTATTGGTGGTAGACAGGAATGAGGAATTTATAACACCAACAGAGCAGCCACAATCATACTGAGTGGTAGTACAGACTTGATGCGCTGAATGGCCTATTTCTGCTCCTAATTCATATGTTCATGTGTTGCTTGTGAACACAGAATGCTTCAGTATTGGAGCCAGCACACATGCTGCTGAACATAGTGCATTTATCATTAAATATCCCTACTTCTGATCTTATGGAAATAAGGTAATTAATGAAGCAGATGAAGATGATCAAGCCTAGGACGGTATCTTGATGAATTTCTAGCGTTTAAACATTAAACGCTGCAAAGCTGCTAAGTACCACTGGAAATGCCAGGGTAAAATAAGACATTAGTGGGGATGAGGACATCAATGGTTAAAAGTGCCAATACTGACAACAATGTGGTAATTGGTGTGGAGAAGCGGAGTTTGAAATTCAGAGTATGTTGGTGAGTTAACAGGGGGCAAGCTGTTTTCCAGCAGTAGAAAATGAGAATCAGTGGCATTGGAAAAAGGGAGCAAGATTAGGATATTAAGAAATGCAAAGAAGTCAGATAACCTTTTGTTCAGTTGCAATCTCAGAATTGGCACAACTTCAGAGGAATAGTGAGATTGGAGGGGTGACTCTTGGAAAGCTTATGTGATACAAGTTTAATTGAATACAGGACCATGGAAAAGTCAGAACACAGTGAACCAGGATTATTTATTTGTAGATCACAATTTCAAAGAATGGGTAGTTAATCACTGGGGAGTGTCTGAGAGGAGAACTTGGTGTAGAGATCGCTGTGGAGTTTTAGAGACATAGATGGCAAACAAACATTCTCAGAGAGAATTTGGGGTGTGGAGGATAGCAAGATGCCTGAATGAGGAAAAAATGTCAGAGGAGCAAGAATACTATAGGGTTGGGCTTATTGAACCTAGCATGTTTGCACTGGGCTAAACTACAAATTGACAATATAAACGTTCTGCTCTATTTAAATTCAGAGTAAGTAGCTTGACAAGGCATTTTATCTCTATAGGAAAATTTTCTCTTCAATAGCACTGAAATAACTGGATAATTTGAATCATAAAAGATCACTTGAACAGGTCACTAATGACAGCAATACTGTAATAGCTATAGGTGAAGGAGAGTTTTTTTTTTAATTTGCCAGTGATGTTATGAATGCAATTTAAATGAATATAAATTGGGCAAGTTCAAAACCAAATGAGTGGCTTCAAATGGTTTAAAAATCTTCATTTCTACAGGATTTGAGGTGCTTGCCTGTTATTGGATGGTGGTTATTTCTTAATAGAAATGGTGATCGGTTAGTTTTGGAAATGTTTGTTGATTTTTTTTAAAAGTTCTGAGAGTGGTGAGTTGATTTCAACTCCTGGAAGGAAGCCAATGGGAGCAGTTGGTAATTTGAGTGGAAACGAGCGTCAGAGGATTTGAACTGACATGCTTCATTTGAATGTGCCAGTCAGGTGCTTTGCCATTTCCAGCAGAAAGTGGCAGCTGGCCAGAAAGAGCAGATGCCACGTCCTGGAGCACAAATGTTGCTAGGGTCCTGTGGCTATGGGGAGAAACCAAGGCAGCAAACACTCAGACTTTCATTGTGGAGCTTGGAGAAGTTACTGATTTCGATTGCGATGAAATATTGGACAAACAATACACAGGATCCCACAATGAGGAAGAAAGCAAATGAGGAAATACTCGTGGTCATACCACCATACAAAACTTCTAGCAATCATGTAAACAGATTGCCTGTCTTGTTGGCTGGGGTTGATGCATAAAATAAGGAAGTTTCACAGACAAAACACATTTATTTTGAAAACTTGTAGGGAATACTGGCAATTATAGAAAGCAGTTAATATACTGACAGTAATGCACTTCTAAACCAGAGCAATTTATAATGGTTCTGAAATTTGAGATAAATTAGAAATGGTCAATCTAGGCAATGGTTTGTAGTTACTTGTGGCAAATAATAATTAGAGTACTGCCTACAGTCAATTTTATCAACTGGAGCTAAGTGCTCAGCTAAGCTTACGGCTTTCATATCTTTATTAATTGTTTCTGTGAGTGAACATAATAAATGCTTTAGTTTTTCTTAATAGAATAATATGTCTTATTTCTTTTGATAAAGGTCTCAAAGCTGTAATGGCCTGGTTAATTAGTAAGCAATACTTAATTTTTTTAAGTGTTCATTATTGTAAGCTCCAATATTTATTGGTACTTCTCTTTGAAAAATGTTTTTATATAGCATCTTTCATGACCATAGGGTTATCCCAAATTCCTTTATAGTGAATGAAGTATCTTTTAAATCTAGCCATGTGGTGTTGATTGAGGGATAAATATTGGTTAGGGTTAATTCTCCTCTGCTTCTTCAAAATAGTGCAATAGAACCTTTTATGTCCAGTTTATGGGGCAGATGGGACGTCCATTTAACATTTCATCTGAAAAACTGCACCTTCATCAGTCTTAATTTGTGCACTCAAACTCTGGAGTTAAACTTGCAACCTTCTGATTCAGAGGTGAAAATACTACCAACTGAACCATAGCTGGCACTTTGAACAACAAATATTAAGTGATGGGCCAAGAGAAAGCTGAGAGGTATTGGTGAGAGATATTGGCATCTGGGCTGATCAGAACCATTTATCCTCTCTTATTATTTACCAAGAGGATATTCTACTTACAATTTGTGGCTGTAGGATTTTCTTTTTAGTATTTGATATTTGTTGAGGCATTTCTGTATTCTGTGTGATTGAAACTTTATATATATGCAAAATGTAATAAGAGACCTTTGAGATTGCCATTTTATCTCTGAAGATAACAAATGGACTTAAACAGTGATTGCATCTTTCTCTTCAGATATTCACCACATGGCCAAATTGCAAGGCTTCTTTATTCTTTAGGCATTTACTTTCATTATATTTCAATTGCTATAGTGAAAAACCAAACAGACTAAGAAGAATGCAAATAAGCAACTTACAGACTGCCACAGCATGCCAGGTTGTAATGATTTTCAACTAATTTATGTCTTTTTTTTAGAAAAAGAAAGAAGGTATTATAGGTCCATGAATTTTAATTGATGACCAAATGGTAGCCAACAATTTGACTACACTCAGATGTAAAACCTCATGACAGCCAAATAGAGGTGGTCAGGGTCAGCAAAAATCCATATTTAATTACAGCACCACCATTATATGAGAACAGTAACATGGGGGGTACATACATCATTGTAATAAAAACAGCTGAGTAAGTCATAAATCTCGTTGAACATTGAAAATTTTCATTTGTTTCATGAGGCAAAGACCCGTATATATCTCAAGTACATAGATTGCCAATCTTTCTGGAAATACTGGCATTTAAATTAGTTTTTCATATTAAAATTAAAATATTGGATGAGTCTGCCAAATTAAAATAAAGACAAATTTAGACGTATGAACAGAATACAGTGCATTGGTCATGATTTTAAGGACAATGATCTGAAAAGTTGGAAATTTGGATGTTCTTTCACTGTTAATTTTAAAAATCATCATAAAAGCTACGAGATAGCAAGAAGTGCAAATTCTGGAGTCAGAGATAACAAGTGTGGAGCTGGAGGAACACAGCATCAGAGGAACAGGAAAGCTGACGTTTTGGGTCAGGACCCTTCTTCAGAAATTTTCTGATGTTCCTCTGAGGCTGCCTGGCCTGCTGTGTTCCTCCAGCTCCATACTTTGTTATCATAAAAGCTATGCTGTTCAGAGTAGCCTGTGGTGAACATAACTATCAAGCAGTCTGATTTTGTATTCAGTAAGCAGCCAATGATGAAAGATTACAATGCAAACACAACTAAGCTGATGCAGTGAATAGTTTTGGTTTCCTTCAGCTACTATGGAGCAGGAAACTTATTGTGCTTTCAGCAAAAATACATAACAAGTACAAGAGGACTTGGACCTATAAAGGAATCAGCATCATTTTCTTTCAGGTGCCATTTCAATTTACTAACGCATCTATTTCCTTTTTCTCCCGTTGGTGTTGTGACATGAATAAAGAGGTGATTTCAGGCACAGTCTTATTCAGAATAAATTGTTAACTCGTCATCTTTCCATCTTTTAGTTCAATTGAATATTAGTCAGAATCAAACACAAGTATATGCTTCACGATCCAAAAAGAAAACAATTTCATTAAATAATAAAAGCAAATTATTGCAAAGGCTGAAAATATTAAAAACAGAAAGTGCTGGAGAAACTCAGCCAGTATTTATAGCATTAAAAAACACAATTTTTCAGCCACTTTCAGTTCTGAAAACAAGTCATATCAGATTTGAAACATTAACTCTGTTTCTCTCTCCACAGATGCTGCTAGACCTGCTGAGTTTCTCCAGCACATTTTCTACTTCATTAAAATGTTTCTACATGAAATAGTTCTCAAACTACTGTTGTGTTGTTTCTACATATCACTTTCCTTTTGAATGCTTCTAAAAGTTAACTGAACACATGCTTTGAAAATGAATAAGAATTCTTTCAAAGGTAGGTAACTTCCCTAGCAATAAATTGACCATAATCCAACATTTTAATCATACAGCCTAGGTCAGGTTGGAGCCATGTGTATTTGTGCAAAGATATATACAAACATGCACGATATGTAAGGATATGAATGACCTTTTAACTGACATAACAGTGCCAATGGTGAGGGCTGGGGGGAGGTTTGCGCAACGGTAGCAGGGTCACTGGAGCATCCCAGTTCAGTGAAAGCACTCTGAAGACTACAAATTACAAAACTGGTCAATGTTAAAATTTATTTTGAGGGGCTAGCAGTGAAGCCGGCTCTTAAAGGAAGAGAAGGAGGTGATGAGATGAGGTTTAGTGAGGAAACCAGAGAATGGGGACTAGGAGAGAGGAAATACTGGAGTCAAAGTAAAAGATGTATATTATTTAGTTCAGGGTAAAGGTTTGTGGATCTGGAAGCAATTGGAATGATTAAAAAAATGCAAGATCACAGAAGAATTTCAATATAAAAATGCCCATTTTAAATTGGGGAGTTGGAATATGCATATTCAATGTTGTTTTCCAACTTGGGATTCCTTGGTCATTAGATAGGAAACAGTGATTGCTTGACTGTCATAAGTTCCAGAGACTTTGAAAAAGATAGGGGGGAATAATGTACCACAGTTGTAGCCACAGAGATGGCCATTTATGATTTTGGTTAGAATTTGGTGTTGTGGGAGGTTCAGCCAGGGACAGAGAAGCGGAGTTATATTGATAGGTAAGGGAAGTCTGGAGGAAGAACCACAGGTAGCCAACAGATGGTGTGCAATTTTGGTTATAAAGACATCTGTGAGCTTTATGTTTCTGAATAGACAGTCAAGCTTTCTTCAAAGAAACATAACATGCCATTCATATAGTTATCCATAACAAGAACAAGAACAGTAACAAGAAAAGAAAGAATCCAATTCTTCTGTGCTTCTCAATATATGATTAATCTTAGTAAAGTTAAAAAGCTTTTATTTCCTGCACTTGACAGATGTAGTAAGAAAATGACATCCATGTGACATATTCAAAGAAATGGATACATATGATTCATATTATCAATGCTTACTTCCAGAAGTTCATCTCCAATCTGTATTCTCCCATCTTTCCCTGCAGCACCATCAGGATTGATGCCAACTACAAAGATGCTCATACGAGATCTGTCCTTGTTGCCAGCGAGACTGAGTCCCAGACCATTCTTATCCTTTTCAAGTTCAATGATATGTAGATCTCCTGGCAGGTCTCCATATTTCTGCCTGATCTTTTCTATAGCAAAAAAAAACAAATAAGAAAATTCAATTGTGGAAAGGAGAGCAAGAACATACAGGATTCATTAAAATTTTACCTTGCACCTTTTTGCTTTCTAGTACTTCTGGAGTGTAGTCATTATTGTAAATTAAGAAACAAGGCAGGCAATTTGCACAGAGCAAGCTTTCACAAACAGCAAAGTGATATTTGACCAGATAATCCGTTATTATGGAATTACAGATTTGTTGCAGCATCCAAGGAGGCCACTGTGTCTGTATTATTGAGCCAGCTCTCAGAGGACCAATTTACTTACAACCACTGTCCCACTGTTTCCCTGTAGCCTGCAAATTCTTTCTTTACAGAAAATCTAATTATCTCTTGAATGCCTCAACTGAAGGCCCTGCACCACACTCGCAGACAGCACATTCCTAATTCCACACAGTTGCTGTGTTAAAATATGTTGTGAATTGTCTTAAATTTGTGTTCTATTGCTCTTATTCCTTCCACTAATGGGAACATTTTTTCCTTTTCTACTCCATCCAGTTCCCTTATTATTTTGAATACCTCTATCAAATCATCTCTTAATCTTCTCTCCTCCAAGGACAATAGTCCTAACTTGTCCAATCTATGTACGTAGCTGAAGGTCCTTAACGCAACACCATTCTTACAAGTCATTTCTGCACCCTCGCCAATACCTTCCTATCTTTCCTAAATTGTGGCATCAAGGACCCTTGGCAATACTCCAAATGAGGCCTCCAAATGATTTGAGGCCAAGTTATTTAATGTAACTTCCTTGTTTGTATGCACCTAAAAGTAAAGCAGGATGCTATATTATTAATTAACAGCTCTCTCAACCTGTCCTGCCTTCAAATGATTAATGTACCTTCTGTTCCTGCACTCCCTTTAGAATTGTAACCTTTACTTTACATTGTTTCCCCACATTCCTCCTACCAAAATGAATAACTTCACAATTCTTGGCACTAAATTTCATCTGCCACTTGTCTGTCCATTCTGGCAACCTGTCCCTTTGAAAGTCTACATTATGCTCTTCACATTTCATAATGCTCCCAACATTCTCATCTTGCACAAATCTTGAAAATCTACGTCAATAATTACAGGTATCGACTCTGATGCCAGGAACTCCATCAAAATCCTTCCTCCAGTCTGAAAAGCATCCACCTACCTACTACTTCTACTATATTTCCAACCACTCAGCCCAATTTTGTGTGTGTGCTACTATTGCTCAGAACGTTCTGAGGAAGGGTCATCGGACCCGAAACGTTAACTCTGTTTTTCCCTTCACAGATGCTGCCATACCTGCTGAGCTTTTCCAGCATCTTCTGTTTTTGCGCTTACTACAAATCAGAATTAAAAATAGAGTGCTATGATTGAAGCACTTGAGCATGACAAAAATATGAAAAGCTGGAAATGGAGGTGAAAAGAATGGATATGGGACAATGAGAATTAGAATTGCACGAGAGAGAAAGAGAAAGCAAGAGAGTACAAACTAAGAACTGAAATGAAGCAATTGGAAAAAGGGGGCATTCAGGCTTTGAAAGAGAGGATCTGGGTCACAATTTAAGGTCCAGCAAGAAAATGTTTAGCTTTGTATAACCAACCTACCAACATTTGTAGAAAATTATGCAGAAGCATTCTTTATGTTATTTGAGAAAATAGAGAGACAAATGAATTGGGCAAAAGAGGACTAAATAATGCTCAGGCAGAGTAATTTGACAGATACAGAGCAAGAAATTTATGCTTCCTTGTCGGAAGTTTCTCAGGCTTAGAACACTTTGTAAAAAACTGTATTGGCTAGATGCAGTTATAATCCAGTTAAGTCTGAGGAGACAGCATAATTGTTGAAACAGGCTGTAAGTCTTTTTCCCATTGCGTGTGGTGACCAGAGCAATAGCTAAACAAAGCATCACCAGAGGTCAAAGTAATAGCATAATCAGATGTTAGGATCAACAAAACTCTATTTAAGAATTAGGATAATTCAAAAGATGTGTTCATTATTGGAGGCTCAGGAAGCAGATCCAGAGTTAAATGAACAAAGACAGTTCACACTGAAGCTGGGGCTGAAGGTGGTCTGGGATACTATTATTTTGAAAGCAGAACTCTGATATGAAAGTGGAGTTATCCTTCCAGACCCATGGATGAAAAATGGATGGTTGCTCAAATAATGGTACAGCTCAGTTATCTAAGGGAGATATTGAGAGTAGCAATATGGCAGAACATGTAGGAATATAGAAAATGGAACAATGTCGTGTAGTTCTGCAAAATGTGTAATAAGTAAGTAACCTTCAACAAGCAGTTATCCAACATCCTTGAAAGCTACACCTGTTTTAAAACAAACATTGAGTGGTGTGTTAATTCATTGTCCAGAACTTTATATTTATGGATACGACAACCTGATTTCCAGAATCATATTCCTTTCAGGATCATTACAGTAGCAGTGGTAAAATGAACACGGGGAATTTTGAAGAGTTACCATCAGACTCTCAAAACCACGATTAAAGTATACTGCCACAAATACCCACAGGATTGGGACAAAGGATTAGATTTATTTGGGATTCCATCAATTACATCAATGGAGTTCAGCCCATGTTAGTTGAATTATGACCATAAGATCAGAGGTCTATTAGAATTGACTGGTGATAAATTCTTAAAACATAAAGATGAATCCTCAGCATTGGTTCATTGTCCATGTCTCTAGAAAGACTCTCAGGAGAATGTAACACAGAATAAGAGCTTCACAAAATTTCACAAGCCAAAATGAAAGAATAAACAGATACATATTCATATAGAAAGGTTTCAACAGGAGATGACATATTGGTATTGTAGTCTTTACAAGAAAATAAAGTTTAGTAAAAGCCGAAAGAACTGCGGATGCTGGATATCAGAAACAAAAACAGAAATTGTTGGCAAAGCTCAGCTGGTCTGGCAGCATCTGTGGACAGAAATCAGAGTTAATGTTTTGAGTTGAGTGACCCTTCCTCAGATCCTTCCTTGCCAGACCTCCTGAGCTTTTCCAGCAATTTCTATTTTTGTTGAAGCAAAATTTAGTGCTCCCTACAAATTAGTTAGGAGGGTTAAAAAAGTGACTCGTCTGATAGATACAACTGATTATAGAAAGAAAATTGGATATGTCTCATTAACATGTTGAAAAAGTATCATCACAGGAAAGGGGATAAAGAGGTGAAAGTATGTCAGGTTGTGAGGTGACAGAGTCAATGAGAATGAGATAGAAGGAGAGATAGACAATTCTCAAAGCAAACCTCCTAAAATTTGATTAGCCAACACAGAAAAGCTGGGACAGTTAGACACTGTACTCTCATATTTAGAGGAAGGACAATGGGTCTTGTGAGACAACTCTGGAAACCTAAAGTAATTTGTAAAGATACATCTGGATGTACTACGTTAGCTAGGCATGATATGGACATACGAGAGTCAATACTGATAAAACAACAACCTTATCAGTTGAACCTACAAAAACAAGCTCAGTTGGAAGCAAACCACTTGAGTGAACTAAATCAAAGCAACTGGAATCTAGTGCTAGTTCCTAAGGTGAAAGGATCAATTAGATTCAGTATAGATAATAGAAAGGTAAATGCAGTCACAAAAAAAAATTTCATACCCAAGTCCATGGTTAGAGACATGGAATGAGGCACATGGAATGAGGCACTGCCAATCCCATCTAAGATTAATCTTTTGAAGAGGTACTGCTAAGTGCCACTGGCATCAAAGGCTAAATACTTTTGTCACATATGATAGGTTATACCAGTATCAAGTTATGCCTTTTGTGTAAAAGAATGCTCCAGCTACATTAGAGATTTATGAACTAAGTTGTAGCTGAAGTACATAACTGTAATTTATTCAGATATTGTTGTAACCTTTTGTAACACATGAGGAGCACGTGTGAAGCAATACCAGTAAGCTGGCTTAGTAATACATTTAGCTAAAAGTAAATTTGTAAAAGCAAGGTGGCATACCTATAACACGTCATAGGACAAAGACTTCTCTCCCTAAGCCCACTGGGTAGTTTCCTAAAAACTCTAGGTAATTTCACCTCACTTGGAATTATGGATTTTACTCTTCTTTTTTGGTCAAATTGTCAACTTAAAACACACCTCAACCTCCACCCCCAAACTCCAAGACACCAAACAACACCAAATACATAAACAGAGATTTCTCAGTTTTATCACACAAGTGACTTGGAGTAGGTGCAGTCTGTAACCACATGAAATAGGAATAGGAGTAGGCGGGTTAACCACTCGAACTTGCTGCACCTTTCAACAGGATCATGGCTGATCCAACATACCACTTTCCCTCCTCTACCCTATAACCCTTCATCCTCTTTACTGATCAAGAATCTTGTCTCATCTTTAAACATAGATGAGGATTCTGCCTACATGGCTCTCTGTGGAAAGGAGTTTCAAACATTCCCAAACTTCGGAGAGAAGAAATTCCTCCTTCTCTAAGTTTTAAATTGCACTTCTTGACCCTGAGAATATACCGTCTGGTTCCAAGACTCTTCCATGAGGGGAAACATCATCTCAGCATTCACTGTGTTCAAGCCCCTTAAGGATTCTAGACGTTTCAATGAAAGCACTGCTCATTCTTCTGAATAGTTTTGTTATAGGATGATGAGTCAGCAATAGAGAAACAGCGGGGCGGAGGGGGGCACTTCTTGCAAAAACTAAACCTGTATCAGTAGTACTCTACTCGTGATGTTCGGATTTTTATTGTTACTTCAGTACTTTGAAGCCTGCGGCTGCTTTGGTAACAAAGAAATACTAAACTATACTGACCATAATCCATTACCATTCGTTGAAAACTTTAAAACTCTAAATAAGTCTCTTACTTCCCCAGTCATAAACAATCCTGACAAAGAAGGGTACAATAAAGGCCACATATGGGTAGCACTCTAACTTATTTAGAGTTTTAAAGTTTTCAATGAAGGCCAATGGACTATGGTCAGTATAGATTAGTATTTCTTTGTTACCGAAGCAGCCGCAGGCTTCAAAGTACTGAGTGACAATAAAAATCCGAACATCACCAGTACAGTACTACTGATACAGGTTTAGTTTTTGTTCCTCAAAGAATGAAATTAACCTTAAAGGTGAAAATGGGCCAGGGGCAATAGCTATTCTGACATTGTGAGTAATTGTCTGGTGTCCATTGGCGAGAAAGATTCAAGTGGGTTATTAACTGTTATTACCAGCCACTAGAATTTATGTAGATCAACAAGTGCTCAGAGACAAGGACAGGTGAAATCTCCTTCCTAATAGCGCTGGGGGTTTACCTACATCATGTGAATTGCAGAGTTTCAAGAAGGTGGCTGACTTACTTCTTCTCAAAGGCAATTAAGGATGGACAACAAATGCTGACCTCGTCAGAGATACCCACATTCTGTGAACTAATAAAAAAAACTACCAGCAAATTCAAAATTTCTATGCTTAATTACATATGTGGAGACTCCAGATGTTGTTGTTTTCAATATAACTCTTAATATTGCAAAACAAATTACAGAGAGTACTATGCTTTCTTTAAATTGTGTTTTGTTTCACACAAAGCCAACTGATCTAACAGATTTATCAGTATTTTAACATGAAAAGTCCACCAGAATTTTGATGTTGATGAATAAAGTATTGCACATCTGTTTGCATGCATGGGCGGAGTTTAGCTTTTTCTCGGTAAAGAGGAATGTAAAGCCAGCTGCATAACCTGGACTATCTGGCTCCAAGCACATATTGATGTCAAATCAGTTTGATGTTACAATATTTTCAGAAACAACAGTGATGCACTATAGAGCAACAAAGACTGTTTATGTTTTTAAAAATCTTATTTCTATTAGCTACAGTTACTCTATTGAACCAGAACGCTGGCTTAGTTCTCAGTAATTGACAGAGGGCTCTGGATGACAGATTTCCAATCTTCCAGCAATCTCAGTATCTGCTTTTATCGACGTACTATGCCTGCTGGCTTTACAGTGAGACTAGCGCGTGGAAATAAATTAAAATGTCATGCTGACTGGATTCAGGTCTGTTTCAAAATGGCAACTTCAAAAAGCAAATAATGTTTTCAGTAATAATATAATCTCAATGAAGCACAGTTGATTCACAGTAAAACAGCAATTATAAGCCTATAGTATACTTTTAGTTCATTACTTTATTGGTGGAATTCCATTTGCACAAGCAAATGTATAGAAGGTACAGTTAAAAATCTTATTTAGGTTATCCAAGGTAAGACTTCATTGCAATAACCTTTTCTGTATATCTATGAATCAATATGGAATATTTTTCTCTAAATGATCAATAGCAAAGGATTACGCAAAGCTTGCAGCACAACTGTCACAGCATGCTTTTCAAAATGAGAATACCACAGGTTGCTAAGCGACAAAGTAATCCCTCAGGATGAAAAAACTGATTAAAGTCATGGTTGAACTGCCGTCTTTTTGACAATAATAACAGTAACAAATGTTGAATGAGTGGAATCAACAGCACTTTAAATCAACAGTGGTGCTGCAGAAAATGTTATAGTGTTGAATTATGCTTATAGTTTGGCCCACACTAGCAATGTAATCGAAGCTATGGCCAGATTTTTTAATCCTTCTTCTCCTTTTTCCAAAGTTATTCAACTGGCAACAGTATAAAAAAAAGCTATTCAACTGAAATATGAAAAGTGACAGCTGAAAAGCTTTATCCACACTTAGTCATTGTAAACTACAAATGCATTTTAAAATGCAATAAGGGCCAATGTAGTAACAGCATTTTCTATTTGAATAACAGTTTATTTCTTGAATAGGGGAGTTGGGGTGGGGGGGGGGGGGGGTCCGTTAGCTCAGTTGCCTGAATAGCTGGTATGCAATGCACAGTGATGCTGACAGCATGGGTTCAATTCCTCGCTAGCTAAGCTTATCATGAAAGACTCTCCTTCTCAACCTCTCCCTTTGCCTGAGGCGTGGTGACCCTCAGCTTAAACCACCACCAATCGTCTCACTCTCTAATGAAAAAGCAGTCCTTTGGTCTGGTAGGAATACTTAACCATTACATGCATATAAAAGCACCCTCAATTGCAAGTTATTATTAATCAACCATGCCATGGCACACGTCCTGGTTTGGAGCGACCTGAATCCAGATCTTCTGGCCCAAAGGTAAGGACACTGTTGCCACACCAAAAGATCCTCCAGCCTCAACTGTGTGTACCCTGTAAAGGTATTAACATAATGGAACTAACCTTGTTGTTATGGAGACTTTGCAAGTAATTATTTCATTGGAGAAACTTTCAATCATAATCACATCCAACTGTAGCTGCAGATGCAGGAACTTGTCATTTCAATAAAATAGCTTATTTTGAATTTCAATTTATTAAGCTAGTAATTTTGGAAACACCAGAAAAGGAGGAGAAAAGTGGGTTTTAAGTTGATATGAAAACAGATAGGTCATGTTGGTACATTCTTCAATTTTTCCTCTATTACAGAAGTCCTGTTAAATATGCCAGGAATTACAACTCCAGGTGCTAATAATCAACAGTTTTGGCAATCTCAATTTTGAACGCTTGGATCCACATAACTACATCAAAAGTACTTATGATTCTATGCTTGTCTGGCAACCTTAGTTGCAAATTAGTATTGGATGGTAATGTAAAATGTATGATAGTGAATCATGCCTTTCCTGATTTTCTACCGCAGTGGAGTCATTAGAACAGCAAATTGGGCTTGGCATAAAATGGATGATTTGTAATCTTTGTCATTGGCTATTTTGTACTTCTGATGAAAACAAATTTCACCTTCATCATGTCAAAGTACTGTAATGTGGAGATGTGTTTTTTTTCCATATCTAAATACCTTTATTGAATTCAAGAGTATTTGATGTAATCACAGAACTGAAAGTTTTACTGTCCTCAACTTGATAAGCATAAAATTCATTAAACCTCAACTTAATCTCAAACAATCTATTAGTAACAGTAGAGTGTTTTTATACTGCATTTCCAGCATAATCCTTGTTAACAGTATGTTTATTGTCACTGTCAAAACTGCTCTCTGTACTGTAATCTTAAAGTAATCATACACTAAATTGTTCAATGTAGGAATCTAAAGCTGCCTTCCAAATCTAGATAACGAGCAAACTAGAAATTACTAGCCTTATGATTCTATAAACTGATTTTAATTTGCTTAATACACAAGGGAAAACTACATGATTTAATACACAAGCTAAGATCACAAGGAGTTATGGTAACATATTAGTTTAGATGGAGGATTGGATAACCAACAGAAAACAGAGTTATGACAAATGTTTTGTTTTTCCAGTTGGCAAGATTTAACTAGTGGAGTGCCACAAGGTTCGGTCCTCCAGTTCCAACTGTTTATATAAATGACTTGAATGCCAGGATAAAAGGTACTGTAGCTGAATTTGCAGATGACACTATATAGGTGGGAAAGTAAGTTGCAACAAAGAAATAAAACAAATTACAAGTGGATATGGATAAGTTAAGTGTATGGACCAAAATTTGCCAGATGGAGTTTATTGTGCATAAGTGTGAGGTTATCCATCTTAGTCAGAAGAATCGAAAGGCAATTTTTTATTTAAATAGATAGAAACTTCAGTGCTTCAGCGCAGAAGGATCTGGGTATCCTGATGCATGAATCACAGAAAACCAATATGCAGGTACTGCAGGTAATAACAAACACAAATGGAATTATTTCCAGAAGAACTGAGTATAAAAGTAGGAAAGTATTGCTGCAACTGTACAAGGCATGAGTGAGACTGGGGGAGGGACATAGTAGCATTGGATGCAGTTCAGAGGAGGGTCACTGGATTGATTCCAGATATGAGGGGATTTGTTTTATGAAGAGAGATGGAGCAGTTGAGAACTCTCTCATGTTTACAAGAATGAGAGGAGATCTAATTGAAGTGCATAAAGATATAAAAGGGAGTTGACAATGTGTACGTAGAGTGGATGTTTTCCTTTGTGGGGCAATCAAGAATGAGAGGTAGTAGGAACTGCCGATGCTGGAGAATCTGATGTAACAAGGTGTAGAGCTGGATGAATACAGCAGGCCAAGCAGCATCAGAGGAGCAGGAAAGCTGACGTTTCGGGTCTAGACCTTTCGTCAGTCATAGCTTTAGGGAAAGTGGTAGCACATTTAAAACAGAGATGAGCAAGAATTGTTTCTTTCAAAGGGTTATGAATTCACTGACCCTAGTGTGCAGTGGATGCTGGGACACGGTAAGTCTAAGAAGGAGATAGACGTAAGATTATCAAATATTAGTGGGTTTAAAGATTATGAAGAGATGGCAGGCAAATGGAGTTGATACCAAGATTAGATCAATCATGATTGTATTAAATGACACAGGGAGGGGCTGACATCCCTTCTCCTGGTCAGAGTTTCTTATGTTCATATGTATTTTTTAAAGCCATTGGCTTCATTATTGTAAAGGCTGCTTCAAATTTCATTAGTAAAGTGACGGAAGGTGTCATAAATAGTGCAATCAAGCAGCACCCAAAAAAGAATCCCCCTCGTCCTCACGTACCACCCCACCAACCTCCGGATCCAACGCATCATCCTCCGACACTTCCGCCATCTGCAATCCGACCCCACCACCAAAGACATCTTTCCCTCCCCACCCTTATCTGCTTTCCGGAGGGACAACTCTCTCCGTGACTCCCTTGTCCGCTCCACACTCCACTCCAGCTCCACCACACCCAGCACTTTTCCCTGCAACCGCAGGAAGTGCTACACCTGCCCCCATACCTCCTCCCTCACCCCCATCCCAGGCCCCAAGAAGACTTTCCACATCAAGCAGATGTTCACCTGCACATCTGCCAATGTGGTATACTGCATCCGCTGTACCCGGTGTGGCTTCCTCTACATCGGGGAAACCAAGCGGAGACTCGGGGACCGCTTTGCAGAACACCTACGCTCGGTTCGCAACAAACAACTGCACCTCCCAGTCGC
>NC_063341.1:39589527-39614663 GCF_021869965.1 Rhincodon typus
AGGCAGTATCAGAGGAGCAGGAGAATCGACATCAGTTCCTCTGATACTGCCTGACCTGCTGCGTTCCTCCAGCGCCACACTGTATCAACTGAGAATTTAAAGAGAAAGGAATCATTAAGTTCTCTCAGGTTGCAAAATTTGGCTGCATAGTGCCCATTTTTGTTTCAGTGATAGTTTCAGAAGGGTCTAGACCGGAAACGTCAGCCTTCCTGCTCCTCTGATGCTGCTTGGCCTGCTGTGTTCATCCAGCTCTACACCTTGTTATCTCTAATGTTCATTTTTTTCTGGAATGAGAAGCTGTGAATTTGTAGTATAAGTTGTAACTGTGGACATTGTTCACATGTGAATAGCCATACATTTTAAGTAGTACGTTAGAGTAGCAGTGTAGTTGATTGGATATGTCATTTGAAGATAGATTCATTAACTTGGATCATTTGTTTGAGGTTACTGAACTTCTTGCACACGCGATTGAGCTCCATCAGGGCTGGACTCCTGATACTGATTATCATGGCAATCTGTTCCCAATGCCTTTGCACACTTTGTCTGGATAGAGAATGAACAACTCTCCAATTCCTGGAAAATCTTAAATCCTGCTTACTATTACATTGTGTCACCTTTGAATCTTTCTCAGTTCAGAACCAAATCTGGAATGACTTTCAGGTCTTGCTGCAGCTAGAAAGCATTTCCTAGTGAGTACCAGCTTTAAGTAGTGCTAATGTTCACAGATTTGCACCCTCCCTTAAACAGTGACATTTGCAGCCTCTGAACAGTGCAGTTTGTACTGGCTTCAGACAGCTGTCACACAAACCAGGAGGTAGCACAAAGCTGCCACGCTGTTTGTATCAGAAACAAAGAGCACAAGATCCATTACGATTTTTGAGCCCTACCCATTTTCACATCCAGAGGTTTTTAAATCTTGGGATAAATAACAATCTCTTTCATGGTACAATCAAATGTCCAGCTGCAGAATTTTTCTTTTAAAAAGTCATTTCAAATACCTGGCTATGACTGCTTATGACTCTATATTAATATTCTATTAAAATACCACAAAATATTGAATATCATTTGAAAGATTAACTATACCCCTGTAACAAGATTTTATAGTTGTTCCATTATTTGTTTCTACAGTGAAAAGAGATTTGCATTAAACCCAAGGATAAAATGCGATTGCACGCTGACAAAATTGTAATCACATGCACTCTGGATTCATTCTTACTTTTCTGACAGGTGTTGTTATCATCACTCAAATGAAGCTGATATAAGCTGTTCTCGTAAAAGTCTGCTGTTGTCTGATTAGCAAGTGCTGGAGCACAATTGTGATGTTCACTGTGCAATTTACATGTATATTAAATGTCATTTATTGTAAGTTTTGGTTTTTGATTTAGTGATATATGGGTTTTCTATGTCTGAAATTAATAGTTAACTTCTAAATATATGTTTAGCCATGGTGATTTAAAACAGTTTTGTGGTCTAATTTTGAATTAATGGATTTTCGTAGACACTGGTATGGTTTTATGACCGAACAAGATAACAAGCTCCAATTCAGAATGTCAGTCAGGCTTTTAAGCTTAAGGGAAACACCCATAGCCTAGAGAGTGAGTTTGTTTTTGGATTTAAGTTGAATATTGGACTGTCCTTCAATGAAGATGCTTGTATAGACCAATGCCCCCTGAGATGGGAAGTATACTTGTTCAGCATGTAAGACAAAGTGATACAATAATCTGTTTTAATGTCAGAAAGGAAACTCATTCAAGAAATGAAACTTGCCTTTAAATTGAAGTTTTGTCCTTTTAAAAGTTTTATCTCTGATTTGTAGAGGAAACTTGCAAATAAAAACAATAAATGTGCTGTATGCTGATCTGCATCAAGCTCTTGCACTATTTTTTAGTTACAGAGAAGTGTATTTACATAAATCAACTGATTCCATTTAGGGGAGCAGTTTAATTTAGGTCCTTACTAACATTTTCAATTGCACAACCAACATGGATATGATTTTCTAAATGTCTGTCTGCATTATGATACCATCTAGAAGTTCAAGGCCAGCAGATGCATGGGAACACCACCATCTGCAAGAACCATTGCAGTCCATCTAGTGTAGGTACACCCAAATCATTATAAGGAAGTGAGTTTCAGGACTTTGACCCAGTAACAGTCAATGCTCAGTGATTTAATTCCAAGTCAGGATGGTGTGTGGCTTGGAGGGGATCTTGCAGGTGGTGGAGTTCCCATGCATTTATTACCCTTATCCTCATGGTGGAAGAGGTCCCAGTTTAGGAAGGTGCTGTTGAAGGAGGCTAGTTGATTTGAGTTGCAACATTTAAATGCAGTACATGGTGCTGCCTTTGTGCATCAGTGCTGGAGGGATTGGATGTTTTAAATGGTAGGAGGTGTAGTGATTGTAATGAGATTGTCCAGGTCGATCTCATAGAACATGAATTCCCTGGTTGGTACTGTTAATCAGCCCCGTCAGAGATCCCTGGCTGACAGATGAAAACGGGAGTGTTAGAGGTTCTGTTCACTCTGTGAGCTGGCTCTGAGGGAGCTGGATCAGTGTCAAGGACTTTCGATCTATAAAAGGGTGACTTGGTGACAGGATACCAGTCTCTGTGGAGCTATTTCAGTGACAACGAAAGAAAAGCACGCTCTTGAAGAAATTCACTTTCAACAGTTGTTTTTGTAAGCTTTTCTGGCATCATGCTGTTATTTGGGAAGCTTGAATGACAGAATCTTAGAATCCCTACAATACGGAGACAGGCCATTTGCCCATGAAATCCACACCGATCTTCCGAAGAGCATCCCACCCAGACCCACCTCTCTACCCTACCCCTGTAACCCTGCACTTCCCATGACTACTCTACTTGGCCTGCACATTGCTGAACACTATGGGCAATTTAGCATGGCCAATCCACAAAAGCTACACATCTTTTGACTCATTTGATCCTACCTTTAAAAGCTGGTCCCAGCATGTGGAAAGGTAGCGTTATTTTTTCCAGGCAAATGACATTGGGTCAGAAGAAAATCAATGAGTAATTCTCCTGACAGCTTGTGGACTGGCAGCTTTTTCCGTTATTAGGAGCCTTACTTTCTCTGAGGCACCAGATACTAAAACCTTTCAAGAGTTGATGGATTTATTTAAGAAATATTACAACCCCAAGCCACCTCTAATTCTGAGAAGCTATTGTTTTTACTCGGCAATTCAAGAGCCAGGGAAATCCGTATTGGGATTTTTGACAAGATTAAGACGACTGGCAGAGGCATGTGGCTTTAATTTAACCCTTCATGAGATTCTGAGAGACTGTCTGGTATATGGGATTTATGACGTGACCATGCAAAAGCGCCGACTAGCTGAAGTCCAACTGGACTTCAAACAGGCACTACAACTGGCTTTATCATTGGAAAATGTGACCAGTCGAGCTTATGAGTTGCATGGTGTTCTGATGGAAGCGGACACCATCGCCAGTCTGACCGAGCTTAGGAAACAACACTTGAGTGAAGGCAATTGCATAGCCTCACTCAGGACATACCCTGAACAGAGGGACTCTAGGTCAGCCCACAGCAAAACCCCAAAACAAAGCCAAGCATTGGCCAAACGGCTAAAATTTTCTTCAGGATCCGGGCCAGCAAGCCACGGTAATTGCTGCCAGTATGCAGACTTGAGACAATAAAAGAGTACCACTAGACCTAAATTGAGTAAGAGAACGCATAGGCCAGTATCCCAAAGAGTGCACATCCTCAAAAGTCCACATACCTCCAGTTTGGAGCAGTTAAATTACTGAGCAACATTCAAATTAGAACCAATCAAAATAAACGTCTGATTAAATGGTCACCTGGTTCGAATGGATGTTGATACCGGTGCGGCTGTTTCAGTGATTGCAGAAGTAGTCTTTAACAAAACTCGCTCTGGATTCCAACCCTTCAGTTTGAGCAAGACCTTGGCTAGACTGAGAAACTATACCAAGGAACACCTACAGATTAAGGGTATAACTTCTATTCCGGTCTTGTATGAGAAGCAGCTGGTTCAGTTACTGCTGATTATAGTAAACAGGCTCGGGCCCAAGCCGGATGGGGTGAAATTGGTTGAGAAAGATTCAACTACATTCACTCAACATTTTTTGATTAGAAAATGGTTTCCTGAATGAAGTCCTAATTAAATACCGAGAAGTCTTTCAGGAAAGTCCAGGGACTATCAAAGGAACCAAAGTCACCTTGCATGTTGACCAGGAAGCAAATTCATGATTTTGCAAGGCCCATCCAGTGCCATTTGCCTTAGGCAAAAGTAGAGGCAAAAATCAGAAGGCTGGAAAGCGAAGGAATCATCAAACCAGTCCAGTTTATGAATGAGCAACACCGGTCATACCAATTGTGAAGCCTGATGGGTTGGTTCGCCTTTGTGGGGACTTTAAACAAATGGCAAACCGTTTTTTGCAGCTGGATAAAAACCCAAACCCTCACATAGAGGAATTATATGCAAAGTTGGCAGGGGGGCTGTCCTTCACGAAGCTGGTCATGAGCCATGTGTACTTACAATTGGGTTTAGATGAGGATTCCCAGAGGTGTGCTGCAATTAATACCCATAAGGGGTTGTACCAATATATGATACTGCCATTTGGGTTATGATCAGCCTGTGCAAATTTTGAGCAGATGATGTAGAACATTTTACAAGGTCTCCCCAAGGTTGCCATTAATCTAGATGAAGTGCTAATAAGAGGGAAGACCAATAAAGACCACTTAGAGAACTTGGACATAGTCCTTAGGTGTTTCTCCCAAGAAGGTGTATGCCTTAGAAGGGAAAAATGTATGTTTGAGACTCCCCAAGTGACCTCTTGGGCAACAGAATCGACAAGACCAGGTTACATCTGTTGGAAGATAAATGTCCCAGTTTCTATTTGATTATAGAACCACCCCTCATTATAGCTCCAACAGAATTGCTAATGGGGGAGAAGAGTCTGCACCAGTTTAAATCTATCTTCCTGGACCTTGGAGGGGTGGAGAGTAGGGGGTGTTGATGATGGAGGATGGAGGATGAGATGGCATCAGGAATGCCAATGCTGCACACAAGACTCCACTAAGCGAGAAAGACAGGTTACTTCAGGGGATAAAGTTTTGTGTAGGAACAATGGGAATGTTAAGAGACATGGTTAATGGGAGGTCAGGTACAGGGATGTATAAAGTTTGGATAGGTGCAACAGTCCTGCCCAAGCAGGTGGACCATATGAAAACTGCAAACTCACAGGGCAGGAGAAAAATGTGCCTGGCTCCTCTGAACCGTCGGACAGATTCTCCCTCTCAGTCAAACATTGAAGAAATCTTGGAATCTGAGATGGATGCAGCCTAAAGAAGAGAATGAATTTTTTCCTGAGATGCTCTGGGCACAAAACGCCTGTTACTGTGCATTACATGCTACCTGTATGCAAGGCAGAGTCCGAAAACCTGACCTGGTGCAAAAATGCCCCAGGAGGAGCTCCGAGAGAGAGAACTCTGATGGGAAGGGATGTAGTGATTGTAACGAGGTCAGCCAGGTGGACCTGATAGAATATGAGTTCCCTGATTGGGGCTGTTAATCTGGTCCAATTCTGGGAGCCTTGTTTGATAGATAAAAACAGGAGCATCAGACATCGTTATCCTCTGAGCTGGCTCTGAGGGAGCTGGATCGGTGTTACAGACTTTCCACATGTAAATAAAGGGTGACCTGGTGACGGAATACCAGCCTCGGAGGAGTTATTTCAGGAGGGATTCTAATCAATTGGCTGCTTTGCCCCAGGTAGTGTTGAGTTGCTTGATTTTTATTCAAGTTGCACTCATCCAGGCAAATTGATAGTATTCCATAACATACCTGACTTGCGCATTGTAGACGGTGAACACAGGTATCATAAGGTGAGTTGCTTACCACAGAAGTCCCCACTTCTTACCTGTTTTTTTTTAATCCACAGTGTTTACTTGGCTGACTCAGTTCAGTTTCTAGTCAATGA
Organism: Rhincodon typus; assembly: GCF_021869965.1. NCBI lineage: Eukaryota > Metazoa > Chordata > Chondrichthyes > Orectolobiformes > Rhincodontidae > Rhincodon > Rhincodon typus. The sequence goes on from NC_063341.1 coordinate 39,595,497, forward strand.
TAACCCCCAGGTTAATGATAAGCAGAGAATTCAGTGATAGTGATGTCATTTGACTGTCAAGGGAATATTATTAAATTTTCTCTCTCATTTGGGTAAAATTTATTGTTTGGCACTTGTGTGGCACGAACATTATTTGCTACTTTTCGTCCCAAGACTGAAAGTTGTACGCATATAGATATTCAGTGGTTCTGTATCTGCAGACTCAATGAATATTGTACAATCATCAAAAACGTCCCCACTTCAGATCGCATGATGGAAGGAATATCAGTGATGAAGTAGCTGAAGATGGCTGGGCCTAAGACACTTCTAATTTATGCCTTGAAGATGGTGGGCAGGCTTTGTGGTATCAAGCGGTATTATTGCATTTTGCTAAAATGATCAAGGGCAGGACTTAGACAATTAAAAGTAGGGCTTTGGGTAGTGTTGTAGAACAGAGAGATGTAGGGGTTCAGGTACATAATTCTTTGAAGTTTGCATCACATGCAGACAGGGTGGTTGAGAAGGTATTTAGCACGCTTGCCTTTGAATATAGGAGTTGGGATATCATGTTGATCTTGTACAGGATGTTGGTGAGGCTTCTCCTGAAGTACTGTGTCCAGTTCTGGTCATCCTGTTACAGCAAGGATATTATTAAGCTGGAGAGGGTTCAGAAAAGATTTACCAGGATGTTGCCAGGAATGGAAGGTTTGAGTTATGAGGAGAAGCTGGATAGGCTGGGACTTTTTCACTGAAATGTAGGAGGTTGAGGGGTAATGTTTATAAAATCATGAGGGTATAGATAAGGTGAATGGCAGGTGTCTTTTCCCTTGGGTGGGGGATTTCAAGACTAGGGGACATATTTTTAAAGCGAGAGGAGAAGGAATTAAAAAAGATATGAGGGGCAAAGTTTTTACACGGAGAATGGTTCATGTATAAAATGAACTTCCAGCAGAAGTGGTGGATGTGGGTACATTTACAATGTTTAAAAGACATTTAGATGAGTACATGAATAAGAAATATTTGGAGGGATGTGCACCAAGCGCAGGCAGATGGACCCAGTTTAGTTCGGGATTATGGTCAGCATGGATTAGTTGGATTGAAGGTCTGTTTCCTTGCTGTATGACTCTGAGGTGAGTTATTCACTGCAATCGTCCCAGTGTCTGACTTGCTGTTGTAGCCAAAGTATTTATATGGCTGGTGCAGTTAAGTTTGTGGTGAACAGTAGGCTCCATGGGACCACAAGATAACATTCATCCTAGCAAGCCTACTCCACCATTTAATCAAATACTGCAGTGTGTTTTACCCATACTATCCCCCTAACCGTTTATGACATTGGTAATCAAAAAGCTCCCAATCCCTCCATTAAACATACTCAAAGATGAAGCTTCCACAGCCCTCAAAATACAGAATTCCAATGATTTATAACCCTCTGAGTAAAAGAATTTTTCATCTTGGTCCTAAGTGGTATCCCCCTTATTTTTAAATTCTTCTCCCCGATTCTAGACACCCCAACCAGAGGAAATGCCTTTTGTGCATCTACTCTATCTATGCCTTTCTGTATTTTGTAGGTTTCAATGAAATCATCTCTCATTCTTTGAAACCCTGAAGAATACAGGCCCAGTTTGACTTTTCTCTCTTCAAAGCACAGCTGTGAGGTACTCCCTTACCAGTAATGCAACTCCCCCACCCTTTTACATCCCCTTCTATCACTCCCGAAACATTTAAGTCCTGGGACATTCAGCTGCTAGTCCTGTCCCTCTTTCAGCCAAGTCTGCATAATCACAATAATATCTTCATTCCAGATACTAACCAAAGCTCTAAGTTCCCCAATCTTGCCTATTATACTTTGTGCATTGAAACACATTCATTCCAGACGACCTACATAAAAAGCAGGACAAATCCAACCAGGCCAATTACCATCCCATCAGTTTACTGTCAGTCATCAGTAAAGTGATGGAAGATATCATCAACAGTGCTATCAAGCATTACCTGCTCAGCAATAACCTGCTCAGTGACGCCCGGTTTGGGTTCTGCCAGGGCCACTTAGCTCCTGATCTCATTAGCTTTGGTTCAAAATGTGGACAAAAAAGCTGAATTCCAGAGGTGTGGTGAGAGTGTCAGCCCTTGACATCAAGGATGTATTCAATAGAGTGTGGCTTCAAGGAGCCCTCGCAAAACTGGAATCATTGGGTATTATTGTGGTTAGAGTCATATCTGACATGTAGGAAAATGGTCATGGTTGTTGGAGGTCAGTCATCTCTGCAGGAGTTCCTCAGGGTAGTTTCTAGGCCCAACCATCTTTAGCTGCTTCATCAATGACTTTCCCTCCATCATAAGGTCAGAATTGGGGATGTTCACCGATGATTGCACAATGTTCAGCACCATTTGTGACTCCTCAGACACTGAAGCAGTCCGTGTCCAAATGCAACAAGATCTGGACAATATCCAGGCTTGCGCTGACAAGTGGCAAGTGACATCCATGCTACACAAATGCCAGGTTATGACCATCACCAATAAGAGGCGATCTAACCACCACCCATTGGCATTCAACAGTGTTATTATCACTGAATTCCCCACTATCAACATCCTGGGAGTTACTATTGATCAGAACGTCAGCTGAACTCACCACATAAATAGAGTGCCTACAAGAGCAGGTCAGAGGCTAGGAATACTGTGGCAAGTAATTCACCTCCTGACTCCCCAAAGCCTGTCCATCATCTACAAGGCACAAGTCAGGCACGTGAAGGAATACTCCCCACTTGCCTGGATAAGCGCAGCCCCAACAACACTCAAGAAGCTGGACAGTATCCAGGACAAAGCAGCCAGCTTGATTGGCATTGCATCTACAAGCATCCATTCCCTCTACCATCGACACTCAATAGCAGCAGTGTGTACTATCTACAAGATGCACTGCAGAAATTCACCAAAGATCCTCAGACAGCACCTTCCAAACCCACGACCACATCCATCTAGAAGGATATGGGCAGCAGACGTATGGGAACACCACCACCTTCGAGATCCCTCCAAGCCACTCACCATCCTGACTTGGAAATATATCGCTGCTCCTTCACTGTCGCTGGATCCAAACCCTGGAATTCCCTCCGTAATGGCATTGTGGATCAACCTACAGCAGGTGGATTGCAGAAGGCAATTCACCACCACTTTCTCAAGGGCATCAGGTGATAAATGCTGACCTATCAGCAACACCCACATCCCACAAAATGAATAAAGAAAGAACCTTCCCTCTCTTTCCAGCAGTGTTTCTCTGCTTGTTCTTGTACTTGGTCATGTTTGCTTGTTTTCTACCTCTCTCTCAATTTCTGAATCTACTGCCCTACTCATCTGGTTCCCATCCCCTGCCACACTGGTTTAAACCCTCCCTAACCACTCTACCAAGTACCTCCTGAAGGACATCAATCCCGTTCCTACCAAGATGTAACCCGTCCAGTTTGTATGCGTCCCACTTCCCCCAGAACCAGCCCCAATGCCCCACAACTCCAAAACCCATGCCCTCACATCATCTTTTCAGCCATGTGTTCATCCTATATATCCTGCTGTTTCTACTCTTACTAGCTCATGGGACTGGTAGTAATCTACCTTTGAGGTCCTAAATTTCAACTTTCTTCCTAGTTCTTTATATTCTGCATTTTGTACCTAATCCCTTTTGTTCCTTTTGTCGTTAGCACCAACGGGTACCACAACCACTGGCCATTCGCCCTTCCCTCCAGAATGTCTTAGTTTCATTTTTGTTACTTTCTCAATATACCCTTGGAATGTTTGCTGGCTCTTCAAAAAGTTTAAATTCCAAAGCTGTAGTCTCGTATCCATGGCAGAACTTGTCTCAAGTCTATGTATATTTTAAAGTGGATTTAGGTTGTTGCAATGTTTCCCAATAAAGTGGGATTATATGCCATCTGTGAAACTATGGTTCCTTTGCAAGCTATTACTTTGGAAGTGGTGTTGCTAAATGCAGAAAGATAAAGCAGTGCAAGGTGCCTTTCTAAATTCTTCTGGTTTTGTGCCTGAACTGATGCAATTCTTGGGAATGAAAAGTGCAATGCAAGTTTTATCAATAGAGAATCGGGTTGCAAAAGCAAGGGGGCTATATTGAATCCTTATGAAACTTCATTCAGGCTTCACTGGGAATATTATATTCAATTCTGGGTACTTTGTGTTAGGAAGAACATTGAGGCCTTAAAGAGAGGTCAGAAAAGATTTGCTTGTGTATTGCTGAAAAAAAGCAAGGTTTTCATCTTGTATTCAGAATGTTGATTTTCCCTTGAATTGTTTTTTTTTTATTAGAATTGTCCTGAGGGCTGCAAAATGAAAAAAACATTGATTGTTTCAGAGATAGCAGGAACTGCAGATGCTGGAGAATCTGAGATAACAAGGTGTAGAGCTGGATGAACACAGCAGGCCAAGCAGCATCAGAGGAGCAGGAAGGCTGACGTTTCGGGCCAAGACCCTTCTTCAGAAATGGGGGAGGGGAAGGGGGTTCTGAAATAAATAGGGAGAGAGGAGGAGGCGGATAGAAGATGGATAGAGGAGAAGAGTGGTGGAGAGGAGACAGACAGGTCAAAGAGGCGGGGATGGAGCCAGTAGAGGTGAGTGTAGGTGGGGAGGTAAGGAGGGGATAGGTCAGTCCAGGGAGGACGGACAGGTCAAGGGGGCGGGATGAGGTTAGTAGGTAGGAGATGGGTGTGGGGCTTGGGGTGGGAGGAGTGGATAGGTGGGAGGAAGATCAGGTTAGGGAGGCAGGGACGAGCTGGGCTGGTTTTGGGATGCGGTAGCGGGAGGGGAGATTTTGAAGCTTGTGAAGTCCACATTGATACCATTGGGCTGCAGGGTTCCCAAGCGGAATATGAGTTGCTGTTCCTGCAACCTTCGGGTAACATCGTTGTGGCACGGCAGGAGGCCGAGGATGGACATGTCGTCTGAGGAATGGGAGTGGGAGTTGAAATGGTTCGCGACTGGGAGGTGCAGTTGTTTAGTGCGAACCGAGTGTAGGTGTTCTGCAAAGTGGTCCCCAAGCCTTGGGGAGGGGTTGGTTTTCGACACAGGTTCATACCAAAGGCTACACTACCCATTATAAATCTGTGATGTGAATACCTGCTGAGAATTAGAGGTTAAGTTTAATTAATATAGCAAAGCCTGATTAAGAAACTTATGAAAAACTCTAATGTAAAGGCAAATCAAACAAGCCTAAATATGTGTTTATCTTACAAGGTCATAATCAGTAATGAAAAAGATCTTGAACAATTGAACACACGGTCTCTGGATTTCTGAAGGGACCCAAAGACTCTGGAGAAATGGTGACCAAATCTGTTAGCAGGATATATTATTCATATGGATTATAGAATCAAAGAGTTGTGTCGAACATGAAATAATTTATTTACATAAAATAAAACAAACACCTGCAGATGATGAAGATCTGAAACAAAAACAGAAAGTGGTGGACAAACTGAGCAGGTCTGCAGCATCTTTGGAGAGAAAACAGTTCATGTTTTCATCCAGTGACCTTTCTTCAGAACAGTGACTTTGAATCAGTTTCATACAAGTGAGTGGCTTGCCAGGCCATTTCAAAGCGGTTTTAAGGGACGACAACATCTTACCTTGTGTAGTAGGCTTTTACATTGCAAGATATTGAAAATCTTTCAGAGATTCAAATACACTAAATCCACAGTTTCCCCTGTGAGGTCAGTCATTGGAGGAGGTAGTGCAGAGTTCCCAACTAAATGTGGGAGATGATATTTAGGCCCTTTTTTATTGTCCACCAGCGTTGGCACAGAAGTAATACATGTAGTTATTCTAAGAAACCCTAGAATATGACTTTGACAAGTTTTGTTGAACATTTTTTATGGAATTGTATACAAGTTCTCACGGAAAAGATGTCTTACATATCTACCATCTTTTATGACCACAGAAGTGTCAAAGCATTTTAGAGCCGATGAGTTCATTTTAACGGGTGGTCACTATTATAATGGAGAAAACTTGACAGCCAGTATGCTGAAGGCAAAGTCCCACAAGCAGCAATGTCTAATGACCGGTTAATTTGCCTTTGTGAAATTGAATCGTGAATAAATATTGGCCAAGATCTGGGATAACCCATTAACTCTTCTTTGAAATATGGGATCAATTTACCTGAGAGGGCAGGTAGCCCTGTGTTTGAATTCCTTTAGTACTGCAATGGGCAGGTGTTTTGACTTTTGACCTCAAGTTCTGAAGATGGTCTTGAGCTCACAACCTTCTTAATCAAAGGAGCCTGCGCTACAGACTGCATCTTATACAGGAAACTCATACACTGGGGTATTCATTCATCTTTTTTCTCAAGTGTATTAGCTCAAATCCAGACTGATGGAACTTCAGACGAATCTGTTTGATAGCTGCATGGATCCCAAGTCATTTAGATGGGGTTTGGGTGATCTAAACCCCATTCCTTGTGTACATGCAGCCCACAAAGCAAAATGCCTCTGATAGTGCTGCAACAGTGCAGCCTCTTCTACAGTTGGAGCAATGGTAATTTCAGAGCAAACTTTAGCCTGTGAGTGATCGGTGCTGACATTCGGTGACTGCAATGGAAGGTGTTATAAAGTTGCGATAGTCTTACCTGACCATAATACTGCTCTCTCATCATAGAGAGATCAACTAGTGGTGATTTAACCTGAGGGTCACCACGACCTCAGCTGGTGCAGGAATTGAACCATCACTCTGTATTGCAAACCAACTATTCAGCAAACTGAACTAACCCATTCCTCAACATTCACATCCATCACATGGATGAACACAGTGAATAAACAAGTAAAAACACTACTCCTTCATCATCCTCTCACTACAAAATATACAATTGTGCTTAATTGGTTTTCCAAAAATAATTGAGAATGTCTTTCTCTGAATAGTATTGCCGCAATAAGCCATAATGTATTTAGATTCTAGATACGACAGGATCCTCTCTGGAAGGCTCATCTCCTCTGCCGGATTTTTCAAGTTTCAAGAATGTACAGCATATATTATTAACTAAGGTAAGAAATATAGTTCAAATCAGTGATTTTTAAATTCCAGTTTTTCATCAATGCTCTTGTCCAAATATCCTTGTTAGTATAAATACAAAAAATGGAGGAATGTGCTTAAGTTAATGACCCAATGCAATTTCATCACAATTGGATGAGTTCTTACGTTCTGCAATTTATTTTATCTCACTCATTTCAGACTGGATATCAACTCTGTCTATAAAGTGAAGAGACAGAAATTATGATAAATGATATGTAGAAATTTGCAATGTCTTTATTTATTTGTTCATTGAATGTGGATATCATTGGGTGGGCCAACATTTACTGCCCATCTCTAATTGCCTGTGAAAAAGTGGTGGTGCCCTGCCTTCTTAATCACTGCAGTCTATTTGGTATAGATAGTACCCCTAAAATGCACTGAGGGAGTTCCAAGATTTTGACTTGGTGATACTGAAGGAACTTGCACTTGATGGTGTTCAAATATATCTGCTGTTCTTTTCCTTCTTGATGGAAGTGGTTGTAATTTACAAGTTATTTAAGGAGCCTTGATGAATATCTGCCATGTGTCTTGTGGGGTACACACTGCTGCTACTGAGCATTGATGCTGTACGGATTGAACATTTGTGAATGTGGTACAAATCAAACAGGCTGCTTGGTACTCCGTGGTGTCAACCTTCTCAAGTGATATTGGAACTGCAGTCATCCAGGCAAGTGGGGAGTATTCCATTACACTTCTAAATTGTTGCAGAATGTTGCAGAATTTCTAATTGCTGACCTGCTGTTGTAGCTACAGGGTTTATATGGCTTGTCCATTTCAATTTCTGGTCAAGGTATTTCCCAGGCTGTTGATAGCGGGTATTCAGTGATTCAATGTCTTTTCATGTCGTGGACTGACGGTTTGATTATCTCTAGTCGGAGACGGCCGTTGACCAGGACTTGTGTGGATCGAATTGCCACTTGACAGACCAAACCTGGATGTTGTCCAAGATACTACTCCAGTATCTGAGGAGTCACCAGTGGTGCTGAACGTTGTGCAGTCATCCACTGTTCTGATTTGATGATGATGGGAAAGTCATTGATGAAGCAGCTGAAGATGGTTGGGTCTAAAACACGACCCTGAGGAACTCCTGCGGAGATGTCCTCAACTGAAATGAATGACCTCCAACATCTATTGCCATCTTCCTTTATGCCAGATATGACTCTAACCAGCGGAGAGTTCCCATCAACTCCAGTTTTGCTCGGGCTCTTTGATGCCACAGAGGGTAGTCACTCTGGCTTCACTTCTGGAACTCTGCTCTTTTATTCATGTTTGGACCAAGGCTGTAATGAGGTCAGGAGATGTGTGGCTTTGGTGAAATCTAAAGTGATTGCCTGTGAGTAGTTTGTAATTAAGCAAGTGCTGCTTGGTAGAAATGTTAATGACATCTTCCATCACTGTACTAATGATCAAGAGTAGAATGATGGGGTAGTAATTGACCAGGTTAGTTTTTGTGTGCAACACATACGTAGGCAATTTTCCACATTGTCAGATGCCATTCTTGTAGCTGTACTGGCACACCTTAGCTAGGAGCATGCTAGTTCTGGAGTACAGATGCTCAGTACTATTGCAAAAATGTTGTCGGAGCCCATACCCTTTGCAATATCTATTGCCTTCAGCCTGAAGTCCTGACATCAAATTCAGATTCTGAACAGTGGCATATATGATGTTGGGGATCTCCTCAATCAGCTGGCATGGTATTGCTGCTAAGCCACTCAATTTGATGCCGATTGAAATCCCCCATCCAGAATATTTTCTGTGTCCATCCCAGCCTTAATGCTTCTTCCAAATAGTGTTCAACATTCAGGAATACTGACTCATCAGTGGGGAATGTGGTAATCAGCAGAAGATTTCCGTGCCCATATTTGGCCTGATAGTATGAGACTTCATGGGGGCTAGAGTCAATGTAGATGACACCTAGGGGCAAAATCCACCTGACTATATGTCACTGTGCCGCACTCTCTGTAGGGTCTGTCTTGTGGGTGAGACACATACCTAGCAATGGTGAGTGTGTTGTCTGGGACGTAGTCATACTCCCAGGATCATACCTTATCGACAATGTCAGGCTGTTGCTTGACTTGTCTGTAAGACAGTTCTCCCAACTTGGGAACTAGCCCCCAGACATTGGTATGGAGGAATTTGCAAGATTGATAGGACTGAATTTGCTATTGTTGTTTTCAGTGCTTACATCCATGCCAAGTAGTCCGTCCAGTTTCATCCCTTTGAGCCATTTTGTTGTCTGTTGCAACTGAATCACTGATCTATTTCAGAGGGCAGTTAAGAGTCAGCCAGATTGATGTAGATCTGGAGTCACATACAGGGCAGATGAGATGAACGCAGTTTTCCTTCCCGAAATGTCATGACTGAACCGGATGGCAAATTTGGAAAAAAAACCCAATGGTTTCATGTTCACCATTAGATTTTTAATTCCAGATTTTAATAAATTCAAACTCCATCATCTGCCATTGTATGATTTGAACTGGGCCCCCAGGATATTACCTTGGTCTTTGCATAACTAGTCTAGCAATATTATGCCTCCCCATATAAATAATAGGAAGAAATGTGAATAGAGAGCTCAGATCTGAATTCCTAGAATCGAGTGAAGATAAATGGTTTGTTCATAAGGCATGGAACCAATCACGCCTGTTAATTGCTATTAAGTGTCCAAAGCTCAAGGTTACGAATGACCACTAAGACTTGGAATTTGAGGAGAGTTTAATGAGCACAACAGAATTATACTACACAATTTGTGGTATCCTTGTGCACTGAAACTAGAAAAAGTTAACTATAAACATAACTCTTCAACCTATTACTAATTAAAAACCTGTCTATTTCCTCCTTAAATTTGCTCAATATCCCACGTCCACCACACTCTGTGGTTGTGAATTTCTAAGCTAGCGACAATATGCCATAGTGACTCATGACACTGAGGGAAGTAATTTTACTTTATTTTTGTTTTAAATCTGCTGGAATGAGGCTGAAGCATTTTCAACATAAAATGCATGGTAGAATTCAAAATTTGATGTTGAAATTTTTTTTAGGATACGAATTCTTTAAAATCCTGTGGGAGGTTCTGGTTCTGAAGTCTGAATTAAACACCAGCTGTCAACTGGAACTTATGAGCCCTCATCAAGTCAGCCGTGTCAAATATTCCACTTTGTGTGAAAAGACTGTCAACTCAATGCAATTTGTTTTCTGTTTGCAGAGTTTCAGTTCATTTATTAGGTGCAGAAGTAATTGGGAAGTGGTTCTGACATGGGTGAAGTTTATACTCACATAGTTACAAAGAGGATTTACACTTCCATTTACAAATGGAAGACTGCAATTGGCATCCAGTTTCCAGGTCCACTTTTGTCATAATTATGCGTAGCTCCAGGTGCAGAGCTATTTGTGTGCAGGGAGAAAACTAGTGGTGCAAGTGAAAACTTATGGGTAAATTAAATTTAACCAGATGACAACATTAAAAGGAAGAAGTTTGAAAATGCTGAAAGCCTGTCTTCAATTCTAAAATGCATTTGAATCTGTTAGAAGGGTAGGCGATGGCCTAGTGGTATTATCGCTGGACTGTTAATCCAGCGACCCAGATAACGTTCTTGACACCCAGGTTTGAATCCTGCCACAGCAGATGGTGGAGTTTAAATTCAATAAATATCTGGAATTAAGAGCCTAATGATGACCATGAATCCATTGTTGATTGTTGGAAAAACCCATCTGATTCACTCATGTCCTTTAGGGAAGGAAACTGCAATCCTTACCTGGTCTGGCCTACATTTGACTCCAGGCCCACAGCAATGTGGTTGACTCTTAACTGCCCTCTGGGCAATTAGGGATGGGCAATAAATGCTGCCTAGCCAGTGATGCCCTCATCCCGTAGTGAATTAAAAAAAAGCATGTGCCAAGGTTGTAGGAGAAAAAAGTGTAGAGGTAACAGGAATAAAAAATTGGAAAGGAAACCGAATGTATACGTGTATCTGTAGGCAGGTACTGGAGCATCCTTATAACCAAGCCCTGTTTAGTGGGCATGAGTAATGAGATGTTCAAAGTGATTGGTTGTTGATATATGTGTCAGGTGGAGCCACATGAAATCAGCAATGAAAAGAACAGATTGCATGAACAGTAAATAACTTGGAAATGACCATCCATATTTAAGAGCTGGCAAAAAAAAATAAACCTAACTTGAATCTGCTGGCAGCAGAACACCTTTATGCAAACATTTGTTGTGAATGAGTGAAGAGGGCACTTTGTCAGAAACATAGCTCCATTATGGTCTGTTGACTCAATGTTATTACAATTATGCAGATTTTCCTGAGACTTACTCCTGTTTCATAGATGTGCTACAATTCGAGGAAAAACATCTTTTTATGAAGAACTTAAATTTCTCTGAGATTACTTCACATCAATCCACATCAGCACCCTGCTGTGAAAACTCTGCTTACATTTTGACAGCTGTGGAAAAATTTCCATTGCAGCAACTAAAACAACTTTCAATTTTGTAATACAAGCAGCATTTTCAATAAACAACTCTCAACCTTCGAAAAGAAAAAGTCAATTTGCCTTATCTTCAACGTAACAAGTTTCAGGATCTAGATCTACACCTTTTCTAAAAGCAAAATTAATCACTTCTTTTTTGGACCATCTGTGTGCTAAATTTCACTGAAATCCATACATTAGTTTTTGAAATATATCATTCACAGACAAACAGACTAACAAATAAAGGTGTAAACCTTAGCTCCATACACCTTCAGAGTTGGAGGTATATCAAATGTTTCAGAAAAATGCATGCCATCTTCCACGATATACTTTTAGATTTTGTTAAAGCATTTATTTATTTAAAATATAAATATATTTATAAATAATATATATTAAGAAGCCCATATATCATAAAATTTTAATATACAGTCAGCTTGTATAATAACAGAAGACCTGCAAGTGGGGTGATACATCAGAAAACACAACTTATAAATTTGTTGGTCGATCCAAAGAAAAGCTCCATTGCCATAGTAACTGACTGGCATTGCTAACCGTATGTAGCTGTTTGTCATCTGTCAAAAAGGACACCAACTGCTACTGATTCCCTTTCCTCTCAGTGCCACTCCTGTGCTAATCTCTGGTATTGCAGTTTCTGATTGTTAGACATAGTGTGAGTAGAGATACTCAAAGGAGAGCGTGGGCAGAGAACTGTTCCATTTGTCCTGATATGCACTGCCAGAACACTGACCTGGCCCCAGAAATCCTAACTGTCAGCCTAAAGTACTGATAACTATAATTTATATAACTAATGTGAAAAACAGTACAAGATAAGAATAATTATCACTGTATCATATCTACATTTTTCATCATTTTTAATTAGTCTTTAACAACATCATGTAATGTAATGCATTTATCAGTGTGACATTAAATAATAAATTGTAAATTAGCTTTTACTCCAATAAATGGTGGCGGTTTTGGATATTTAGAAATAAGTCTTTTCCTTCCCATGTCCCGAAAGCACTGGCTTGCACTCAAAAAAAATTTCATTTGCACTTATAGCCTGAAGGCATTTCATCCTTTAGCCATTCTTCATGTATAAGCTCAGAGTGCTGGCACATTTTTGAATTTTCGAAGAAAGGCATGGTTGCTGATCTCAGTCCTGTTTCCAACTCAGGTGTGTCCATGTTTACTCTTTGGCAGTAGACAAGAAATAAAATCATGGTTGGTTCTGCACCCCCATCTTGCCCACTGCACCAACTGAGTTCATGGACAGACAGAGCAATTGTAGTAATTCTATTGCTGTTAATACTGATATCAGCTAACAATATGAATTTATGACCAGGTGAGGAGGGGTGACAGGTGTTGTGATAAAGAACCATGTTCTTTTCAGCATGAAGCGACATCTGTATCAAATAAAAAATGTAGTTACTCAATCTCAATTGTATCAGTAAGAAACCAATTACAAGGTTTGAATGAAAGAAAGCTCAATTTTATTATTTGCTAATCTTGAGAAAAATAACAAAGATGTGTGTTAAGCATACATACACACATTTCCAAAATTAAAGGGGTAGTGCATTTTATGAAAGGAAAATGGAAGCGATTACAGTTTTAGGTCCTCTGGGTGTTCTTTGAGTTGTGATATTTTAACCTGACACCACAGTTGTTTAAGTATTGTCTTGTATCTTCAGCAGTAGGAAATGATTTTGTTGCCCTTTGAGTTTTTGGTGTTTTGATGTTTCTTTTTAATCAGCTCTGTCATTGGGCTCTTCTTCTTGAAAGGCAATGAGAGAGGGCTTGCTCGAATTTGACCCAGTCATAAAACCATCACTTCCTTTCTGCCTGAATAATGCTCCCTGAAATACAGTATAGTCCAATGTCTGAGTTCCTTATTCCCAAGCTTGGTAATTGTAGACAATTTTTCTCCCTGTAAAATAAAGTAGAAGGCAATTTATAGGCAATTTAGCATGGTCAATCCACCTAACCTGCACATCTTTGGACTGTGAGAAGAAACGGGATCATCTGAAGGAAACCCATGCAAACACAAGGAAAATGTGCAAACTGCACACAGACAGTCGCCCGAGGGTGGAATCGAACCCGGGTCCCTGGCGCTGTGGGGCAGCAGTGCTAACCACTGAGCCACCATGCCAAATTTTAAGGCAAATTTCCACTGGAAATCGACTGAGCCATTGAGCAGATCTGTCTTGTATTATTTGATAAATTAGTTATGATTCACTGCATTGCAAGGTGATGAATACTCAAAATACAGTGTGGAGCTGAAGGAACACAGCATGCCAGGCAGCATTAGAGGAGCAGGAGAGTCGACGTTTCAGGCCTAGACCCTTCATCTAGTGAGGGATCCTGATGAAGGGTCTTGGCCTGAAATGTCAACTCTCCTACTCCTCTGATGCTGCCTGACCTGCTGTGTTCCCCCAGTTCCGTACTGTATCAACTCTGACTCCAGCAACTGCAGTTCTTGCTATATCCAAACACTCAAAGAACCCCAGGTGTAAAATATTGATCTTTAAATTTAATTCATAGGATCAGTGTGGCCTTGGTCTAGCTATCAGTGAAGATAACACAAGTGAAGGAGTCATCATTAAAAGCCTTACTGACAATGGAGCAGCAATAAAGGTAAGAAATTGGTTTAAACAAATTTAGCATCTCAAGTACTTGCTGATTAGCAAGTTTGGAGATCTGGCATTGAATCTTAATATTATTCCAGATTTCCAGCATCATCTGTAATTTGCTTTTGGATTGTATAAACAGGTCTTTTTTAATGATGTTAAATATAACTTTCAATGTTAGCAAATTGCAACAGCATTGACTAGGATTTTTTTACAAGTTCCGCAGTAGCTAAAACTAATCTGCCACAGCTACATCATATGTAAGGCTACCACAGGTGGTCTCATACCATGCACCAAAATTCAATCCAAGGAAATGACTTCTGAGATATGCTATCCGATCTGTTCCAATGCTATAACTCAAAAACTTTGTACATTTAATGTAAATTCTATAGTATTATTTTCCTTCTTGCTGTCATTCTCCACACAATGTGACTGCAAAAGCAACCTGCATTTGTATATTACCTTTGACATGAAAATACACTCTTAGATGATGAGTGATGGAAAGTATGGTTGAAGCGACGTACTTAAATGGATTCCTGAAAGACGAGAGAGATAGAGAGTTTTATGGAGGAAATTTCATGGAACCTAGGCAGCTAAAGCCATGGTCAACCACTGTGAGGGCACAGGCGGGGAAGTTGTATGCAAAAGAAGCCAGAGTTAGAGGAATGGCATGTTTTTGTAGGTGTTATAGCACTGGAAAAGGTGAACTTGTCGATCATTTTAAATTTAGTTTAGGAGTCACTGCAGATCAGCACGTACAACAGTGATTGGTGAGGTTATGGTGGGTGCAGGATGGGAGACCAGCCAGATGTACCAGCCGGAAGTGAGAAAAGATATGGATAAGGATGTCAATGACAAATGTGGTAATATCAGGATTGATACTGATACTGATGTAGAACAGAGTTTAGGAAGGAAACATCGTGTTCCAAACTGTCCGGTTAATCTGCAACTCTGACCAGGATGTAGTTGAAATTTGACAGAAATTGCACAGAATTATGGCGGAATGTTGAGATGATGGCTTGGTATCATGCTGAACAAAACTCTGCCTCATCCAAGATTAGAGCCTGGATTTTCACGGAGATGTGGGAACATCTATGGCTTATCCAAAAGAACACTGGGAACCTGGTTCCAGATGTCTGTACCCCCAATTCTGTAAAAAAAAATCCTATTTTCGCAGATAGTGGAAACAGGGTGAGAACATGACTCACTAATGGGAAAAACTGACTTAATTGGGCCTTTTGAACTTATTTCTGACTTCAAACATAGCTCAGTTTTGCTGGAGTGACAGTCTAATCCCACATTGAGAGAGCTATGATTATTTTAGAATGATGTAAATGTTCATAAAGAACAAATAATGTCTGCAGGACTGTCAAGCTGTCAAACTATTCAAATGCCCTTCGGGATGAATGGAGGGGCAAGGATTGGCATGGAAAGTATGAAAGGCTACTGGGATGGGTGAGGCATGGATTGGCACAAGTTGGCACGACTGAGGCTTGGGAAACGGTTGGGTGTGAGAGTGAATGTGAAAGGTTATGGCTGGAGAACATAATATTTAACAAGATAGCTTGGACAAAGTCCCAGAAAATCAAAACGTGCCCTTATCTGCATGCCTCAAAACTCAGTCCCTGTAGCCATCTTAGACCTGCAAATTGAGGATGGTGGGACTGATGTAATATGCCTCAATATCTCATGGAATGACGATCCTGTCTTCGGGACTTTTTTTTTTATTTCTGAGGTCCATGCAGTGAGAAGGGAAGTTACCCAACTTAGAGCCACCAGCTAATGAGCCAAAAAACAGTCCTGCATATCAGACAAATAACAGGATGGTGCAGAGGCTGTAGAATCTCAGCACTAGGGGAATGATAAAGCAAACATAAAGAACATTGAAGGAAGAAAGCCAGACCCTGTTGACTATGCACTCTTCCCATGTTGAGGCCAGAGTAACCATGACTTGAGAACTCTTGCCCCTCATAGCTTCCCATCCTGATTTATAAGATCATACCCTTTGATTTTGATTGCCCCCTTTCTACTTTTCTCAGGACTCCACAGAGTGACCCTTGATAAGCTCCCTGACCATTAATGCCCAAATCCCAGGACTGACTGTAACACAACCCCTTGAAGGAATTGGCAAGACATTGCCATTGCGCTGTGGAATTCTTTACCGCAGAGGGTTTCAATGCTGGGCCATTGAGTATATTCAAGGATGAGTTAAATAGATTTTTAGTCAGTAAGGAATCAATGATTATGGGGAAAAGGCAGGAAGGTAGAATTGGGGATTATCAAATTAACCATGATCTATTGAATGGCAGAGCAGATTCACTGGCCTACTTCTGCTCTTATGTCTTATGGTCTTGTAGCACAGCTCAGCCCTCAGGCTGATATCTCCACAGCACCTCGACTGACTAATCTATGACTTGCAGACTGATTGCATTAGACCTGCTGGACTTAGAGCTCAATCCTGAACTGTACAGACACGGATCACAGACTCTGGTAGAACTGAGCACCTGATTGACTGTGGGCAATAACCTATGCTGTAATTGGACAAGCCCCATAACTAACTATGATAGTGTCCCCTGACACTCGCAGAGTACAGTGCCATACAGCAACATGTTGATCCTTGACTGTTCCATACTCCGAACTGTGAAAAATTGCCTGCTCCTTCCACTGTGCTGAAAAGTGTTGTAAGCCAGAGACGCTGACAGCTTGTAAGTCACCTCTGAAGAGCCAATGCTCTAAAATACAATGTAATACGGAAAGGCTAGCAGCTTCCATGTAACCGCAAAGTGAGTGTTAGGCAAGAAAGTGAGCTAACAGCCATAAGCATGCATCTACAGAGGTTCGTGAGTTGCGTTTGCATGCAAAGTGACCTGGCTGAAGCATACTAGCCATAAGTGTCCCAGAGTCCTGAAAGGCTGAAATGGTTTGAGAGTTGATTTGAAATCAGGCAGGCTGATATGGCAACGCTATTTGTGTGGGCAAAGATTTGAAGTGAATGGTGTCCATGAAACATGCAGGAAAGTGTGGTGAAGATTGAGTTGTCTGAAAGTGCTGAAAAGCAGCACTCTGACTTTCATTGAGATAGCAAGAACTGCAGATGCTTTTCTGAAGAAGGTCCCGATCCGAAACGTTAGTTTTCCTGTTCCTCTGATGCTGCCTGGCCTGCTGTGTTCCTCCAGCTCCACACTTTGTTAACTCTGACTTTCATGTCAGAAATTGGCACTGTCTCACTTTTCAGAGAATGAGAGGAGATTTGGGAGCTGTATTGAAATGAGGTGAGTTTAGCCAATAATGCAATGCAAATGCATGGAAAGAAAGTAATCACGGCTCATTAGCCGGATTGGGAGCTCATATTTAAATCCGAAGGGGTAAATCAAAAAAATATTTTCTCAACACGAGAATCTTATTTTTTCATTTTCATTGTGTTTTTTCAACTTTCTCACCATCGTTTAAGTCAAGAAAGGGAGCAGAAATTTCTGCATTGCATTTCTAAACTTTGTTCCTGACTTCCAGTGCCCCTTCAAGAGAAAACCCATTCCTCACATGTTCCCAGTCTATTCCCTCAAAGACTTCAATGTTTCAAAAAGATTAACTCTAATTCTTCTCATTTTTTTTCCTTTTTTAATTCATGGGATGAGGGTGTCACTGGCTAGGCAGCATTTATTGTCCATCCCTAATTGCCCAGAAGGCAGTTAAGAGTCAACCACATTGCTGTAGGTCTGGAGTTACATGTAGTCCAGACCAGGTAAAGATGGTAGTTTCCTTCCCTAAAGGACATTAGTGAACCAGATTTTTTTTTTTCCCAAAAATCAGCAATGGATTCATGGTCATCATTAGACTCTTAATTCTAGATATTTATTGAATTCAAATTCCACCATCTGCCAAGGAGGGATTCAAACCCAGGTCTCCAGAACAATATCTCGGTCTCTGGATTAACAAGCCAGCTAGGCCATCGCCTCCCCCTGTGATTATAATGTGTAAAGCCCCAACTTCTTCAAACTCTATTCATAAGCTAAGCTATTCATTCCATCATATTATGGTCACTCTTCCCCAAGGAATCTTATACAGCTAGATTTCCAATTATTCCTTTCTCACTTCACAATACCCAGAGTATTTCAGATGTGGTCTGACCAAGGCCCTGCGCAGCTGTTGTAAAATTTCCCTATTTCTGTATTTCATTCACCATGCAGTAAACACCACGATTCTATTTACATCCTGTCAGATGGAGAATTTTCTGATTCTTCCTAACCTCACTCAACTGTGAAGATAAAGTATTTCATATCCTCCCCTAGCTTTCCTGTCATTACTCCATGGAGCTACTGCTAACCAACACTGGTGTTGGCTAAGAAAGTTAAAAAGTAAAAGCTTTGTTAAACCTATGGCACCTCAGTGAATAGTAACATAGTGGAAATGTTAATGGATGAGTAACCTAGCAGCTGGAATAGACGCTGCAGGGACATGAGTTCCAAACCCAAGATAGCTGGTGAAATTTTAATTTTAATAATTGTTTTGGTTAAATAAATCTGGAATATAAATTTAGTCTCAGTAGTGATGGTCTTTAAACTATTGGATTGTTGTGGAAAACAAAACATGTGTTTCACTGATATCATTTAGGAAGTGGAATCTGCTTTCATACCTGATCTAACCTGGGCATAAGTTCAGAACTATAGTAATGTTGGTGATTATTAACTGCTCTTTTAAATGGCCTAGCAAGCTAACCAGTTGTGCCAACCTGCTGCAGAAACATTGAAAACTCTAATAGCTCAGGGACGCCGCTCAGCATCACCTTCTCAAGGTGAAGTTAACGATGGGTAATAAATATTTGCCTTGACAGTGTTGCCTGTATCCCAGGAACAAATAATTAAAGAAAAATACCACCTCCTTAAAAGATTTTAATACCAGATGGAATTGAGCCCTATCCTGTCTCCACTAAAACTGAAATATGGTGAATAACAAGGTGTAGAGCTGGATGAACACAGTAGGTCAGCAGCATCAGAGGAGCAGAAAAGCTGCCGTTTCGGGCCTAGACCCTTCTTCTGAAGAAGAGTCTAGG
>NC_063341.1:39615063-39669993 GCF_021869965.1 Rhincodon typus
CCTAGACTCTTCTTCAGAAGAAGGGTCTAGGCCCGAAACGGCAGCTTTTCTGCTCCTCTGATGCTGCTGACCTACTGTGTTCATCCAGCTCTACACCTTGTTATCTCAGATTCTGCAGCATCTGCAGTTCCTACGATCTCTGAACTATGGTGGGTTGGGTTCCTGCTTGAGATTTTTTGTTTTTAACTTTTTAACCGTGCTCCCCCGCCATACCCAAAACATGTCCACCTGTTTTAAGGAGTTGAAGTTATCCTTTCAGTGTCTGAAGCAGCATGTGTAATTTAGAATTGTGAACTCAATATTAAGTCGGGTACAGAATGAGAAATAAAGAGAAGGAAATAAAAATAAGATTAAGAACAAGATAATAAAGGACAGAAAGAAAAACTTTTTTGAAAAATTGAGAATTTCCAAAAGTTAACATCTAAAGAAAAGTGACTATACACTTTTGAAAGGAAATTTTCAGGTGGCTGTCAGTAATGAGAACAAAAAATACTGTTAAAAATTCATTTGTCCTTGAATTAATAAGTCCCAATTTTTCTGATGTGTTCAGTCGTTATAAAGTGGGTGAGTACTGCAACTTCACTTCCATTATCAATGCCAAGTTTCTCGGTAAGAAACCATGAGAATGAAGCATGTGGATGGAAGTGGAAATCAGACAGCAACTTTTGATTTCCATATTTAACAGACTATTTGCGGTTGCCAGAGTTGATGTCCAGTTTACACCTTAATATTGTTTAACACTAATAACCTCACTGTCTTCAAACTATAAAATCTGGACCACATGATGTGTTCAAAAAGTGTAGTTAATAATGACTTTGCAATTTATCTTGTTAGGATGGAAGAATAAAAGTCGGTGATAGAATCCTGGCTGTGGATGATGAAAATGTCGTGTCACAACCTCCAGAAAAGGTAATCACATGATTCATTTCAAGTTCCTCTTGTTCACCGAGTGGGAGGGGGAGTTGAAATGGTTCGCGACTGGGAGGTGCAGTTGTTTGGTGCGAACCGAGCGTAGGTGTTCTGTAAAGCGGCCCCCAAGCCTCAGCTTGGCTTCCCCGATGTAGAGGCCACATCTGAAACAGCGGATGCAGTATACCACATTAGCAGATGTTCAGGTGAGGTTGGGATTGGACCGGAGGGCTGCACGTTCTGTTGGGGAGAGGGTCCAATCCCAACCTCACCATAAAACCCGCGGACGAGGGAGGCACAGTTGTAGTATGGCGCACTGACCTCTACATCGCCGAGGCCAGGCGCCAACTCTCCGACACCACCTCCTACCGCCTCCTTGATCCTGACCCCACCCCCGACCACCAAAACATCATATCCCAAACCATCCACAACCTCATCACTTCAGGTGACCTCCCACCCACAGCCTCTAACCTCATCATTCCCCAAACCCGAACCGCCTGTTTCTATCTTCTTCCCAAAATCCACAAACCTGACCGCCCCAGTCAACCCATTGTCTCCGCCTGCTCCTACCCCACTGAACTCACCTCCACTTATCTCGACTCCATTTTCTCCCCCTTGGTGCAGGAAAACTCCCCGCCTACATCCGTGACACCACCCACGCCCTCCACCTCCTCCAACACTTCCGATTCCCTGGTCCCCAACACCTCATCTTTACCATGGACGTCCAGTCCCTATATACTTGCATTCCCCATGCAGATGGCCTAAAGGCGCTCCGCTTCTTCCTGTCCCGCAGGCCCAACCAGTCCCCCTCCACTGACACCCTTATCCACTTAGCCGAAGTCGTCCTCACCCTCAACAACTTCTCTTTCAATTCCCCCCACCCCTTACAGACAAAGGGGATGGCCATGGGTACCCGCATGGGCCCAAGCTGTGCCTGCCTCTTTGTAGGTTACGTGGGACAATCCCTCTTCTGTAGCTATCCCCTACCTCTTCCTCCGTTACATCGATGACTGTATCGGCGCCACCTCGTGCTCCCACGAGGAGCTCGAACAGTTCATCCACTTCACTAACACCTTCCACCCCAACCTTAAGTTCACCTGGACCATCTCCAATACCTCTCTCTCCTTCCTGGACCTCTCTATTTCCATCAGTGGCAACCACCTGGAAACTGATATCCATTTCAAGCCTACCGACTCCCACAGCTACCTACAGTACACCTCCTCTCACCCACCTTCCTGCAAAAAGGCCATCCCCTATTCCCAATTCCTTCGCCTCCACCGCATCTGCTCCCGGGATGAGATATTCCACTCCCGGACTTCCCAGATGTCCTCGTCCTCACTTTTCAAGGACCGCAACTTCCCCTCCATAGTGGTCGAGAATGCCCTTGACCGTGTCTCTCGCATTTCCTGCAACTCATCCCTCACAACCCCTTCCCGCAATAATAACAAAAACAGAATCCCCTCATCCTCACATACCACCCCACCATCCTCCGGATCCAACGCATCATCCTCCGACACTTCCACCATCTGCAATCTGACCCCACTACCAAAGACATTTTTCTCTCCCCACCCTTATCTGCTTTCCAGAGGGACCACTCTCTCTCCTGACTCCCTTGTCCACTCCACACTCCCCACCAGCCCCACCACCCCCAGCACTTCTCCCTGCAACCGCAGGAAGTGCTACACCTGCCCCTCCACCTCCCCCCTCACCCCCATCCCAGGCCCTAAGAAGACCTTCCACATCAAACAGATGTTCACCTGAACATCTGCTAATGTGGTATACTGTATCCGCTGTTTCAGATGTGGCCTCTACATAGGGGAAACCAAGCGGAGGCTTGGGGACCGCTTTGCGGAACAAGTACGCTTGGTTTGCGCCAAACAACTGCACCTCCCAGTCGTGAACCATTTCAACTCCCCCTCCCACTCCTTGGATGACATGTCCATCCTGGGCCTCCTGCAGTGCCACAACGATGCCACCCGAAGGTTGCAGGAACAGCATCTCATATTTCGCTTGGGAACCCTGCAGCCCAATGGTATCAATGTGGACTTCACAAGCTTCAAAATCTAAACCCCAACCTCCGACCGCATCCCAAAACCAGCCCAGCTCGTACCCACCTCCCTAACCTGTCCTCCCACCTATCCACTCCTCCTACCGCAAGCCCCACCCCCATCTCCTACCTACTAGCCTCATCCTGCCTCCTTGACCTGTCCGTCCTCCCTGGACCGACCTATCCCCTCCCTAACTCCCCACCTACACTCACATTTACTGGCTCCAACCCGCCTCCTTGACCTGTCTGTCTCCTCTCCACTTATCTTCTCCTTTATCCATCTTCTATCCGCCTCCCCCTTTCTCCCTATTTATTTCAGAATCCCCTTGCCCTCCCCCATTTCTGAAGAAGGGTCTAGACCCGAAACATCAGCTTTCCTGCTCCTCTGATGCTGCTTGGCCTGCTGTGTTCATCCAGCTCTACACCTTGTTGTCTCAGATTCTCCAGCATCGGCAGTTTCTACTATCTCTGTAATGATTCAGGCTGACAATTTTTTCTCAAAATGCGTGGATGATGGGCATAACAAGTTGGAGCTGATGTACAGAAGTAGGTGAAGAGAAAAATACAAAAGGGAAGACCTATAATAGGTTGAAGAGCAAGAGAGCTTAAATAACAAAAAGGTTGATGGTACAAGGTAAAAGAAGGCAATGTAAAAATGTAAATGTGGTTCTGAAGGAAATATGAATGATCATAAACAGAATAATTAATAACAACTTGTGTATGAAAGAAAATGAAAGCAGAGGTTATGATCTGAAATTGTTGAATTCAACATTATATCTCGAATGTGTAAAATGGCTAACTGAATGATGAGATGCTGTTTTCAAGCTTCCATTTAATTCGAACTATGTAGAAGGCCATGTTCAGAGGGCTAACTGAACAAGACAAAACTACCTGCTTAATTGGCAAAACCTCCACCACTTTAGACATTCACTCCTTTCACCATCAACATAGTGGTAGTACTGTATACCATGTACATGGTGTAGTAACTTGACAAGGCTCCTTTGACAGCACCATCCGAACTCTCAATCTCTATCACCTTGAAGGACAAGGGCAATAGAAACGTGGGAGTACCATCAAACTACAAATTCCCCTCCAACCACTCAGCATCCTGACTTGGAACTATATTGCCATTCCTTCACTGTTGCTGACCTGAAATCCTGGAACTTACATCCTAAGAGCACTCTGGGTGTACCTACACCACATGGACTGCAGTGGTGGTCCTCACTGCCACCATTATCTTCACAAGTGCAATTAGGGATATAGATTAAATAGCAGTTTACCCAGGAGCTCCTGTATCCCATGAGCTAATAAAAAGAAGAGAAAAAGGAATTGGGGGAAGAATTAAAATGGTAGGAAACCAGAAGCTTATGAACTGAGCAGAGGTATTTTATGATTGCCCAATCTGCATTTGGTTTTGTAGAGAAGGCTGTTTTGTGAGCAGGAACTACAGTATAGTAAATGGAAGGATGTACAGGACAATTGCTGTTCCACTGGGAAGGACTGTTTTGGAACCGGGGCAGTGAGATGGAAGGAGGTAAAAACGCTTGTGAGACATCCCATGAGCTTACATGAGATAGTATGTCAAAAAAGAAGGAATTGTTGAGGATGAGTGTTGTGGAGAGATCATCCATTGGGACTGTTCAAAGAAGAGAAGATAGTTAACTCCCCTACTCTTCTTTGAAATAGTGTCGTGGGTCTTTTACGTTAATCTCCACTGAAGATATCTGCACTGGAGTGTCAGCCTGAAATTTTAAACTTTAAGTCTCCGAATTGGAACTCAACTCACAAGCAAGTGTGCTACTCTCTGAACCACAGCTAATGTGGAGTTGAGGGGAAGATATGGTTAGAGTCGGCAGAGATGACAGGATAATTTGTTAAGTGATGAGGCTGGCAGGATGGATGATGACGAGAAGGGGACCACCTGTCATGGCTCTGGGTGGGATAGGAAGAGATGAGCACAGTCTTTTTATTTTGCATTTGGGAATAAAGTTGATGCTGGGTCTATAGAGTTGTGCTGTGCAATTAGGCTGTACCAAGGAAGATCTCCTGAGCAGATTAGGTCAGTGACAGTGATGGCCTGATGTTAGATTCTGGAGTTATGATCCAGCTGGGGGTGGTAAGTGATATCAGATAATTGACATTTCAATTTAACAAAGATGACTGATCTGATTTCCCATTTTTTTGTACTTTAAGTTAATTGAAACCAGATATGACATATTTTTAATCAGGATGTTTTGTTCTGGTTATAGGCCATCAACCTTCTCAAAAAAGTAAAAGGAACAGTGAAGTTAACAGTCAGTTGTCAGGACCGGTCCCCACAGCAATCTCTGGTACCACCACCTTCATATCTTAACACAGATGCAGAGGTCTTGGATCGCAGTGAGTACCTCTTAAACATTACTTGTTATATTCCATAAAATGTCATCTAGAATTCCTTTTCAATTCTAACTGGAACGCTAAACTGTGGCTATGTGAGGATTCATTTTACAACACAATACATGGCAAAATCTCACCTCTGTGACAGAAAGTGCTTGTAATAATGTCTAATCAAAGTGCTAGACATAGAAAGGAAAAATGAACTATACAAATATTCCACGTCTAGTGCTGAAATCAGTCTTGAAAGTCTTGGTAAATTCATGCTAAATACATTTAACCACTGTCGAGCAATTATCAAAAAAGCTGATATGCTGTAGTTTTGCCTAATAATTTAATATCCTATAAGTCTGAAGACTTAATGATCAACCTGTATTGCGCTAAATAAATTACACCTCGAATGTTGTAGCCATTATCAGCCCATCAAATTACAGGGAAGATGTTCAAGTGCTGAAGGTACATGGAGAACAGCCATGAGGCTGATACCAATGAGGTTGTAGATTTGCTTGCCAAGTGGGGAGTTTTGATTGCAATCAAACACACTGGCTCGGCAAGCAAGTCTACAACCTCATCCACAACCTGAGCTACAAATCTTCTCAAAAAGCTGATACCAATGTCTGATTTATGAAAGAAGACCTTGTAGGCTTGTGTTCAATAACCTGAAAAGAAGAAACCTGACAAGTGATCTTATTTGTTTTTAATTTGTTCGTGTTATGTGTGTGTTGTTAGCCAGACCAGCATTAATTAATTGTGCTGAAGAAGGTAGTGATGAACTGCTTTCTTGAACAGCTGCAGTCCTCGTGAGTTGCTAGGAGGGAGTTCCAGAAGTTTGACCCTGCGACAGCGAAGAAATTATGATATAATTTAAAGTTAGAATGATGTGTGGCTTGGAAGGAAACTTAACAAGTTGTAATGTTTCTGTACATCTGCTGTCCTTGCCTTTCTAGGTGATAGAGGTCATATGTTTTGTAGTTGTTGTTGGAGCCTTGGTGAATTACTTAGTAAATTTTGTAGATAGTGCATATTGTGGTGAATGGGCAGAATGTTGTAAGTGGTGGATGGGGTACTAGTAAAGCAAGATACTTGAGCTTCTCGTGTGTTGTTGGACCTGTGCCCATCCTAGTAAACTCCCGATTTGTGCTACAGTTGGATGTGTCAGGACTGTAGAGCTTAGATCTGATCCACTGGTTATGGGATCAGTTAGCCTTGTCTGCTGCTTCTGCTATTTGGTGTTCAAGTGATCCTGTGCTGTAGTTTCACAAGGTTGACACCTCATTTTTTTGATACATTTGGCGCTAATCCACACATGTTCTCCTGCACTTTTCATGGAACCAGAGTAGACCTTCTGGCTGTATAGTAATAGTAGAGTGGCGGAATATACCAAGCATTGAGGTTACAGATTATATTGGAGTCCAATTCTTCTGCTTCTGAGAGCCCACAGCACGTCACAGATGCCCAATTTTGAATTTCCCGATGTGATTAAGTTCTGTCCCATTTAACACTTTCTATCCACAATGACTGTGTGGTGGTCACTCTTGTGTAAATGTCATGGAAAGCCACAGCTGCGACAGGTAGATTAATGAGGTCAAGGTCAAGTAGATTTTTCCCTCTTGTTGGATCCCTCACTACCTGCCAAAGATTTAGTCTCACAACAATGAATTTTCAGATTTGACCAGCTCACTCGGTAGTACTGCTGCTGAGCTGCTTTCAGTGAAGGACAGCAAAGTCCCCTACCCAGAGTCAGTACCTTATAAGATATTTAAAGTGATTAGTGGTATGGAAAATATTAATCCCTACTATTACCTTAAATTAAACTGGAGACATTGAATAGGATCATTGATTCAAAGTAATAAAAAGGATCCATATCAGGAATCTTTCTTCACACACACAATGATTAATGTGTGAAGTAACTTTCCAGAAAAAGTAGCAACAATTGCAAAAGCAACAAAAGTAAGCTAACAGTTGAATACCACAGTGGATGTTATATCTTTTAGGACTGATATATTACAATGCCCTTCATTACCTGTAATCTTGTAATCTTAAAAAATATTCAAAAGTTGAGATGTAAGTGAGTAGTCATTCATTTTAGAATTGTTCCAGTTGTGATTGTCTTAGTATTAAACAATACACCTTTTCTTCAAAGACTTAAGTCATATAGAATTCAACTTGCTGGTTGTACGTTCATTTCTATGATCAACTCACTGTTTGTGGAGCCTAGGCTGTGCTTATTTAATTCTGTGCCTAATTTTAGGCTTCTGAACTGTCTACTGGTTTAACCACATGAGATTGTATTGTCATACAGGTAACATATTGACATCTGGAGTGGTACCAGATCCAGCAACATGTCCAGTAGTCCCAGGACAGGAAACTACCCTGGAAATTTCGAAAGGACGTTCTGGTCTCGGTCTCAGCATTGTGGGTGGAAGAGACACATTGTTGGTGAGTAACCTCTTCTGAGGTATTAGGAAAGGTGAAAACAAAGAGCATGTGATTCATGGAGGTGAATTGAACATACTGATCCATATACAGTTATCCTCACTTAACATTGTGGCTTCATTCTTGAGAAAAGCTGTTATAAAGGTGTGGAAAATATTACCCTGAAATGGGAATCATGCATTCTTATAAGAATCAATATAAAAGCTGGAGTTAAGTTAATTCAGTCATTTTCTTGCCCAGAAATAAACGAAGTACTGGAATCTGGCTTGTCTAGTATTATCGTCACTTGAATCTCCTTGCAACCTTAATATCAGAGCTGGAATTCCCCCAACAGCCACTCTTCAGTCTGGTATCAGAGTTTGAATTCTCCCAGCTCCTGCTATTGTTGCCAAAATCGGAGTTTGAATCCTCCCAGTTGCCACCATTTCTCCTGGTTTTTGGAGTTTAATTCTATGAGCAGTTGCTATTCCTGCTGGTATCGAGCTGTTTGAATTCACCCTGCACTTGCTGTCAGGTCATGCAATGTCCTTTTGAAATGTCATCTGAAAAAAAGTTACAGCTAATACCAGTTTCTTCGGTGAGAGTACTTTACAGGTTTCTCTGTACTGCTATCCCTAACTTAAGATCTGAAATATAAGAAAAGATAATCTAGACAGTGAGTTCAGTATAAAATATATTTTTTAATGTATTGTTCAAAACCCAATTTTGGGCATTGGAACTTTCTTTATTTGAAGAACAAAACGGTGGATAGTACTGTTTGAAAAGCACTTGAGTAAATTTATTTGTCCTAAATAATGAATTATTTACAAATGAATGGAGTCTGTTCCCTGGCATTCTCTCTGTGCCAGCACTTACTTACCTAACTATCCACTGCAACTCATCACTAGTGAGCAAATCAGCAGCAAGTTTGGGAGGGAACCAGACTGTGATTAGAGGAGCAGCTGATGATCCTTCCCTTCCATTCAACTTCTGGGGGCAACTTTTCACCAATTGGTTACCCCAGGAATGAATTTCCCTAGGTATCTTGGGGACTTTGGGAGTGGATTGGCTGTTGTTGGCATGCATTTGCAAATGGGAAAGCATGTTTGATTAACTTGTCAGAGTTTTTTTTTAATTATGTTGCTTAGAAAATAAGACAAAGGGCAGTTGATCAATGTACTATACTTAGATTTTCAGAAGGCTTTCAACAGCATCTGCTACAGGAGATTGATTGGAAATACTAAAGCACATGAGATAAGAAGTAATATCTGGTATGGATTAACAAGACAGAAAACAGAGAGTACGAATAAATAGGACATTTTCACATTGGCAGACTGTGACTAGTGGAATACCAAAAGGATCAGCATTTGGGCTCCACCTGTACACAATATTTAGCAATAATTTGGTTCTGGGGACCAAATATTTCCAAATTTGTAGATGACTTAAACATAAGCGAGAACTATTGTGGTGAAGATGTAAAGTGCCTTCAGGAGGATTTGGGAAGGCCTTGTGAGTGGGTAAGAACATGATAGATAGAGTATAATATGGAAAAATGTGAGATTTTGATAGGAGGAGAAAATGCACAGAGTATTTCGTAAATACTAAGGGGTTGGAGGTATAGATATACAAAGGGTCAATCAGTCATTGAAGGGTAACAACTATTTGGAATGCTCTTGAAACATTAGCCTTCATTGCAAGAGCTGATGATGACTCACTGGACTTGAAATGTTGACTCTGCTTTCTTTCTACAGATGCTGCCAGAGCGGCTCAGTTTATCCAGCAATTTCTGTTTTTGTTTCAGCTTTCCAGTATCTGTGGTTCTTTGTTTTATTTTAGTGTAATGGGGCATGCCTAAGGATAAGATGTCAATGTGGTGAAGCTACGTTAACTAAAGTTTTTATGAAATCTCTTAATGAACCTAATTTTCATTTTCAAGGAAGAGGGTGACGTTTCTATTTTTCCAAAATCACTGATGCCAGGAATGACATCCTGATACACCACCTAGGCCCAGTATTTCAGGGTTTCCTGACTTCCTCAGCTTCTATTCATTCAGTCTACAATCATTATTATACAGAAGGAAGCCCATTGCTCCATCATATAATACAAATATGTTTTTGTATGATAGGTAATTGAATGCCACTTTGTTAAATTATGAATGTTTTCATTTTGTAAATGTTTTGTTTCATCAAATTTTAACCCCAAACGGCCTAGTATTCAAATGAGGGGATGATGAAAAGGGGATATTGAATATTGATCTAGATCCCAGGTTTTACAAACTCTGCTCATGTTAAAAATCATTGTTACCAATCAATGCCACATGGGTTAGGGAGAAATTGGGTAAGACTGTCAGCGACACTTCCTCGTCTCATAGTCTCCTGATGCCTTCTGTTGAGATTGACACATCGTGAAGGACTGATTGGGAAAAATAGTGGTGGGTCACTGACACCTATCGGATAAAATAATAGTTAATGCATTAAGGTGAGGAATGGGCAGAAAAGAGAAGAAACCTGGAGAATAAACTGTAACAGCATCAAAATTAAAAATGCCACATTGTTGTAATTCTGAAAATGATCAGGTAATTGATGTGTAGTTTGCAAAGTCTGTTGGTCACAGGCAACCATGGGAAGTTGCAGAGCAATGGCTTGAAAATGTTTAGTTTAATACTGACATTACTTAAAGGTAGAAATTCTGAATTCTAGTAATAGCAACCAGTATATGATCTGTAAAGACTAAGCTAGTATTGTATCCTATTGCTTTACCTGGGCCTTGCAAGAAAGGAAATGTCCCACTGGATAATGTAGTTTGTCAATACATTACAATTGCTGATCTGTTACTTAAATTTCCACTTTCAAATTTCAAAGTAAACAATGTCTACACACAGATGTATGTACTTGCGTGAAACGTATGGGGCCTTGGACAGTGATAAAGTAGGAAGTCAGCTGCTGCCAGGGAGGTCTGTCTCCATCTGGCTTTCTGGCACCATGGCCAGCATTGCTTGTGGGCTTGGTGAAACAGCAGATGTGTTGTCATCCTGAGGGCAATATGTCTCCTTCCCATGGGGCAGCAATTCTTTATTTCCACTGGTTCTTGGGAGTGTTAATCAGTGGGAGAGAAAATGCTCCCAGACCTTTTGAAGGAGCTGAATATATTGCTTTACTGAATTGCATCAATTTCAGCTTTGTTTAAAGTTGTAAGAACTACTGATATAAATATAGCAAAACCCATGTAATATGCCACCTGTTCCATGGTAAACTGCTGATGCCTTACAACAGAATACCACACAAGCTAGAAACTGACTCCTACACATCCTGAAGAATGGCTTGGCAGCTTCTATGTAGGTTATCCAACACTATAAATTGTGATGTTAAAAAGCAACAGAAATGTGAATGTAATTGGAAAACAGATGAATGGAAAACTGAAACTGCTGGTAACACCCAGCAAGTCACCCAGCATTTGTGGAGAGAGAAACACAATTGATGTCTCGGACAGGTCGTCATCTGAAGCATTCAGGTCTAATCTCCAGCATCTAAAGTATTTTGCTTTGATAAAGGACTGAAGGGCTTTCAAGTTGCTACTAAATAAAATCACAAGACTATTTGGGCTGTTGTGAGAGCATTAGCAGTAGGTGGGAAGAGAACTTTAATGAAGAAGGTTCTGTACAGATACAAAACCAGTATTTTTAAAAACGTCCAGTGATTGTGTTAGTGCCTCAAGGAATGGATATCAGGTTCTGAAACAGTGCACTTAGAAAAACTGTTTGACCTTCTAGTTCTAATGTCAATCTGCAGAAGACTTTTCTACTTTCCACTTTCATTGCTGCTTTCTCTTACTTTATTTATTCAGGGAACAAATCGAGCATTTAATGAATACCACTGGGATTTGTTTAAACTGATTAGGAAAGCAAATTCCAGATGCGTACAAATGTTGGTAATGCTAAATGATAATTATGGTTTTATTTCAGGATGCAATAGTTATTCATGAAGTATATGAAGAGGGTGCAGCTGCTAAAGATAACAGGCTTTGGGCTGGGGACCAAGTCTTGGAGGTGAGTGCAGCAGTAGCACTATATATCACAGTATATTTTGGACACACTGTGGATAATGACAAAACATTGTAGTCATTGGCAATTATTTCCAAAATGCTAATTCATTTATTGTAGCTTGCCTTCCCACTATATCACTGAATCCTGTTGTCTGTCCAGGAACACACGTGCTTTCTTCATGAATTTGTTAACACTGATTAATTCATTGATCTTCCACTACTTGCTAATTTCAAAGATCTTTTACTCTTTGGGTGAAAGTCTCCCAGGTGATTAATTTCTACTCCAGTATTTGAACTGAATCATCACATTGAACAAATTGTCTGCATTAGTTCAGCCAATTGTCAAAAACATCTTGACACCAATGGATCTCCTCAAAGAAAGTCCTTTCAAATAAATCAAGTCAAACGTCACTTTTATTGCACAATAATTACTTGACATGAAATCATCAAAATATCCACAGAAAGGCGGTGGTAGTATCCCTACATCTGGACCACAAAGTCTGATCCAAAAGTGTTTAGTAACATCTCTGAACAGATTGCTTAGAAAACTATATCGTAATAAGTGTAATTTTATGTTCGCCTTTAGCTGCTAAAATTGTGTGCCAATGGTCAACAACTGTTTGAGAAAATTATGCATGTAATCTATTCATCAGTATATAATGCAGTCAATGGCAAACATGATATTTTGGTTTTTTCTTAAATTGTGGATGATACAAGTTTTTCAGGGTGCCAGGAATGGTTAGTATGGGCAATTATTTTCCAAACTCTAGGACAAGCTACACTGACCCAGTCCTGAACATTGTTCTTAAGTTTGAAAGACAATCTTGCAACACTTAATATATTTTCTGTTTAAAGAAACCACGTTATAGATGGTAAATAAATAGTTAGTCAATTTTGTGGTTATCAAGTGTCAATTTGTAACCCTATTAATGATAATAAAAGTCTAGTTCAGGTTAATCTGGGATAGTTTAACTCCTAGTTTGGTCACAATTTTCTTCAACACATGTCAGAGCAACAATCAGTTTAGAATTAAGTACTTTGAACTATCATCTTTTAAATCTTTCCAGAACACATCTATCCTCCGGACTGCCTTTTGAGTTTCTAGACATGTCATTGTGTTCAAGGTGATTTAACTGTAGAGTTTCCTTTCATCTTAACATGACTGTTCCCTTGTTTAGAAGGCATCAAAGACATTTAAACTTCTGGTGCAATAAGAGACTTAGTATGTTTTCCTTTAAAGGTCCCAATAAATTATTTTACTAGGATAACAAATGACTGAGCAGTGCTTTTGTGGATAATGTGAGGTTGGGTGATGACATTATGACTGCACAGCTGAAATAAATATAAAAATCCAACTTTTATATTATTTACTATTGTAACGAATCATGATTGTAGTAGATTGATTAAAAATACTTGATTACAAGCACAACCAGTTGGGTTACAGCTGCTTAACTGATGCTGCTTTGTTAAGAAGTAGAACAGTTGGAATATAAGTGTTTATAGAAACTGTGGAGTGTTCATTAGGGCATCAGAAACTGCTAACTTGCCTGTTGGTGCACAGGATAATCATCCTAACAAACATCAGGGTTAAATTTCTGAGGTTTTGCTGCTGATGCCTTTCACTAAAAACAGTTCTTACACCTTGCGTACCTTGAAAAATAATGCAGAAAATTTACAGCAAACGAACAGGTCACTTGGCCCAAGAGGTCAATGTCAGTGTCTATGTTCCAGATGAGCTATCTCCGCATTAAGTATGTGTTTATCTGAGCTGTTCTTTGTTATTAAACAAAACAATACTCTGGTTACAGCTTTTGAAAAATATACCACCTGTTATGGTAAAAGGAAAATAATGCATGAAGAGAAGTGACTGTCAAACTGAAACATGTTTTTCATGTATCTAATGGAATATAAATGACGGCTAGAGAGCATAAACTAAGCCTTTGTTACTGATCTCTGCATTCTCGTTCAAACTGTAAGCATAACTTGACATGCCAGCATTGTGATGTGTGTTTTGTTCATTGTAAATCTGCCCAATTCCTGCTAAATCTGTTATTTTAAGAACAGTTAATCAGGTTATGATAGGTTTTACAAGTGGCTCATTATTATCAGAAACTTGTCTTTTCTCAAATGAAAATGCCAGGACCCATCCATCCATCTGTTCAATCATCTGTAAACGTTGAAGGGCCCACAAAGGAGCAGATTAGTCAAGTCACTTCTTGGCATCAGTCATAGAAAAATGGGAATATCAAAAGCTGTACCTGTGCCTATGCATGCAATTGCTTGGCACGTGAAGGGGTTTTACTTCTGCTTTAATTGTTCTTTTTTTTTAAAAGCTGCAGGATTTTATTTGCACTTTAAATGTTCCATTAATAGCATGTAGATTAATGTTGGTTATAAAACTAGCATTTCTCATTCTAATAGGTTGGCATAAATTAATTAATTATTAATTTTCCTCAAATTTCTCTCCCTCATTAACTGTCTTTTTTTGGAATTTGTTGTAAGAACCAAAGACCGAACCTTCAGTCTTCCCAGTATTTAATTGAAGGAACTTGCTGTTCATTCTATTCAATACTGGATGCTGGAAAAACAGTCTGACAAGCTCGATGTAATGGAGCAATCGCGTACAATAAGGGTGTAATAATACTGGTTATCATCAGCACATGTGTGAAAGCCATGTTTTAGGATGTTGTTGCTGAGGGGCAGCATGCAAGAAGGAAATAGAAGAGGCCAAAATAAAATCCTCGGGGACACCGCATGTAGCAGTATAGGAACCAGAAGAGAAGCCATTTCAAGTAACTATGACTGGAATTAGAAAGATAAGAATGAAACCAGGCAAGTGTAGCGCAACCCATGGCACGTTTCATCTCTTAGGAATAGATCGACATTTGTTCCCACTGATCTGCTGTTTCCACATAGCCACGCACATTTTGTCCCATCAAGTCTTTATCCAGATCCCTTTTCAACCTTACTATTGACTCTCCTTCCACCTTTTCAGTCAACACATTCAAGGTCATAATAACATGTTGTATTAAAAAGAAATGTACTTCTCCTTTATGGTTCTTTTGCCAATTGCCTTAAATCTTCCAGTTACTGACCTTCCTGCTAGTGGAGGCAGTTTTCTCTGGTGATTCTATTTGACTACTTCCATTAAATTTCACCTCAACCTTCATCACCCTGAAGAAAACAATTCCAATGTCTCTAGCCTGTCTGCATAACTAAAGTCCCTGATCCCTGGTACCATTAAAATAAATATTCTCAGCATTCTGTTTATTTTGATTCTCTTAAGTAATCAATAACAGTGTTTTACCTGTAAACTTCCAGTTTGGAGAAAAAAATCAACATAGACATCAATTCTTACATATGCTTCCAAAAATTCTCCTTTACTTGATTGTCTCCTCCTCTGCATCTTGCCTTTACTTCCTATGACTGATTACTGATTTGTTACTTGGCATTTCTATATTTTAGGACTTGCTATCAATCGCATGCAAGTAAATTGTGCAGAAATTGCATGCATTAGGAGGTGAAATGCCAAAGTATGGCACTAGAATTTTGACTGACCATCAGGATATGCACGCAGCTTATTCTGCTACTTATGAATGTTTCAAATGTATCCTTGCCACACTTAACAGTTAACCCTTTTTGTTACACCCTTGAACATGGTATAAAGAAGTTACAATACAAAATCATTTCCTCAGATTTTTTTCTGACTCTGACAGTGGGTATTTACTTGCAGCTCTGATGTGCAAAAAGCAATTAGGGATCATATGTTAAACCTCCTGGAGCAAGGTACTGTGGAGTAAGGAGTAGCAGTTAATTGAACCAAGGCCAAGGAAGGACTGTAATGTTAGAGGCTAGAAGGAGCCAGAATCTGAAAGATAGAAAAAGGGAAGTAAGAGACGAGGGAGAATAGCGAAGGAAGTTCAGGGTTTAAGGTTATGCAGGGGAATGGTGGTGGAATGCAGGATTGAACAGAATGATTAGAAATCAGGGTGAATGAAAATGTTGTAACATGGTTAGAGGTTAGGAGTTGGGGAAGGAGGGAAATGGAGAAAGCAGTTTGAAACCAATGACTGAGAGCAGCACAATGTAGGGTTAGTAACTAGGGAAAGAGTGTAGCAAAAATATGTGCAATAAGAATCCAGATGAGACTTAGAAACCCAGAAAGGTTCGGGAGCAAAGTTATGAAAAATAGACAGGGTACAGAATTCCAGTAGAATCATCTGCACTTCTACAGGTAGAGACTGAGGTCTCCAGCTGTAGCTGGGAGACAGATGTTGTGACATAAAATAAAACAAAGAACTGCGGATGCTAAAGATGTGAAACAAAAACAGAAATTGCTTGCAAAACTCAGCAGATCTGTGGGAAGAAAGCACAGTTAATGTTTCAAGTCTGGTGAGTGTTGAAGTTCTCACGAAGAGTCGATGGATTTGAAATGTTAACTGCTTTCTTCCCTTAGATGCTGCCTGACCTTCTGAGTTTTGCCAGCAATGTCTGTTTAAGATGTTGTAACATCATTGGTAGAGTACTGACTAGAAATCAAAAAGAATCATTACTTCACCATTTGCTGTGTCTAAACATTTGGGCACAAATTTCCAAACATTCAGAAATAATGTAAATAGAGGAAACTCATGTCCTGTGGTGTTTGTTTTATGCAGCAGAGTTACTTAGTGAGCTCGGTTGTGATTTGTCATATGTAAATCATGTGCAAAATAAATACTGTAGAAAGTTAAGTGCATAAGATTTGATGTAAAACTAGCCTGTAAGTTACTTGAGTAGCTATTTCCTCAGTAAAACTGGTTCAATATGGCTCTATTGTTATTGTTGTTATCGCACTGAAAGTTATTGCAGGAGCCTGTGCCAGGAGCTAGGTATCTGAGAAAGTAAATATGCCACAGTTGAATTTTGCTTCATATGCTGTTTAACCTTTGTGGTGCAGGTAGACTTCATTTACAAAAGTAAAAGATTTCAGATTTGCTTTGAGTGATTATTCTTCTGGATAATTATTCCATTCTGTATTTTGATCCCCTAGGAGAAATTTACATATATTGTTTCGATGAGGACATCAATTTTGAAACCAGAAAAGATATTCCTTGGTGTCTGACAACAATCACAAGTATTGGTTTCCCAGAAACTGGCATTACTAAATTTTGGTGGTCAAGTGTGCCATCTACTGGAATCCTGTTGAGGTGTATGCAGCTATTTTGAAGATATTTGATAGCCTGCATATTTACCATATAACCCACTGAACTATTGTATTAAAAAGAATCTCAAAACTGAAAATTCAGTTTTTTATTCTAATGTTATTGCTGAATAAAGTGTAAAAGAACAGCTGTGAAGCAGGGTATTTTTATCTATCTTTAAAAGATGGAGCCTCAAGCGATATGTAACCCACTTATATTTAAGTAGCTGGAAAGATTTAAATTCTTTTCATATTTTGACAACAGTATACAATACCCAGCTTCACACTTGCACTTTTAAATTATTGAATAAAAATAAATATGCATTGGTGTTATGGGAAGTGCTGAATGGACAGATTTTTGCTATGGATCCCCAATAGGGAATTCTAAATTCAGTCACACATAGAATGAAGTATCCTCTAAAGCTGAGACACTTTCTCAGTAGACAGATGAAAAATCAGGAAGTTATCAAACCAGAGCCAGTAAAGGTCTTTTGGTCAGTCACAAAGCAACATTAGCCGACAGAAAAGAGACATCAGTGATTTAAACAGTACACAATGCAAGGAAATCTAAGGAAAATGTGTGAAATAATAGGATTTTCCTGCTTACCCTGAGTTTGATCTAACCTAGCATATTCTATGTAATAATAAAGTATGCATCTTGCTTGTGTGCATTACACAATGTCAGCAGTACAGAGACCATACAAATTCTTTCCCATTTCACTTTTATTAAAAGGCAGCCCTCCAAAATCATTATCCTTTAATTTAAGATTCAGTAATTAGCATTCAGAGTCGGAACAGCGCATGCTGTTAAAACATTTTTTCTCCTTCTAGAGTCCCTGTACAGGTATATTGGTATGTCATTTTCCCTCCTCTGGCAGGCCGTCATGGTGAAAGATGACTTGTTCCACTCAGGGTGGGCAGTTGGGGAGTTGTTGGGGGGTGTTGGGTTCTACGGTGGCTGAATAGATCAATCCAGAGGCTGCCACAGGAAGAAGCAGGTGGTGTTTGCCGAGGTGGGTGGAGGGATGCTCTTGATTCAGAGCGCCACTTCTGCTGCTTATGCTTGGCCTCCATGTGCTCCACTGGGTGTCATTCGAAGTGGCTGACGTTTTCGCAAATACTTCCTCTGCACTTTGTATGTTCTAGGGCAAGTGATTCTCAGTTGTCAGTGGGATGCTGTATTACTCTTTCAGGGTGTCCTTGTAGTGTTTACTCTGCCCTCTTAGTGGTCACTGACCATTGCGGAGCTCAGAGTAGAGCACTTGTTTATGGAGTGTTATGTTGAGCGTGTGGACATTGTGACTCACCCATTACAGCTGGTTGTGTGTGAACGGTGCCTCAATATTGCCTGGGAGAGGGTACTCACTTTGATATACCTATCCTGCCAGGATTTTGTGAAGGCAGCGCTGGTGATAACTCTCCAAGGATTTGAGATGTCTGTTGCAGATGGTCCATGTTTCTGATGCATATAGAAGTGGGTGGGGTTGACCTCAACCACTATGTAGACCATGAGCTTTCTGCTGGGTTTGAGATCTTGGACTTCGAACACTGTTCCTCAGGCATCTGAAGATGGCACTGGTGAATGGGAGTCAATGTTGGATTTTATTGTCAATGTCTGCTCACACCATGAGGAGGCTCCAGAGGCATGGGAAATAATTCACATTGTCCAGGGGCTCGCCGTGGATTTTGATGGTCAGGCGCACAGTTGTGTGGCAGGTGCAAGCTGGTTTTCCAGATGTTTAGTCTGAAGCCCATCTTCTGATGCGCTTTGTGGAATGTGTTGATGATGGCTTGTAGCTCAGCCTGTGAATGTTGCACTCACAGGCATCATCTGCATACTGCAGCTCAATGTCAGAAGTTGTGGTGGCTTTGGTTCTGGCCAAGAGGTCTTGAAGGTTGAACAGTTTCCCTTCAACCTGTAGGTTAGCTCCATTCTGTTGGGGAGCTTTATGGAGACAATATGGAGTGTTACAGCAAGGAAAATGAAGAAGAGTGTTGGTGTGATGACACAGTCCTGCTTGACCCTAGTTTGCACTCGTAGTGGGTCTGTGGTGGATACGTTGGTGAGGATCACAACGTCCCTGTCATTGTGAAGCAGGCAGAGGAAAATGGTTATCAGTTTCTGTGGGCAGCTGAATGTGAGGAGGATATTCCACAATTCATCAGGATTGACAGAGTCTAAAGGCTTTTGTGAGATTGATGAAGGTCATGTACATAGGTCAGTGCTGTTCCCTGCACTTTTCTTGGATTTGTTATGTAGTGAAAATCGTGTCCCTTATGTCTTTTGATAGGTAGAAGCTGCATTGAGACTCGGGGTGGAGCTCCTCAGCCACTGCGAGGAAGCAGTTGAAGATTCTCATAGTGACCTTTCCCATGGCACTCAGCTAGGCAAATCCCTCTGTAATTTTCACAGTCAGATCTGTCTCCTTCATGAAGTTGGTCACCGTTATAGTGTCTTTGAGAACTCGGTACGCTCGGCATTCTCTTCCAGATAAGGGCAATAAAGTCGTAGATTCATGTGAAGAGTGTCTCTCTGCCATATTTTAGTACTTCAACAGGAATTCTATCTGTATCAGACGCCTTGTTGTTTTCCAGCTGTCAGATAGCTTTTTTGACCTCATGGTGGGTGGTAGGTATGTATGGTAGGCTTAAATGGACAAAATGCATGATGCTGTTTTAATACAATACGTATAATATAAAACTCAAAAGAAGGAAACCTAAAGTGAGGATCAGAAATCAGTAAGTAACATGGAGAATGGGCGAGGGTTGAGAAAGCGGTGCGAAAATAGAGGCAAGCTGTTAGCAAGGTCACAATCACTTGGCTAGCATGCTGGAAATCCAGCTACACTATTCACAACTGTGAAAGCGTTTAAAAGAAATATACAAGATCTCCAAACTACCTAATTTTCAGAAACCAGATTTCTGAAGTTAACACAAATTACTATTGATTACAGATCATTACATTTTAGCTACAGGTAAACAATTGAACTAAATTAAGTAACATCTAAAAATTAAGAAAAATGAATATAATTAGGCCATTTGGCCCATTGAGTCTGCTCCACCATTCAATCATGGCTGATATGTTTCTCAACCCCATCATCCTACCTTCTCCTCATAACTTTTGACCCCCTTACCAATGAAGAATCTATTTACCTCTATCTTAAATACACTCAGTGACTTGGCTTCCACAGCACTCTGAAGTGATGGGTTCCACAGATTATTCACCCTCCAGTTGAAGAAATTCTCCTCATTTCAGTACTGAAGGGTCATCCCTTCACTCTGAGGCTCTGTTCTTGGATCCTAGTCTTTCCTTCTAGTGGAAACATCTTCTCCATGTTCACCCTATCCAGGCCTCTCAATATTCTGAGAGTTTCAATGACATCACTCTGTCATTCTTTTAAATGCAATCAAGTACAGACCCAGAGTCCTGAACTGCTCCTCATATGACAAGCCCTTCATTCCCAGGATCATTCTTGTAAACCTCCTATGGATCACTCCAAGACCAGCACATCCTTCCTTAGATATGGGCCCAAAACTGCTCACAGTATTCCAAATGTGGTCTGACCAGAGCCTTATACAGCCACAGCAGTACATCCCGGCTTTTGTATTCTAGTCCTCTCTAAATGAATGCTAACATGGCATTTGCCTTCCTAACTGCCAGCTGTTAACCTGCATGTTAACCTTAAGGGAATCCAGAACCAGGACTCCTCAGTCCATTTGAACTTCAGATTTCTGAAGTTTTTTTTTTCCATTTAGAAGATAGCGTACACCCCTGTTCTTTTTACCAAAGTGACACTTAACCACATTGTATTCTATCTGCCACTTCTTTTCCCACTGTCCTAGCCTGTTCAAGTCCTTCTGCAGCCTCCCTGGTTCCTCAACACTACCTATCCCTCCACCTGTCATTGCGTCATCTGAAAACTTAGCAACAGTACCCTCAGTTCCTTCATCCAAATCATTAATGTATAACATAAATAGTTGTGGTCCCAACATAGACCTCTGCAGTGCTCTACTAGTCACGGGTTGCCATCCTGTGAAAGACTCCTTTATCCTCACTCTCTGCCTTCTAGCAGTCAGCTAATCTTCGATTCATGCCAGTACCTTGCCCCTAACATGATGGGATCTTATTTTATCTAACAGCCATCTGTGCAGTACCTTGTCAAAGGTCTTCTCGAAATCCAAATAGATCACGTCCACTGTCTCTCCTTTGTCTAACTTGCCGATTATCTCCTGAAAGAATTCTAACAGATTTATCAGGCATGATCGCTCCTTGATCAACCCATGCTGACTCAGCCTTATTTTGGCATGCGCTTCCAACTACTCCGCAATCTCATCCTTAATAATGAACTCTAAAATCTTACCAATGACACAGGTCAGGTTAACTGGCCTGTAATTTCCCCTGTACTGCCTCCCTTCTTAAACAGGTTGTTACATTAACCATTTTCCAGCCCCCTGGGACCCTCCCTGACTCCAGTAATTCCTGAAAGATCACCACCAATGCCTCCACAATCTCCTCAGTGTCCTTCAGAATTCTGGGGTGTAGTTCATCCTGTTTGGTGACTTATCTACTTTCAGACCTTTCAGCTTCCCTAGCACCGTCTCCTTAGTGATGACCACTACACTCCCCTCTGTCCCCTGACTCTCTTGAAGTTCTGGTATGCGACTGGTGTCTTCCACTGTGAAGACTAATGCAAAGTACGTATTCAGTTCCTCCACCATTTCATTGTTCCCCATGACTACTTCTCCAGCCTCATTTTCCAGCAGTCCAATGTCCACTCTTGCCTCTCTCTTACCTTTTAGATATGAAAAAAACTCTTGCAGTCTTTTTTTTTATATTACTAGCCAACTTACTCTCATATTTCATCTTTTCCACTGCTTATTGCTTTTTCAGTTGCCCTATGCTGGTTTTTAAAAGTTTCCCAATCCTCTGGCTTCCTACTAACCTTCACCACATAGTGTGTGTGTTTTTTTATTTTGTTTTTATGCTGTCCCTGACTTTCCTTGTTAGCCATTGTTTCCTCACTTTCTCCTCAATATGTTTTTCCTTCCTTGGGATGAATTTCTGCTGTACCTCCTGAATTATCCCCAAAAACTCCTGCCATTGCTGCACCACCATCTTCCCTGCTAAATTCCCCTTCCAATCAACTCTGGCCAGCTCCCCACTCGTGTCTTTGTAGTTACCTTTACTAACTAATACTGTTATATCTGATTCCAGCTTCTACCTCTCAAACTGTAGGGTGAATTCTATCCTATTAGGATCACTGCAGCCTAGGGTTCCTTCGCTTTAAGCTCCCTAATCAAGTCAGCCTCGTTACACATCACCAAATCCAGAATTATCTGTTCTCCATTGGGCTCTACTACAAGCTGCTCGTAAAACCATCTCGTAGACTTTCCACAAATTGTTTTCTTTGAGATCCCCTGTTGACCTGATTTTACCAGTCCACCTGCATATTAAAGTCCCCCATGACTATTGTAATAGGGTATTTCTTACAAGCCTTTTCTATTGCCTGATTTATTTGCTTCCCCACATCCTGACTACTGCTAGGAGGCTTGTGCATAACTCTCATCAAAGTTGTTTTTCCTTTACGGTTCCTTAACTCTATCCATACAAATTATAGCCTTCTGACTCGATATCACTTCTTGCTGTTGATTTAATCTCATTTCTTACTAAGAAAGCAATCCTACCCCTCTGCCCATCTGCCTGTCTTTTTGATAGGATGTGTATCCTTGGATATTTAGTTCCCAGCCATGTCTCTGTGATGCCCGCAAAATTGTACCTGCCAATTTCTATCTGCGCCACAAGCTCATTTGCTTTGTTTTGTACACTGCATGCATTTAAATTCAACACCCTCAGTCCTGCATTGATTGTCTGTCTTCTCATAGTTGTCCCCTTATCTGTTGTGCCTAAAGTTAGATTCCTAAGCCTTTCCAGACCTCCTGTTCTGTAATGTTTTCTATAATTTCCCAAGCAATTGAACCCACCCCCATACCATTTAGTTTAAAGCTCTATCCACAGCCTCAGTTATGCGATTCACCAAGACCCTGGTCCCAGCATGATTCAGGCGGGGCTCATCTCATTGGGACAGCTTCCTCCTTTCGCGGTACTGGTGCCTATATCCTATGAATACAAACTCGTTTCTCCCACACCAATCTTTAAGCCACATATTTACCTCCTTAACTTTGCTGACCCTGTGCCTATTAGCTCATGGCTGCGGTAGTAACCTGGAGATTATTACCTTTTTGGTTCTACTTTTTAATTTAGCCTCTAGCTGCTCATGTTCTCTCAGTAGAACTTCTTTCTTCTTACTATCTATATCATTTGAGGAGGGATCTTATAGAAACATATAAAATTATGAAGGGAATAGGTAAGATAGAAGTAGAGAGGATGTTTCCACTGGCAGGTGAAGCTAGGACAAGAGGGCATAGCCTCAAGATTAGAGGGAACAGATTTAGGACTGAACTGAGAAGGAATTTCTTCACCCAGAGGGTTGTTAATCTATGGAATTCCTTGCCCAGTGAAGTAGTTGACGCTACTTCAGTAAATGTTTTTTAAAAAAAAGGTAGTTTTTTTTAACAATAAAGGAATTAAGGGATACGGTGAGAACGCGGGTAAGTGGATCTGAGTCCATGAAAGGATCAGCCATGATCTTATTGAATGGCGGAGCAGGCTCGAAGGGCCAGACGGCCTTCTCCTGCTCCTAGTTCTTATGTTCTTATGTTGGTACCTACCTGAAACATGACAACTGGATCTTTCCCTTCCCACTCTGCAGCCCAGATGAGATATCCTGAACCCGGGCACGAAGCAGATAGCATGGTCTTTGTGACTCTCA
This sequence comes from Rhincodon typus, assembly GCF_021869965.1. Classification (NCBI taxonomy): domain Eukaryota; kingdom Metazoa; phylum Chordata; class Chondrichthyes; order Orectolobiformes; family Rhincodontidae; genus Rhincodon; species Rhincodon typus. The sequence goes on from NC_063341.1 coordinate 39,638,858, forward strand.
ATCCTGGACATGGAGACTAGTGTCTATTCCCCTGACTATACTATCCCTGATTACAACTATATTTCTCTTTTCTCCCTCTTCTTGAATGGCTCCCTGTGCCACGGTGCTATGGTCAGTTTGCTCATAGTCCCTACAGCCGCACTCTCATCCACACAGGCAGCAAGAATCTCCAAACCTGTTGGACAAGGCTGAGGCTCCTTCAGCACTGCCTTCTGGATCCCTTTTCCTGCCCCACTCAAAGTCACACTCTCCTGACCCTGATCACTGACTGAATTTGAGGTAGTTAATCTCAGGGGCGTGACTGCCTCCTGAAACATAGTGTCCAGGTAACTCTCCTCCTCCCTGATGTGCCACAGTATTCGAAGCTCAGACTGCAGCTCATCAACTCTGAGCCAGAGTTCCTCATGCAGCCAACACTTGCTGCAGATGTGGTCACTATGAACCACAATGGGGTCCATCAGCTCCCACATCATGCAGTTAATGCACATTGACTGGCCTGGCATATCTATTTTACTTACTTAGTTCTAAATTTAATTTTAAAACTTTCCTACTGGTCTTTTAGTTTGTCAACTGCACATATTTCCCCTATTTATCTTCAAGCTGAAATTAACCTATAATAAATAGTTAAATTAGTAGTTATCAACCAATGAACCTGTGGTTTTCCTTTTGGTGTAACTCTTTTTCTTTGGTGCTGGGTCCCTGATCCTGGGCTTCAGTTTATCCCATTAAAAAACACCTTACAAATATGAACCAAAAAAAGCAAGCAAAAAGCACCTCTTTCCCCTGTGCTTAATTCCCACATTGCCTCCAGATATCCTGAACTTGGGCTGTGTCTCATTCCAAATGTGATCTTTCCTTCCTAACTGTGTGTAAAACTCAAAACTCTACATAAAATCCGCACCCCTTCCACACACATATTATATACACAGGGAACAAATAGCACATGTGCAGGGAGAGAACTAGGGAAAGAGTTCCATTGTCTTTGTTAACAAAATCCATTGGGTTGGTACTTTACTAATTGAAGGTTTCTCCTTGAACTTACTTTTTCCAAATGGTTCCGCTGACTTGTAAGAGGCACAAGGTGGTTGGTTCACTTATAAAGAGTCTCTAACTTAGCCAACTCAGAGTTATAACTTTACAGCATCTGCTGAAGAAAAGATAAGCTGTCAGGTTTGAAGTGGCTTACTGCAGAACACAGAGTGTTGTTTTTTGAGCTGCTGAAGACTTGCTGGTTTCTCTTCTGGTCTAACGAGTTTCTCTCTATCTTGCTCACAACCCAAGCTGTTCAGCTACCTGACAACCAACCACATAGCTGTTGGGGGACAGAGCTCATTTGAGGTTGATAATTGGCTACTAGTCCACACCAATCAACTTCTCTTTTAAACAACCTCTTGGCTACAGTTCATCTGCACATTGCTGGAATCCACAGCGACACAAAGAGAGTTCACAACAGAAATCAAATTCCTTACTTTGAAATCATGCAAACATCCTTATAAATCCATTTCTGAAGATGGGTCCCGAACCGAAACATCAACTTTTCTGCTCCTCTGATGCTGCCTGGCCTGCTGTGTTCTTCCAGCTCCTTACTGTGTTATCTCATCCTTATAAATCCTTTGTTTAAAACCATTTTTTTCTAATTTCAGTCCACAAAAGCACAAAAATAAAAAGACACGATCTTTACATCAGAACTAATTATATAATTATACAATATTTAATGTAATGTACCAGTAGCTGTCCTTGAATATTTGATTTATTTATCATTTTAAATCTCAATCTGTGAGGTATGTCCAGAGAAATCCACTTTTATTTTCCTGTTAGGTAAATGGAATTGATTTAAGGAATGCAACTCATGAAGAAGCCATCACAGCACTGAGACAGACCCCACAAAAAGTACAACTCACTGTCTTCAGAGATGAAGCACAATACAAGGATGAAGAGAATTTAGATGTGTTCCTTGCAGATCTTCAGAAGAAAGTCGGCAGGGGACTGGGCCTCAGCATTGTGGGAAAGCGGTATGTAGAATAATTGACTTCTTTCATGTCCTGTGTTAAAAATTAAGATGGCACACTGTATATGAATGTATATGTCTTCAGGACCATATAACAGGCAATGCTCATTATAAGCAAGAAACTGCATTGTTGAAAGTCCTGCAGAACAGATCTTTACTAATGGTGATGTGCTAAGTAAAAGTATCATGTATAGAGTTTTTATTTTATTTACTCATGGGACGTGGGCATTGCTGGCTGGGCAGCATTCATTGCTAGTCCTCAGTTTCCCTTGAGAAGGTGGAGGTATGTTGCCTTCTTGAACCTCTGCAGTCCATGTGCTGTAGGTTGATCCACAATGCCATTAGGGAAGGAGTTCTAGAATTTTGACCCAGAGACAGTGAAGGAATGATTATATATTTCCAAGTCAGGGTGGTGAATGGCTTGGAGGGGAATTTGCAGGTGGTGGTGGTGGTGTTCCATTTATGGGCTGGCCTTGTCCTTCTAGATAGAAGTAGTCGTGGGTTTGGAAAATGCTGTCTAAGGATCTTTGGTGAATTGAGCAATGACATCTGTAAATACACTGTTATACACTGTAGATACACACCACTGCTACTGAGTGTTGGTGGTGGGGGAGTGGATGCTTCTGAATGTGATGTCAATCAAGCGGACTGCTTTGTGCTGGATGCTGTCAAGCTTCTTGAATGTTGTTGGAGCTGCGCCCATCCGGGCAAGTGGAGAGTATTCCATCACACTCCTGGTTCGTGCCTTGTCATTGATGGATAAGGTTTGGGAAGTCAGTGGATAAGTTACTTGCTGCATTATTCCGAGCCTCTGCCTGCTCTCGTAGCTACTGTTTTTATGTGATGACTCCATTTGAGTTTCTGGTCAATGGCAACCCACAGGATGCTGAGAGTAGGAGATTCAGTGGTGGTAACACCATTAAATATCGAGGGGCAGTGGTTAGATTGTCTCTTATTGGAGATGATCATTGTTTGGCATTTGTGTGGTGCAAATGTTCCAGAATATAATCTTGTATCTTTTTATGAATAATCATGTTGAAATGACTGTTCATTAAAAATTAAACAAATTATAAAATAATTACGAATTCACTCTGTCTGTATGATTTCCCAACACAAACATAAGAACAAGGGCAGCTCACCAACAACAGTACAGTACTAGTAATGCGTAGTAGTACATCGGACCTTGTATTGTTATAGAAGATAGGTCGCAAAGTCGTGTTAAATCTAATGGACTCCTTTATTTGCATTATTTTTACATTCTTCCTATAAAAGTGGAATGTTTATAAATTACTCAGTTTGAAGCATTATTGAGCAGATTTTGACTTCACAGAATCAAAAAAGTGTTAAGGCACTGGAGGAGGTCATTTTGCCCATCATGTCTGCACTAGCTGTCCAAATAAGCATTATGACTTAGTACAATTCTCCTGCCTTTCCTATGCCCTTGAGCATTGTTTCAATTTGAATAATCATTTAATGCCCTTTTCAATGTTTCAATTGGACCTGTGTCCACCAGACTTCCAGGCAATGGATTCCAAACCTGAACCATTTGCTTTTTCTTGTGAATACTTTTAAATCTTTACCTTCAGATTATTGATCCTTTTACAAGAGGAGTAAGATTGTCCCAATCCACTTCTTTCCACCCTCTCATAATTTTGAATTTTTTTTAATCAGATCTCTTTTTAGCCGCCTTCTGTCAAAGGAGAACAGTCTCATCTTGCTTTTCAGTTTATCCTTAGAATTGAAGTAATGACTTAGCTTATCTAAGCCTATGTGAATTGGGGCGTAGTACGGTAGAATTCTGTTTCCCTTAGTTCAAATTATTGAACCACCAGAATTGTATGTACGGCATAAATAAGTGAAATGAATGAACTCCTACAACTAAATATTTAATTCAGTGACATTTAGGAACGGGCTGTGGGTGAATGTTTTGAAAGGTGGGGTGTGCAGTCTAAGTTTTAAATGTTTGCTGTGGAGAGTTTTGAGGAATTTGATGTAAGTTGTTTGAATATCAATGATACAATTAGTTAAAATAATACCTCAAAATTGTATTTGAAAAATGTTTCTGTTCTGGGTCCTCTTCTATTTGTGATTTTTGCAAATGATTTGGATGTAGGAGTGGAAGGGTGGATTAGCAAGTTCACAGACGATACGAAGGTGGGTCATGTTGTGGACAGTGCGGAGGGCTGTTCTAGGTTACAAAGGGACATTGATAGGATGCAGAGCTGGGCTGAGAAGTGGCAGATGGAGTTTAACCCTGATAAGTGTGAGGTGATTCATTTTGGAAGGACAAACTTGAAAGCAGAATACAGGGTTAACGGAAAGATTCTTGGCAGTATGGAGGAACAGAAGGATCTCGGGGTTCATGTTCACAGTACCCTGAAAGCTCCCACCCATGTGGATCGAGTTATTAAGAAGGCGTATTGTATGTTGGCTTTCATTAAGAGAGGGATTGAGTTCAAGAGCGGTGAAGTTATGCTCCAGCTATACAAAACCCTGGTTCGGCCACATCTGGAGTATTGTGTCCAGTTCTGGTCGCCTCATTACAGAAAAGATGTGGAAGCATTGGAAAAGGTGCAGAGGAGATTTACCATGATATTGCCTGGAATGGAGGGAAGGTCTTACGAGGACAGGTTGAGAGAGCGAGGGCTTTTCTCTTTAGAACAACGAAGGATGAGAGGTGACTTGATAGAGGTGTACAAAATGATCAGAGGTATAGATAGAGTGGACAGCCAGAGACTTTTTCCTAGGGTGGAGGTAGCTATTATGAGGGGCCATAGTTTTAAAATGAGTGGAGGTAGATATAAGGGAGATGTCAGAGGTAGGTTCTTTACTCAGAGAGTGGTAGGGGTGTGGAATGCATTGCTGGAGAGGGTAGTGGAGTCGCCCTCATTAGGGGCATTTAAGCGGCTATTAGATGGGCATATGGATGATAGTATAAAGTAGGGGTGGAGGTTAGATAGTCATTAGGTTTAGGGTAAAAGTTTGGCACAACATCTTGGGCCGAAGGGCCTGTACTGTGCAGTACTGTTCTATATTCTATGTTCTGTGTTCTAGGAGCAAAACATTAGTGTGGATACATTTGTGCTCTAATAAATAGTGATGAGATCATAGGAATAAGAGGATTAATGCGCCATTGAACTAGGTGGTGAATAGAGTCCAGGTGGTTTTCCTGAGGAAATGTTGAACATTAGGTTCTCTTGCTTGAACCTCCCTACCAAATACCATTTGCTCAGTTTTGAGTAAATAGCACAAACACAGGATTGGAAGTAGTTTTCCTGCTTACCCTGGTTAAGTTGTAAAGGGAAGTCAAAAATAACATTGGGGTAATTGCTACTAAGCAAGATGAGGGACGTATTAGGTTCAAGGTGTAATGCCGCATCTTTTTATTCCTGGTTGAACACCTCAGTCTCCAAATGTATTTATTGGAAACATTCATGTGCACTGAATGTGTTCTAACCATTAAAGATTATGCCACACAAGCAATTAGAATTTAGGATCAGAAGCTTGTGCTGTTTGTGCACAAGGCATCCTACTGAAAATGTAGGATTACATCAGATATAAGGTGCAGAAACAGACCATTCAGCCCGACCAGTCTGTGCTCAAATTTACATTCCACGAGAGCCTACTCATTTTATTGCTTATCTAAATCTATCATTGCAAGACTCTATTCCCTTGTCTTGTGCTTGTCTGCCTTCCTTTTAAATGTGTCCGTACTGTTTCTTGCTTTCAAATTTATAGTTCATGTGTGTTTGTAAAGGTAGAATTACTAGAATATGTTACATATAATCAGTATTATATGGAGTGTTATGGCCACATGCCTAATAAAATATCTTGTGAAATTGTTCGAATTCATTGACTGAATTGTAAATACTTCAACAGGAATGGTACGGGAGTATTTATCTCAGACATTGTTAAAGGTGGAGCTGCTGAACTTGATGGCAGGCTCATGCAAGGAGATCAAATCTTGTCAGTAAATGGAGAGGATGTGCGGAATGCTTCTCAGGAGACTGTGGCAATGATACTTAAGGTAAACTTGGATTAACTGCATTAAAACCACTTCTTTTACAAAGACTCTTGCCCTTACCATTATCAGCTTGCAATTATACCGCTAATTGAGGCATGAAGAATACCCAGTTAAACATGAAAATCAGAACTTTTCTATTTGAGTTGCCTTGCTTCCCCACAACTTTTGCTACGTTGGACTCACTGAAAAACTCAGCACGGAAACAAATGGAAGGGTGCCCACAAAGTACACCAGGAAAAAAAAAATTAAGGCTTGTCTGTTCTAGTTTAAGTACACAGTTAACATATCTAGTAAGTCTTAATTATGTCAAACAATCACTTTAACACCAAAAATTAGCTGCTTCAACTGGGAAACCCATTCCTATAGATTTTAATTAATTTTGGAGCTATTAAAAATTGAAACGTTTGAAGAATATTTTAGCTTTTTTCTGCCTCTTTTATTTTAACTTTTAGTTCCAACTTCTCCTGTTTTACTTTCTGCACATTATTTGGTGTGAAGCTAACCATCCTAACTCGCACTTCCTCGTTCAGACTGTCATGTGGTTGGATTAGCTACTTTATGAAAATGGACTTTAGAAGCTCTGTACATGATTAACCTGCACCCTTTCATCCCATGCAACCACATTTTAAATCTCTGTTGCCCTATTATTTTAACTGATTGGTGTGTGAAGTCAACAGGACTCACGCTAATCATTAGGAGTCCAATATTGTGAGGGATTAGCAATACGTGAAGGCACACTGTTCTCCTCGAAGATGAGGGGCATTGTAGCTGCAAGAAATGGTAGGCTTTTATTGACAAGTGGATCTGGGCTCTGATATTTTGAGAAATGGCTGTTCATGACAGACAGCAAGCACTAAAGTTTAACCCTCTGACATGTAGTCTAAGTGAGTGAATCTGTTGTTATTCTACCATCTGCACCATTAGTCGAATTCACTTGTTTGATTCACTACAGTCCAATCAACCAATCGGCATTGATCTTTGTTAAACAGCTCTCAAACCTTCAATTTATTCCTCATGCTCTTAGCCCAATGCAATCTTCAAAACACACCTCTTGCCACAATTTTCAGCTCACACAGGCTGACAGCTGTTCAACATGGCAGCCACATCCTTGTCCTTGTCTTGATATTGAAATAATGGCTGCCTCAGTTGATGGATTTTCGTGCCAACCATTTTTATAAAGCAAAAACATCCCGAGGATTGGTCCTCACTGAAACTGAGGCAAGAGAATTGTATCGTAAAATCCCCTTCTGTTCCTCTTCCTCTTTTCACAGCTGGGTGGGCATTCTTCATTATTCCAGTACTTGGCCATACACACTCCCTGCAAATTATTCAAATTTTAGTCAAGCATAGGTAAGCTGCAAACGCATTAATACTTGCACCTGGAGCTGGAAGAAATCATGTTGCAAATAACCTGAAAGTAGTTCACAATCCTTTTAAATAGCAACGTGAAGTGGGATGGGGATGGGTGCAGACTTTAGCTGTGTTCAACTGTGTAAGGTTAAGATAGCGCTAGGAACTGCTGTTGCAAACTGACAAGGCTGACTGTGATCAGTGTCATTGCATTTTGGTACCAGTCTTAATATGCTGTTATCATCATCGTTGGGCTTTGGTTCTCAAACTATTTCATGAAGACGGCTTCCTGTGCAGTTTTCATTGGAAGTACGTGCATACATATCTGTCCTGGTAAATGTTGATAGAGGGCACCAGGTCAAATTGTTTTTGAATTACATAAATTTCCAAAGCAAAAGCCCACAGAAGCCTATTGCCTATTTGTTTGCTGCTGTCTGGAAATCCAAGCCGTTGGTAATAATCAGGCAGGCTGCATCATTTTCTGACACTTGAGGAAAGAATATTATGCATTAGAAATTTTAGTTTCCGACTTGTGCTCTTAATGTATAGAGCAGCCTAATAAAAATGTAAAAAAAAGAAGGTTCAACTGTAAACATTTTGTTGCTTTTAAATCTTTGGCTCACTGAAATATGATTAATTTCTTCCAGTGCGCCCAAGGATTGGTTCAGTTGGAGGTCGGTCGTCTAAAGGCAGGGTCATGGATCTCATCAAGAAAAATATCACATGGCAGTCAGGTCAGGAATTTCTGATTCTCACACACCATTGTCTACCTCCTGATGGTGTTTTTTTTTCTCTGAAAGTTATTCATAATTTTGAACCTTGTGTCATGCCAACAATATTTTAATTGAAATAATGCTTATTGGACAGCAATCTTTGTAGTTCATTGAATAATCCAAAATATAATTAAATAAAATGTCATTAAAATAGTTACTGTTTGTCTGTACCATTCGCACATAGCCCCTCAAGGCAAATGACATATGATCAAATCTGGAAACTGGTCACGTGTTTGTACCACAACTGGGTATTCTTTGGACATGACTTGAAATATGAAGCATCAAAATCACTTTTAATTATCTTTAATTGCTGCAACGTCCTTTAAACTTGTGTTTTAGGTAAATCACCAGAAGTTACCTTTAATTCAGCTACTTGTTAAAGGAATCTCACAATCAAGTACTGAAACAATGGTTTAAACTTTATTGCATGTAGTAAGCAACATAAGACAACTCAAGTAAGCAAGTTAAGCCTCACAACCCAATGTGGCTATTACCTGATTAATGGTAGAATCTAGCCAGGATATCAAACAACAATGGTCTGTCTCTGGAAGTGTCCAGGGTTTGATCCTTGTACAGTTTTGTTCTTCAAAGTTCTGCTAAGGGTGGAGTTCTAGTGTTCAATTCTTATAGAGCTTTTCGTCCTTCTGATCTGTGATGTGTTATATTGCTGATTCTTTAAGTTCATCCAAATTACTGCAAGCCTGCAGTTTACCTTCATACCAGACGTAGCTTCTTTGTTCCTTGTTGCATTTGGCATTGATTGTCTGTTCAAAGACACAGCTTTCCTATGATTAACTCCTTAAATTCCTCTGCAGGGCAGTCCTTGTCCTTTGTGACAATAAAGCATACAGTTTATCATGCAGGTTTTGTTCATGTAATTTCAACTCCGTTTTTCCAGTCATGGCTAATTGCTTTCAATTCCTGTATAAGTTTGTGCTTGTCCTTTAATAGTTTATTCCAGACAGTTATTGCTGCTTCTTTCAGTGTGTAACAGCTTATCTTTTGTTGATTCTTTCAATCCATGAACAGTTATTAAAATTTCTGAAGTTTAGAGTATCATACTTGGAAGAAATCCTTCGTTTGTGTATCTCAGCCCCTGTGCATGCATCTTCACCTTTATTAGATGCAACCCCAATTTACTCAGGATTATAATATCGGAGTTATATTGTCATCCTTAAAATGATTCAAGCTTTACTCTGAATGTTCATGATGATATCAGACCCTTTTCAAGGAGATAATGTCCTCATTGCATCTTCTCAAATCTCCATACAATTTTTAACATTATTTAGATTATGTTTCTTTAGAAAATATTTACATTTTAAAAAAAGACAATTTTCAGTTCATAAGTACAGTATGATGTAACAATAAGCAATTACATTTGATAAAATCATCATTTTGTGAACTCTGAAAATATTGAATGTTGAACTTGCATACAAGCAACCAATATCTGTGGCTTTGAATATTACATTGGTATATTCATTAAAAAAAAATCAATATGATGAACTTATTAACGGAACTACAAGTTCTAAATTACCATAGGTGCCTTGATAAAATCACCATAAAATGGTTGCTGACGAGAGAAAAGAATTGCCACTGTGAGATAATTATTTTCTGGGTTGGAATTTCTTATGGAAATCATTTGTTTCCTGATAGTGATTTTTATTGCAACACGAATTGTTAATTATATTTCTACAACCTTGTATTATTTGATAACCATAAGTAATATAGGCAGAATAAGGCCATTTGGCACATTGAGTCTGCTCACCATTCGGTCATGGCTGATAAGTTTCCCAACCCCATTCTTCTGCTTCTCCTCGTACCACTTACCCATCAAGATCCCATCTGTCTCTCTCTTAAATACACTCAATGACCTGGCCTCCGCAGCCCTTTGTAGTAATGAGTTCCACAGATTACCTTTGGCAGAAGAAGGTTTACATGATAATATAAAGCTGATTCTCTTTTAATTGATGATTAAATCTTATGAATTTACAGCATTTACAAACACATCTCACACTCATTTTTTTTCACACTGTCACCAGATCCCTAATTGTCACTACCTAAATCAGAATGGGGCAATAGTGAGTGATTGAAGAGGAGACAAAGAACAAAACAACAATGTTAATAACTGTTAAGCTAGAAATAGTTGTTGATCCATATGTCCAGCAACTACATTGAGCAGAAGAACAATACAGTTTGACTTGTCATATAGGACTAAATTAAAACTTGTCCTTCACTGCTCAGTTTCCAGTGAGCAACCCAAAAGATGAGGCTAAAACTGAAAATAAGAGTTAGATATGCCTTTGATTTCAATTGGACAGCCTTTCGCCTTCATAGCTACTTCTCTTAATTTTAAATTGGAGAAATTTGATTAATTAGATCTTACTTTTGACTTTAAACTAGATGAGCCAAGTAAGTGCTATCAGTAATCCTCCTCCTTTTGGAGCTGCTGTGACCACTTCACAAAATGTTACAAGCAGCAAGAAGATTTCAGCTGATACCTCACAAAGAAACTCAGGTAAATGTCAGAATTAGTTGCACAGTATTTGCTGAATTGCTTTAGCTGTATCCTTTTCAAACACAAGTCTTTGACCACATTGAGGAATTTTTCACCTTTAATCACCTAAGCAATTGTAGAACAGGTGGATAGTCCACTCTGCCAGTTAGCCATGCAGAAGGTTGAGGTGTGAATGACTCCATTGTTCTTCTGTAGCTTTCAGTATACATTTAAACCGTCAACAGAAAGTAGAAATCGCAACACTTTATTGTCTTCTGTATTGTTATTTTAATGTTTGTATTCTGTTCTTCAGTTAAGCAGCAACTGAATTCCACAAATACTCCCAGAATGTAGACATGATTTCATAATCATGTCATAAATGTAACTGCTTTGCAAATTTATGCAACTAATTTGAAGAGACCAGTTAACATAAAACAGAAATCAATAAAAACCATTCAGCAGGATGGGCTGAATTCTCCCAGCCCCTAAATGATGTGAGCAATGATGATTCAGTTGGGAAAATATGGCAAGTTTGGGAAAAATTAGGTTCTCAACATCAAGAAAGAAAATGTGCAAGAACCCAGTTTTGAGCAGCAGGATGAGAATCTTGTTAGTGAGTGGTGAGAGGCTAATTTGCATGCATTTATATCCCATTGCTGCCTCATCTAAATTGAAGCAGTTGGTGTTCAAATGCACCAAGACCTGAACATTAAAAGGCTTGGGCTGAAAAGTGACAAGAAACATTTGTGTCACACAAATGCCAGGCAATGACCATCTCCAGTAGAGTCAATATGACCATCACTGAATGAGTCCCTTACTGTCAACATCCTGGGGTTCCTATTGACCAGAATCTGAACTGAACTATAAGCTGACTTCCTGACTCCCCAAAGCCCTGTTGACAATTTACAGGGCCTATATCAGGAGTGTGATGGGATACTCCCAACTTGCCTGGATGAGTACAACTCCAACCACACTCAAGAAGCTTGACACTGTTCAAGACAAAGCAGCCCGCTTGATTAGCACCATATCCACAAACATTTAATCCCTCCACTACTGACCTAGTACCAGCAGTGAGCAGTATCTACAAGATGAACTGCAGAACTTCACGAAGGCTCCTTATACAGCATCTTGCAAACCCAGGACCACTTCCATTCAGAAGGACAAAGGCAGCAGATACATGGGAATGCCAGCAGCTGCACCTCCAAGCCACTCATCATCCTGACTTGGAATTTTGAATTGCAGCAGTTCAAGAAGGCAGCTAATCACTACCTTCTCAAAGGTAACCGGGGTGGCCCATGTTAATCAGATCAGGGAGTCACGGTGCATCAGTCAGAGATGCACAGAAATGGGGTAGGGACCCAGTCTCTCATTAGTCAGGGCTGAGTCTCTAAATTGGTGGGGATTTGGGCCACAGTCAAATCAAGGGTCTATCCACTAAAAATCAAGGGGTGTGTTATTGGTGATCACTGGTGTGGTGGGATGCTGGGGATGTCAGTTCTGAGGATTGGAGACAGCGTGCTGGAGTGCAGAGGGGACAATCATTATGAAAGGGGCAATTCAACATAAGGTTTGGACATGAGAGAACCTGGGAGGGGCAATGTTTCATCAATGGTTACCACCATCCTGGCTTAAATGGGAGGGACACTGCGTGGCTGTCACTATGGGGTAAAGCGGGGAGATGAGCAAACTCATGGATGGTTGGGTGGGAATATGTGAAAGATCAAGGCCAATGGGGTTGACAGGAAGGCCAAGGAAGAAAGGAACGTAAAGGTTTTGGGGAGTCACCTAGTCGAAGAGGCTAACCTTGTGACTCACACCATGAAGCAAGACCTGTGTTGCCTTCCATCCTCATCCAAATTGCAAAAGCAAAATGGAAATGAAAATGGCTACTGCACACACACAGTGGACAGAGTAAGTTTTCTTTTCGTTTGAAGAAGGGATATCCACTTTTGCGCAATGCAATGCCCTTCAAATTAAACAGTTTGCTACATTGCAGGTCTTCTATTATCACAAAATGCTATGTGGACTTGACACATGGGCCTGCTGTGTCAACTAAAAATCCTAGCCCAAACCACTCAACCACAGCATTCACATGACAAATTAATTTTACTATTAGCTGAGAGGCAAAGCAAAGTCTTGCAGCTGGAATCCCAGGAATTACCAGCAGCGGTGACTATTCCCACTGCTGGTGAGTGCATAATTGCACAAGCGAGGTGCCATTGTAACACAATGCATAAGTTAACATGAGCTGCAAGCAATTGTGTAAGATAACTTGCTAGAGCTCACAGCGAGAAACCTTCCATGAAACTCTCTGAAATTGACATTTAGCCAAATTTTGGTAAAATTCAGCCCAATATATTTACTCTTCAAAGGAAAAGGAGAGAGCAAAAATGATAGAGAAAAAATTAGCTTTTAATAATTGGAACTATCACAAATAAGATCTGCTTATTCTCTGCCCTGTGGCATTTGAATGATTTAATGTGTACAAAAAGATAATATGATTGCACATTGCATAAACTGTTATGAAACCGTAATATGCACTTTACAAGTTTGGAATCATAACCTTTCTGCTCAAGATGATTTTTAGTGCTATTTTGTAGCTTCTGAATGTTTGGAAAATATAATTTAACTTACTATCAGCATCAGTCAATAAAATACTACTAATAACATCTAATAACGAGTTTAATCTCACTTTGAAACTTTCAGGTTCAGATACGGGACTAAGAACTGTGGAAATAACAAGAGTAAGTGCAACTTATTATGTACTACTTAAAGTATGCAGGCAATGATTCAATGTCGTTTAAAAAAAAATCAGAGACAAAATGACAATCAAAGCAGAAACACTGAACCAGAGGAGAGATTAGCAAGAGTGATCAGATCTCATAACGAACAATACTAGGGTGAGGGATAGGGAAAATTGCACGAGAAGTAGGAATCAGAGCAATGGAAATGCATGAAATGACACTTCCACAGAAATTAACTGCCTTTTATAATTTTTACATCTAAAATTTACAAGGCTCACCTGCACATTAATGTCCTCACTCCAGCAAAAATGGAATCTGTTGAACTTGCCAGTGATCTCAAAATGGTACTGCAAAACCTAGGCCTTCCCCATATGAGTTATTGCCCACCCCCATTCCCCACCTGTCAAAATAGGATCTGTTAGAAATGGGGGCTAGACTTCAGATCCAGGTTCTTATACCATTTTAGATCTATTGTGAAGTCTCCCCAACTCTTTGGAGCTATGGTCCTTATTATGAAAATAATACTGTGGTAATCCAGTCTGGAACTCACATGGGTTTGTACAAAGCTTTCAGCAAGTAATCGGGTGAATTGGAGGAAAGCAGATGGTGTTATGCAGCGGTAACTTGTGTTGGTTATTCTTTCACTCCCTCACCCTGAAGTCTTTCTGCTGCTTCTTTCTGTTATTTTTCTTCTATCAATCCTCCAATGGGCCTTATCTATCTTTCAGCCACCACCAAGTTTTCATTTGGCACTTCTATATCTGAAATTTATTCTATATTTTTTCTTTACAGATGCTCACATGTTGTGCCTTATCGACATTTTTTGTTTATTCTTGCACTTCAACTTGTGATTTTTTTTTTTCTAAACCTTGGAACTCAGCGATCAAATGAACATCCGACATTTAAACTTTAGATCCGGTTGTTTTTGTCAGCTTTCACTGGTAATGTGAATTTAGGGACAGCCATTGTTTAAAAGAAGAAAGGCAAAAAAGAAAAGGTAGAGAGTAGATGCAAGGATACATTTCTGGTTCTTTATGCAGTCACAATACAAGACTTATTTTGCTGCTTTTAGTTCACTATTTTGCTAAAGATTTGCAGCTCAGTACTGTGACCCATGACTGAAAATCAACTTTATATACATGTGAAGAATCATTGACAGTGATCCAGCTTCCTCAGGGCCAGCTCTCAGAGTGAACAGAACGTCTGACACTCCTGTTCTTACCTGTCAGCCAGGGCTCCCTGATTGGACCGGATTAACAGCCCCAATCAGGGAACTCATATCCTGTAGGTTCACCTGCCTGACCTTGTTATAATAACTACAAATCTCAATGGTTTTGTTGTCTTTGCTTGTAATACAATCCAGTGGACGCTTCAGCTGAGACCCAATATTTTTATTTGCTCTATATTAATTGTTAAACAGAAGTTACGTTTTGAATCGAAAACCATTTTCACAGAGGAAGATCATGCTGATGTGACTCCCAAGTTTCAGAAAGCGCAAATCATTTTCTGAAGCAACACTCATGGACAGAAGGGAAGTAAAATTGACATCAGTGAGATGCTATGAGTGATATATTACATCATACATTTGTGTTTAAAGTCATGCATGCAGACAGACTCAACTTAGAATTCACTTTCAGAGCTTACTCTGTGTGAAACAGCTGATACCATACATTAGACCCAATTGATCAGAAAGAGTAACTTTGGGTAGAATGTATGTTTGGATAAACTCACCCAGGCTCCAAAGCATTTTGGAACATAAGCACAGGTTGATTTGTTTTCCAGTTCAAACTGTCTTTTGCCCAAGTATTCACAGAATTATTTACCTTTGTCACAGGGACCAAATGATCCATTGGGAATTAGCATTGCAGGAGGAAAGGGGAGTCCTCTAGGTGATGTGCCTATCTTCATCGCCATGATTCAAGCCAGCGGAGTAGCAGCACGGACTCAAAAGCTAAAGGTGGGTCAACAGGATGGCATTTGCCTTTTCGCAAATCTGCAGCAGTTAGTGCAATGCAACATTCATTTCTGATGGTGCATGTGTTTATAATTGAATGCAACATTATAAAATCAGTGCCGTCATTGTGGAACACCAACTGATTCTCGAAGCAAAACAGATACTTTTAGTACAAAAAAGATTCTATTTTTGTTTGTTAAATTTTAAATTATAGTGTCATTTTCTTACTAATTATTGTATTGTTCAAACACTTCTATCATTCCAATTTAGAAGTGTAAGCAACTATGGAAAGGGCAAAGGCTAGCCATCCCAGAAATCTAGCTTGTCCCAGTGTGGAATTGACCTATTTGGTCTGTGAAGGTTTTATCGACTTGATTCACTTCTCTAAGATGGTTAATTAACCACAGATAAAACTTATGCAAAATTTAAGTTTTTTGCTTGAGTGTAAAGACAAGGTATAGAGAAGTGCTGCTAAGTATGCTCAATTTCAAGGAAAGTGGGCAAATCCCAGCATGAACTTTTACAGTTTCCCTCTGATCTCTCCACTTTAAACATAATTAAGACCAGTAATTACTTTTACTCTTGCCGCTATTGCCTGAATTTTACCAACAGAAAATCACATAAAGATGCCACAACCATGTGCTTGCTGTTTTCAACTTTCAGATTTTCCATCCCTTTAAAAATGTTAAGCCATCCAGAATTAACTGTTGCCCTCAGCACATCTATTCCATTGATAACCTTGTTGTAAATGTTACCCACCTCCAGATCTCTCTTCTTAAACACTTAAATGAATAATTTGTCATTGCTTCAGGCATCTTCAAACTCGGATATTCAACAATAACCTGCATTTATGAACAAGTTATAATCTCCTGTTAAAGTTGGTTTCTTTTTTGTTGTTTCCTTACATCTTTCTGTCTATGCATTAATCAGTGGCTCATCCTCTATTTATTTCTGTTGGTAAAATTATTCCTTTCTTCCATTCTAATTCTCTTTGCACAAGTGACTTCCCACATTCTTTATTCACCACTCTTTGCTGGTTACTTGTTTTACCAATCTCTTTAAATTTTGGGCAAAATCCACCTGTTACTTAGAGCATAATGCACTAGTTGATTACAATGTTATCAATATAGGTGAGAAAAGACCTGTGCATGTAACAAAGGAACAGGCGTAAGGAACTAATGCAGGACAGAGTTAAGCCATGCAAATAAATAATTTGGGATATGGGCATTAACAGACAACAGGTGGCGTCCTTGACCTGGTACTGAACCACATCATAAAAACCAATACAGTATATTTAATTATTTGCAATAAAAGTACTGTACTTGATCCAGTAAAAATGGTGAAGTTTTTTTTCAGTTGTGAAACCGGGCACTTGGCCATTAGTGATGCTGTTTTAATGCATAATTCAAAGTTAAGCCAATTGCTCAGTTTTGTATGCTCATTCTTTAATTGTTCTATATTTTGTTTCAAATTAGTCTGGCAGCAGGTTTCTTAAAAAAAAAGTCATACTTCATATTACCAATCCTAACAAGTTAAACTGAATTTTTGTTTTTCACTGTATCTTTCTCCACTTTAACCGTCTGCACCATCTCTAATTAAAACATCTTGCAGGCAACCTACATCTATACTCCTCAAAATGTTGCGCTAAAAATGTGCAGCTAAGTGCAAAGCATGATTTTTGCATTTCTCTTCTTTCCTGTGCACAAGTGCCTGACCACAGTTCAGTGTCATTGCATGGCTGAAAAAGCAAATTTAGTCACCAAGTTAAACAGGTATTTAACTTGAAGGTAAAGTAGTAAACTGAATAAGAGATCCTAATACATTTCAAAACCATGGCCAAAATTTTGAATATCCAGAGCAGCAAAATCTAGACTTGTGTCTGTATTGCATATTGGAACTCGACTGAAGATCTGACATGTGCATGTCTTGTAATTGCCCAGAAAATTTAAACTTCCAGCAGGCTGACAGCACCCCTCACAAATGTCTCCGATACCAAGTTCCGTGTTGGAGACCTAGTCAGAAATGTGGCACTTACTTGGATACTTAGCTAGAAAGTGATACACTGGTTAATAAATGAATTGACTCAGAAATTAGTAACCTAACTGCACCACAACAAACCAATTACACCCCTTCCCCACGCCCCCCCCCAACAATAATCCCGTCCTGACCCAATCTAACTCTTTTCCCACCACCCCTCCAAAGCAATTACCCAACCCTATGCAAATACTCCACACCAGAGTGCCCAGCCCACGCTACCAGACTCTCTCTAACCAACTGCTCACTCCACCTGATAACCCCACCAACCTGACGGCCATACAACCACAACACCCACTAACTTATTCACCCACTCCCTTACTCATCCCTCCACCCACCCACTCAATATACCTTCATCAATCCATTCATTTCTTAGAAAAAATTTACCTGAAAACAGTCAACAGTGCTATGTAAAAGAGGGCCTGTCCTATCTTCCATTTGACTATCTCGCACCCACTGGACTTGCATTAGAGAGGGTACACTGGCCCATTTCTTCTTCATCCAGGATCAGAAGACCCAGTTAAAAATAGGCAATTCAACTTGGGGCAGAGAAAAAGTCTTGGGCATCTTAAAACTGAAATACTAAATGATAACATACATTTATAAACAAATTGCTATCTCTTATCAAAGTTATGTTGCATTCTGTAGCTTCTTTGAGGCTTTCTGTTCTTGCTTTAATCAATAGCTCATCAATGGGCAATGACAATGGGCAGAGCATTGCCACTGACTGGAACATCTGGGCCCATGTTTTACGTTACATTACACGGATAGCATTTAATAATTTAGAGCTAAATATTAAACAATGGCTCATTGCAGCATTTTGTGAAACGAATCTCCTTGGCAGCCTCAAATCTCACATTTTGCAATCTTGCCAGTTGTCAGTCAAGCACTTGGTGATGACACAACTTCTCATACCAAAAGATGAAAATCTGTCAACAAATATTCTGTGTATACATACTTTATACAATGGCATGCACTGTTTTGGCACACTTCCAGCATAGTTATTGTGGTCAAACTGAAGCATCTCTGAGGAAATGTGTGACCAATATATTGGCTGCGTTCCTCAAGACTGGTTCCTATAGAATGCACGACTTCATATTCATACAAAAAGACAAAATCGTAATGCAAAGATGAAGGGTTAGTGGTGGTGGTGATAAAGAGCTACAGTTGGACATTAAGAGTTCAAAACTACTAAATGTTTTTGGGAAAAGGCAGGAAAAAGCTAATTATTTCCTTAGTAGGAGCATTTCTTAAAAAAAAGTTATACTTCTTTACTATATTAAAGATATTTCAGGAAAGTAGTTTGCTATGTGCTTCATGATTGAGTAGACTAATACCCACTGTTCTCAAAATGCACTGTTATGTACAATTAAAATGATAAACTATGTAGATCTGATATCATACAAAAATCATGGGATGATGTGTGGTATTTGTTAATACAGTGAAAGTCGGAAAGCATCAGAATTTATTTTACACCCAGATAGTTTACAGGTCCAGTTGCATTCCCCATCATGGCACTGCATTAGCATGGAGTTGAATGTAGGATAAACAGACTGAGAGTCTCGCTGCAAGTATAAGAGGTCTCCAGCTGTTTTTCTAAATTACAGCACTAGATAGCCTGATTACAAAGATCCTGTGGGATGGCAATATCCTTAAAAAAAAATTGTCGTACCACTTATTTCCCTATCATCTTTGAACTGCACATGGAACCTTTTGCAAAGTGCTAGCGTATATCCCAATGGCAGGCTTTCAGTCCTAAAAGACTGATGAGCAGAAAAATCGGGCATAATGCCAGGAATGCCCCATTTTGCACCATTAGAATGTTAGGCTGGGCCTGTACCTTTTGCAAACATTGTCCTACTATAAACCATAAAGGTAATTCCTTGGAAATCCCAAATCTGTGTAGCTGGAGTAAGGACCTGACTCATCAGGCTTCTGTCACCCATATCCTCCTTATTGATTTGCTCATGCAGTTCTCAGGTGCAATAAAAATTGGCACGGTGGCACAGTGGTTAGCACTGCTGCCTCACAGCGCCAGGGACCCGGGTTCAATTCCAGCCTCAGGCAGCTGTCTGTGAGGAGTTTGCACATTCTCCCTGTGTCTGCATGGGTTTCCTCCGGGTGCTCCGGTTTCCTCCCACAGTCCAGAGACGTGCAGGTTAGGTGGATTGGCCAGGTTAAATTGCCCATTGTGTTCAGGGAGGTGTAGCTTAGGTGGGTTATAGGGGGATGGGTCTGGGTGGAATGCTCTGAGGTTCGGTGTGGACTTGTTGGGCCAAAGGGCCTGTTTCCACACTTTAGGGATTCTATGATTCAACAAAAATGCAAACCTGTTATTTGTTTTTTGCGTATTTGAGAAAAATTGCACAGCAAGTATTTAACTGTTATAGACCCTGCTATATGTTACTGTTGTAGCCTATTGCTAGTGATTCATGTGATCACTGTCAATTTTGTTATAAAGAACTTTCGACCAACTTCTTCATAATTGCAATGATTTTTATGGATTAAAACAAATCATTAGATTTAAGTGGTGTTGGTATCTTATTTTCAGAGGGGCTTGTTTTAAATTAGTTTTAGAAACAAAGCTTTCCAATGCACACTTCCAAAATACACAACCTTACTTTCTGGGAGTATAGTTTGGGAAATTATTGTCATTATGTATACTGATGACTGAAACACATTGTGCCACAAGCTTAATTCAGAAAAACCGTTCCTTTAGTGTTGATGAATAGTTAATTACAATAAAACTTGTTAACAAATTGGTATTTTTACCCAATTCAAAATGTGTAAAATGCTGTTTTCCTGTTCTGAAAGTGTTAACTTCCTATTTGAAATTAATTTCACTCGCAATTAATTAGCTTTTTTAATATTAGGTTGGGGATCGGATTGTCAGCATTAATGGCCAACCCTTGGACGGACTGTCTCATGCGGAAGCAGTTAATCTGTTGAAGAATGCCTACGGAAGCATTATCCTTCAGGTACTGAGATAATGGCTCTAGCAGCTGCATCCAGTAGATAACTCTCATTCAAAAGCTGTCGAGTACTGCTGGCAAACATTACCATGTCAAAGAGGGGATAAGGATTCCAGTTTGTATGAATCTCTCAGGATTTGGCAATTTTTAGATCTGTTGGTATCTAGATATTTCAGTGCCACCCACATCACAGTCCTAATGATCATGTGCACACTTCTATGAATTCTAACAAGTGTAACGATGACACTTGAACAATAATGCCTTTTGGCCCTAAGATGCGTTTTTCTTGCTCTTCAATGATGTCTTGTATTTTTTTATCAAAAAGTCAATAGTAATAGCAGCTGAACTCTTGCTCTAATGATTTAAATGCAAACATAGCAAAAATAATATAGAGGGCTGCATTTTTTAACGTATGTAATGAATCTTATAATAATAGATTAGAAGTGAAATCTCTGTTAAAAAAATCCATTGTCAATGAGACATCCTATTATTTGTTTGATAAAGCTTTGCAGATAACAACTGTATTTTAAAATAACAGAAATCGTTGGTTTGAGCTTTATTGGTTATAATTGCATTTTCAATAAAATCTTCATAGAAGAATAATACAACAAGTAGCGATGCAAACATATGCTGTGCTCAATTTAACAACTTATGTAGGTTAACAAACTGATCCATGAGAGAATTTTCTGGTGTCTGTATAGAATTTTGTAGCAGAAGCAATGGCAAATGCAATTATGTAGCCCCAGCACAAATTATACAACCACTTAAATCAGTGGTTTAATATATGTCTGCTCTCAGTGAAACGTATACCAAATAAATCAAGAATATGGAAAGTGTAAAGACACTCATTCAATGGCAATCATAACTAGAATTTCTCACTGATCAAATTGCTGCTCTCACAGCTGTGCACCCACATTTTGCCTTTCTTTACTGAAGGCCCTGACCATATTGCTTCAATAGTTTCTGCAGACATTCCAGATTTCATCCAAGCAGAACATTCCTGATGAATCTTGACAATAGGCAAAACCTAGTGCAGCCCACTAGAATGGGAGCAGGGGATTCCCTGGAGAGTCAGGGAGGAGTACCTGTATGTGTTCCTTCTGTCTGGAACATGTCCCCAGTTAATGCGAGAAGACCCTGAGATGGGAATCCCATCCACTAGCAGTTTGACACCATTATGTTCCTTATGAACCACTTGACACTGATTATCCCTGAGCTTACTGAAATTTAGTGGCGACTTAGGGATTTAATGCACACATTTCCTTTCTCCAAAGTTGCCAGGCAAACCATGCCCATGCTGCCAAACCCTACCCAGGCCAACCCCTGTTCGTAACACCCATTCCACCCCACTCGTCTTCAGGGTCCAGTGGAGTCATCTGGGTAAGCCTATGGAATTACCTGCCCTCCCACTGACCAAACACCCACTGACTCACCCATCTACACTGTCTCAAACTCACCCACCCCAGACATAACTACCGCCCAACTTATCTCACACACTTTCAACCACCTACCTTTCCACTGACTCATGATCCCCACCATCCTACCCTCCCACTGTCCTGTCCATCCACCCACCTTCCTATCTCCTGCTGACTCCCTTATCACCACCCTTCTACCTTCCTGACGACTTACCACTCACCTACTCATCCATCCACCCTCCCTGCAACTGACCAACCCTATCACTGACTTGTTCACCCACTCATGGACCCCCTTCCTCACCTGCCCACTCGCTCACATATCCACTCGCCCATTCACTGCCCCACTCAGCCACTCACTACACCACTAATCTAACTGACTCATTCACTCACTAAACCACACAGTCAAACACCCACCCACCTGTTCATTCACACAGTCTTTACTGGCATTTGAATAGCACTATGTTGAGTTCTCAAATGTGTACAATCATAATTGTACAAAACACATTTCCCTGTCTGCAGAATGGTGTGCCAGCCTCATCCTCCCTGAATGATTATCAAACAATAATACCCTTAACATTGCTTATTAAAGAAGTGAGAGTAAGTGGGATAAAGTTACATTTTTCACATTACTAAAACTCGTGGGGCAGAGGAGCCCACTGATGTCAGCACATTAGTGTAAGGTTAAATGAACAAAGCTGCAGAGCACCCTAAATACAATGTTTCTACAGGTCTTTAGAGCAGCACTACAGTCATATGTTTTACAGGACTTTAATCAGGAGTGTTTGGTGCAGCGTTTAAAATTTTCTACAATTGTTCTGAAGTGTATGTATTTCATAGATAATCCATAGTAGCTTGTCATTAGTTAACAACACATATTTGTTATCAGCTTTCTAGCCATATCCTAAACCAGAAGGTCAGATAATACATTTATTCATGCAAATGACAAGAATGTAGGTTGATTATCTGTCTCTCTTCAATAGGATGTTAAAAGAATTTTTAAATACTGTGTTAACTAAAGATTAGGGTCTCTAGGGAGCAATTACCACCTTCAAAACCCAGTGTCTGTAGGCTTGCTTGCTTATTGCATGATTTAATCTGTTTGTATAGCAGGTGTAGTATTGAGATAAGGAAAGGCTGAGGGTGTTTGTCAACTGTGTTGTGTACAAACCACACAGCTCTGCTAAAAGCAACCTCTTTGCCCATTGAAAAACATTTTTACCCTTTACACACTAATTCTATCTTGCTTTTGTAATCAGTCTGTTGGGGATCATATTTCTGAAATCAAAAATAAACAAAAATCTTGACAATGTTAATTATGTTTACTCAATTCATTTATTTACTGGTGTTAATATTTGATTTTCATTTTTTGTTTCTGTAAGTTGTATTTTTTAAAACTTAACAGGATCTGTTGCATGAATCATGTGGAAAAAATTACTGTTATCAATTTAAATGACAAAAACTCTTTTTTTCAGTACTTGACATGAGCTCTAGTCCCAACTCAGTTGTCTTGTTCCCTTGTTGAACCTGGACTAGACTGGAAAAATCTTGGAGTCCTGCTCAAATCCCACAACTTATCCACTGCCAAAATTGCTTGCCCCCATGTTAGCAAATGTGTCCACTGTTTCTCCCACCTTAAACTCACCACCATATTTATTCACGTTTTTATTGAACAGTATGCTCAATTTCTCCAATACTCTGCTGCTTCCGTGTTTCATGCTCCATAAACTTTGATTCATCCAAAAGCCTATCCTGCATAATTGTTACACATTGCCAATCCTGTATTGAATTTGAGTTCATTTTACATCTTTGACCCACCCAATCTCAGTAGTTTCCACCAGCCACATTCCCATTCTGCACCCTCTTATCCAACTTCAGCTTCTTATCATCCTATCTGTGCTTCACTTCAGTAGTGGAATTGACCAGCTTCTCTCATATACTTTGTGTACCTCCTAAGCCCTTCCATCTCTTCATTTCTCCATCTATCTTTAAAAGCATTCTTTCTAACCAAGCTTTTAATTGCATCTCCAAACATCGCACCATGGTTCAGCTTCTGTTCATATTTAATTTCCTTCATTTCTTGGCAAAATCCCTTTGTGATATATACCATGGAAGTTTAATGAGCATATTATAAAGACTAATGTGTCCAGCAATAATTTACTTGTGTATCTGTTGTTTTTACTGAACTGTAAGTACTTCACACTTTTTTGTAGACTATTTATGATAAATAACATACCATACATTATCTCTCATCCATTGATGGAAAATAAGTAAATTTTCTTGGGGTGATGATAGTAGAATTGAAAGCTTTAAATTTTGTTTACACTACAGGAAATCAATTTAGAATCCCTACAGTATGGGACAGGCCATTTGGCATTGAGTGCACACCAACCTCCAAAGAGCATCCCACCCCCTACTCTATCCCCGTAACCCTGCATTTCCCATGGTTAACCCACCTAGCCTACACATCCTTGGACACTATGGACAATTTAGCACAGCCAATCCACCTAATGTACACGCGTTTGGACTGAGAGAGGAATCCAGAGCACCCAGAGGAAGCCCATGTGTACACTGGGAGAATGTGTGCAAACTCCACACAGACAGTCTCCCAAAAGTAGAATCACAGCCAGGTTCCTGACGCTGCGAGGCAGCAGTGCTAACCACTGAGCCACAGTGCCACGTATAAGTGTGATGTTGCATTCATAATACGGTGTTACTCTGAAGCATACCTGCTTAATCTGTTAGTGCTGTTCTGTAGGATGTCTTTCCTTATCTCTTGATCACATATCAAAATAAAACAGCTACTATTGAATGATAATGATCTCAGCCTAAACTCCAGAGAACATGTCATTGTGTACACATGTAACTGCAGCAAAACTAAGTATTCTTGGGGATAGTTTGGCTGTGCAAGTCTCCTATGTTAGTGTGAAAAAGAGCTGCTCTCAGTAATTTTGGAGAGAAGAAGAAATTATGCAATACAAGGTAAATTTAATTAAATGTGCAGAAGTTATGATGTGACAGGGCATTTGCTACTGTATCTAATTCAGGTCTAGTAATGGCACTGTAACTGAAACCAGTGGTACTGTGTCTCCAGTCTCATCGAGCTGCACAGTAAGAGATGAGTTTCTTATGCCACTGGACCGACAGTTCTGGGACTGATGGGCAGTGTTTGCATTTTTGGCCTCTGTGGATCTTCAACTGACATTGGGGAAGATGACAAATGCAATCTGAAAGTGGCAAAGCTGTGCACGATCACTGATAGACAGCTACTTTAAAGTCATATTTATTATTGTTAAATGTATGCACGTGTAAACTCATTATTATTGTTGATACTGTGAAATTCACGTAATGTAGAACTTCAATTATCTTCACACATTCCTGGTCAGTTTTATGAATGCAAAATCAGGTTTGAGCTTTGAAGACAAAAAATGTTGGCATTTTACTTGACCCTGGGTGTGGCAGGAAGGGGCATCAATTTCAGGATTGTTCCCCAATGTAGTCTTGCCTCAGGAGAAATGTCTAGTGGAAAAAAGGTGGGCCAATTTGGGGCCATTTACAGGGCCACCAGCAGTGGCCAGTGGCTGTCTTTGGTTGCATTTATATAGCAGCCTTTCAATCCTTGCAGCTAGGAAAGGGGGTATTGTGCATGGAATTGTACACGAGGTCCCAACAATTCCCTTGGTAAGTTTTCCCCTTTGATTGACATAGCCTCCTGAATTTATGATTTCTACTTAATTGCCTCCACGGCACCCATCTTTCCCAGTGGTGTTGCTGAGGTACCAGAGCTCCCAACCCTTTGTGCAGCAGCATCAGGGGCTCTCCTTAATGAGAGAGCAGGCCCTGAGGTAGATACTTTGGAGATCACCACCAGCAAAATTGCTGTCGTGCGTGACCATCAGTGTGTTCTGACACTGAAGTCTCAAAATCCATGGTAAAATTTAGCCCATTGTTGTCGTAACTTCAGCTCAATTATCATTGAGCAGTAGTCATGCTTGCAATAGGTCATATGTACTGAATCTGTTGAGAATTGAAATGTATGATGTTAGTTACAGGCATAACAGTATTGCATATGAATTAAACAGCTAATACCTGTAATCATATATGACAATTGTTAAAGGAAGCTTTATTTATCTCAGGACTATGGAGTTGTTTTCTACAAATAGGACAGAAGCAATCTTGGTCTGGTTGGAACCACACTACAAATATGTTGCATGTAGTGCAATTTACAATTAAACCTAATTTCTAAGTGGTACTTAACAACTAATAACTCACACTTGACGATAATATCACCAATATAACTGAGCTGCTTCAATCAATAAGAGAAGCAATAACTTGCAGTTATTAAATATGTTTCCTCCAGGGGGCTGCAATACCACTATCCCTAGTTTGCACCCTAATACTGCAGTTCTGTAAGTGACTGAGAAGTGGTGTCTTGACTTTATATACATCATTAGTATGTAATTACTCTCCACTTACAGCATTTTACTTGAGAAATGATCTGTTTGCAATCTGTAACTATCCTTCTTTGTGCAGGGGAGATCTTGTCTCACAAATTTGAGTTTTTGAGGAAATGACAAAGACAATTGATGAAGGTAGGGTAGTGGATGTTGTCCACATGAACTTTATCAAGACATTTGACAAGATCCTTCATGGTAGGCCAGCCCACAAGATTAAGAATTTTTAAGGTGAATCGTTTTTTGAAAGTGGAGTCCCAGGTAGACAAGGTAGTGAAGAAGGTATTTTGGTATGCTTGCCTTTATTGCTCTGTGCATTGAGTATAGGAGCTGGGAGGTCATGTTGCAGCTGTATAGGATATTGGTTAGGCCACTTTTGGAATACTGTGTGCAATTCTGGTCTCCCTGCTAGAGGAAGGATGTTGTGAAACTTGAAAGGGTAAAGAAAAGATTTATAAGGATGTTGCCAGGTTTGGAGGGTTTGAGCTATAGGGAGAAGCTGAATAGGCTGGTCCTATTTATCTTGGAGCGTTGGAGGTTGAGGGCTAAAGAAGTTTATAAAATCATAAGGGGCATGGATAGGGTAAATAGACAGGGTTTTTTCCCAGGGTGGGGGAGTCCAAAATGAGAGGGCATAGGTTTAAGGTGAGAGGGGAAAGATTTAAAAGGAACCTAAGAGGCAACTTTTTCACACAGAGGGTGGTGCGTGTATGGAATGAGCTGCCAGAGGAAGTGGTGAAGGCTGGTACAATTACAACATTTAAAAGGCATCTGGATGGGTATATGAATAGGAATGGTTTAGAAGAATATGGGCCAAATGCTGGCAAATGGGACCAGATAAATTTAGGATATCTGGTCAGCATGGATGAATTGGACCAAAGGGTCTGTTTCCATGCTGTACAGCTCAATGAGTCTATGTGAAGATTTAAAAATGTAACATATGGCTTACTTAATACTTGTTCTACGTATTTTGCATATCATTCTATAGCATTCAATTTCTCATTTGAAGCACTTTGGGAATCTTTGACATTCAAAAATTTAAGTCTCTCTTTTTAACATCTTTCACAGCAATGTAGCTTAAGCGGCAGGTCCCCAAGGTAGCAGGTAATCAAGTCATGATTTTTTTATTCAAAGTCAGATGTTCCGGCAAGTTATGTTGCCAAGAATGACCTAATTTAAGTGTTGAAATGTTTCTTGTAGATGACACTTTTCATCCACCTTTCTCAGTCATTTGTCTTTCTTGCTTTTAAACAATTTGAATCCTTTTGTTTTACTTTCAGGTCATAGCTGACACCAATATCACTGCTATTGCAAGTCAGCTTGAAAATTTGTCAACTGGTTCCAACTTGAACTCCCCATCTGACATTCGACCAGAAGAACCTGAGTAAGTTTGAGGCAAATCAGCTCAGACCTTGTGAGAATGTGTGACAATCCATGCTAAATCATGGGTGTTATAAATTGTTTTGTTAAAAGATGAGACTTTTAAATGGTTTTTCATGCATGCAAAAGTTCTGTCTTCCACAATGTTTTGTTAAATTGATTTCTATCAAGGGTAATTATGTAAGGAACAGGGTATTCAGAAACTATGCAGCACTTATAATTAAAATACATAAGTTTTTTTTTTCTGTTACACAGTGTGCCACTGTGAGTGTGCCTGAATGGCAAACTGTTGATAGCAACTGAGTGGCAGAATAGTTCAAGTAGCAGAACAAGACAGCATTAGCTGAACAAGCAAGCTAGATTAAATGAAAGTTATGTGCAATGTGAAAAAACAAAGGTCAGTTGATGCCTTTGTGGCTCCCCTGTCACCTGTCTCTTATTACTGTGTTTGTCTCACATCTGCAATTCTCTTGATTCATGTGGGATTTCAATTGTTTGTCTCTTAAATAGACAGCTTACTTTGCTCACAGTCAGCTTAACAGACAGAAGTATATTAATGCAAACATCCAAATGTCATTAGAGATGTTATTCAGTGATTAAAAAGGAAGCTTTAATGAGCAGTCTAAGAACAGTAGAGTAGAAAGAATTTGCAAATGATGTGTTGTGATTAATTTCGACTGAAATGAATCAGAATTATTATGCGACCGTATATTGAAGCAAAATAGGGTCCAGAAAGTTCCTGCAAACTGCAAGTGGAACTGTTAGCTTTTATACTAAGGTTGTCAAAACCTCTAGACATTCCAAAGTGCTTTACAGTCAAAAAATTATTTGTAAAATGATATCGCTGATATAAATTGCCAGATTTTAGCGTAATGGTTAAAGATAGAAATTTACGTTAGCCAATAGAACAACTCCTTGCTCTTTGAATAGTGCCATGAATGCATTGCATGATCTGTACCCTGTCAGCAACCAACTGTGCAGTTTAAAATGTTCTCCAAAAGGATTGCATTGAAGCAACAAACTTAATTATGTGCTGAAGTCATGGAGTAGAGATTGAGACAAACTTCTGGCCCAGAAGAGAGAATGTTACCAAATTAGCAAGGCTGGCATACCATCACAGAATTTCTGGAACACTGAAGAAAACTATTTAACTCATCATGTCAGCGCTGAGTCTCCTTTAGAACAATTTACCTAGTCCTGCTTCCCAACTTCTCCCCGTAATCCTCCACATTCATTCCTTCCAGATAACAATCCAATTCCCTCTTGATTGCATGAGTTGCCCCTGCTTCTATCACATTCTGAAGTAGTGCATTCCATATCCTAAGCATTCACTGTGTGAAAAAAAAAAATTCCTTGTAGGTGGCTTATTTCACCATATTGGATTAAGTTCTAACCATAAGCCACAGCTATTATTTTCAGAGCAAGATTAAAAATGAAAAGTTTATAGCTATACTATAAGGTTTCTTTCCCAATTTCAGCCTCAGTCTGAGAAACTTGACAATAGTTTTTACTATCATACAAAATCTTCGTCACTTCATAATGCATGAGGATGAAATTTTCAGATAAACCAATAAATGAGTGAGCAGCTGGTCTGCCTGCAGCAAACAAAAGTCTCGTTTAAATGTCCATGTGTATTGCAAAAAGATTTTGCTTTGCATTGTTTGCTAACTCTTCATTCTCCCATAGTATGTTTATGACCAGTGCCATCTGAGATGTGCCAGTGCATTGCTAGGTTGCAAAGCAAAAGTATGACTTCTATGGTATAAATAATCAGATTGCTGTTGGTGGAAGATGTAATGTGTTCTTTTTCAGGTTTTGTCCCATCTTTAAATTTGTTAAAATGTGTCATGCCCCATCAGATATACAATATTATAACAATACAGACTAAAAAGTGTACATGAACAAATGAATAAGCTGTACTTTCATTGTCAGACATCCACAGTGTACAAACATAACTTTAGAGAAAGGACCAGATGGACTAGGGTTCAGTATTGTTGGAGGACATGGAAGCCCTCATGGAGATCTACCAATCTATGTGAAAACCGTGTTTGCCAAGGTAATTCTGTAATTCTCTTACTCCTACTTAACCATTGCATCAGAAAGTAGCAACAGTTGTCTATTCTTAAACTCTTTTTTTAAAATGTGCAACAGGCAGGCGCGTATTTGCAGTAAACAAAATCTCTTGCAGATTAATCTGATCTGTGAAAGTATTTCAACTATGAAACTTTTCATATCATCTCTTCTTTTGCTTTTTTGAACTATGACCACCAATTTAGTCTGAAATTTTTTTGGAAGGGACCAATTACAACTAGAAACAGAGTAAGGATGCCCAAAACTGTTTTATAGAGGGTTGTCTTGTATATTTTAGCTTGATTCTTACCTGGTCTCTTGAACTAGAAGAACGATTGGGTTTTTTTTTAAGTAACTTATGATTTCAATGGAGGAGACAAGATTTTTGTTTGAGAAAAATGTTCAGCTTAAAGGAGGATTCAATTATAGATGAAGAATGCATTTTAAAGCTCTTCAATAGTGCATATATTGACGAAATGTAATGTCACTAACCAGGTAGCTGTAACGACACAAGCTATAAAATGTAAAACATTTCAGAGCCACCAGTAAAACTTTGCACTTCGATGCAATAAAAGACTTGTATTTGAATAGCACTTTTCAAAACCACAGGAAACTCCAAAGTCCCTTACAAGCAATGAATACTTTTGAAGTGTAATAGCTGTATAACATAAGAAACATTACAGCCAATTTGTCTGCAACAAGCTCCTTTAAACAGCAATGTGACCACAAATCTGTTTTGTGTTAGTGTTCTTTGAGAGATAAATATTGGTTAGGTTAAGAGAGATAGTTTTCATGCTGTCCTTCGAAATTGTGTGCTGGAATCTTTCACGAGTACCTAAGTGGGCAGACAGACCTTGGTTTAACATTGCATCTGGAATTCAATCTCTCAGTTTCAGCCTTGGTTTTGTTTTGAACTGAAGTATTGAGCCAATTTTTTTTGTCCTGAATTGCAAACAAAATGGCGCATATATCCTGCAGCCAGTCTATCACCTCCCTTCCTGACCCTGCTGACTTGCCCAAGGAGGAATAAGTGCAAGCAGTGGGCAGGAAAGTGTTGTTGTCCACTTCTTTCATTGGGCTGTGTCAGATCATGAGGGAACTTGTCAAGTGATTTTTATGAAAAGTAGATGACTGTCATGACTTCTCTTAGAACTATCCAAAGTCTGGTAATGAGGAGATAGTGGCGCAGTGGTAATGATACAGTAATCCAGCTGCCCAGTCTAATACTGTGGGCATGGGTTTAAATTCCATCACGGCAACTGGTGGAAATTAAGTTTATAAAGGACTCTTGTGGTGCAGTTGTGGTGACCCTACGTCTGGTTCAGCAAGCCTGTGTTCAAGTCCCACCCTTTCCAGAGATAGCAAGAACTGCCAATGCTGGAGTCAGAGATAATACAGTGTGGAGCTGGAGGAACACAGCAGGCCAGGCAGCATCAGAGGAGCAGGAAAGCTGCTGTTTCGGGTCGG
>NC_063341.1:39679993-39722820 GCF_021869965.1 Rhincodon typus
TATGATGCTGCTTGGCCTGCTGTGTTCATCCAGCCCTGCACCTTGTTGTCTCGGATTCTCCAGCATCTGCAGTTCCTACTATCTCTTCTCCAGCAACTTTGTTTTTGTACCTTTATCTTAATCTATTACTCTTGTCAAAAGTAGCAGATTAAATTGCATTAATTAGATGAGAATTGTGTGTGTGTGTATCTTGAGGGGCAGGGTTTATGGTTATTTCTGCTGGCTAGATGGGTGGTATGTATTTATCAAAATGCCAACAGAGTGGGTTCAATTTGCATTCAAACTGAGGCAGTCTTGGGAGCTGTCTCCTTGTGCTGCCACTGAGAGTGAATGGCAAACCATCTCTGACAAAAAAAAAGCCAAGAAACCAAGCTGTGATAAATAACAGCAGAAACTGAGCCATAGACTTGACTTCTGACAGAGCTCATGAATGAATGACTATGAAAGCAGCTGGGTAAATATTTAGTTAAGAATACTTCCTAAGACGAAAGGCTATAAATGCAAACTCAAGAAACATGTATAGTCACTTACTAAATTCACTTTCTGCAAATCTGTTTCCTTTCAAAGAGTAACCTTCTACATCGTTTTGCTTTTTACACTTAAATGCTGTCGTTAATTTTTAACTTATATTTCTGGGTTTTTAATTCATGCCTCATTCTCAATCGCCACCAATTTGGATGGATTCTTAGAAAATGCACCTGCAAAGTCTCAGTCTGCTATTTGACCAAAAAGAATGAATTTGCTTCACATCTTATTTTGTAAAGGTGAGTTCATATTTTGAAAGTTCATATCGTCCCAATGGGTTTAATGGTGTTTTGGGTTAAAACTTAGATTTCTTGTCCTCTAAATTTTCTTGGAACTCAGAGTGTGAGGAAGGAATGAAACGTTCCTTGATCTTAGATCTGAAATGAGTAAGATGAATTTAAAATTTTCTGTAATTTAAGTGTGAACCTTCACAAATGTGTGAGAAGCAGTACTACTGTGGTGTCAGTAATGCAACCTTGGTAGCTGTACTGACATGCCAAACCATGAATTCATATCAGTCACCTGATGGAGATGCCTAACACCAAACCACCTGTATAATGGTTCTCTGCAGTGGCAATCATACAACGCTAATACACAGTCGTAGGAGAATGAAACATTGAGTAGACAGTGATACACCACCATGGCAGAGCGTAGAAGAGCATTCATCCTTCTTATGGCATTGGAGTCACCTTCTTTTGAGCCACCTGCAGGCGCTGATCTCCAAACTATCCCATCAGTCTGAATGGCCACTCATTGTCATCTTAGGGAAAAGAACTTTCCTGTTCTCCAGGACAAATTTCAGTATAACCACAAGGGAAACATCACTAAAGCATGTTGCCGCATTTTTGCCTGGTCTCAGATCTCCAGAGGAATGTAGGAATAATGAGCTGAAGTTAAGTGATATTCATGGTTTGCACAGGGTGAAGTGCTTTCTGGGTGCTTCTGAAATTTGGTGCCCAGATATTAGAGCCTGGAAGATCGCAGTGGGCTTCCAAACTTCTTGTTCATAAAATTTGTCTTTGTTGGTAACGCATATATATTTGTAGATTAGGAAAATTGGAGAAAATTAATATTGAGTTGCAAACAATTTACAATGTGACTTTTTGGATTACAAGGTCAGAATAACTGTCAGTTTTCTGCTGTTTAGTAAAAGCCTGGGACAAAAGCTTTTAAAATATAGGAAGTTGCTAGAAAAGCAGACTGAGTTTTGCAAGGTGCCTATTACTGAAGGTTGCCTAGAAACAGCCGTTTTGACATTTGTTTTCTGTTTTTCCAAAAACATGAAGGTTGAAGTAATGCATG
This sequence comes from Rhincodon typus, assembly GCF_021869965.1. Taxonomy (NCBI): domain Eukaryota; kingdom Metazoa; phylum Chordata; class Chondrichthyes; order Orectolobiformes; family Rhincodontidae; genus Rhincodon; species Rhincodon typus. The sequence goes on from NC_063341.1 coordinate 39,681,821, forward strand.
GGCTTGCAAGGAAGCAATGTTATCTCTCTCTTTCTCAGTACCAATATGACCCTTGAAGAAAACCGGTTGGAGAAATACCTCAATAGAGTATTTCCCAGGAATTAGAGAAAGTTCCAGGAAGTAATGTCTCTGATTTCCTATTAATCTCTGAAATCTGAACCTCAGTCATGAGACCCTAGTCAAATCAACTTGTTACCTAAACTGAGGGTCATCCATTGCATCCATCATGGCTGACAGCATCATGATATTGTTAATGAGAAACCAAAGGATCCGTGAGAAAACCACCTCATCCTACCCTTTTAGTTTGGACTCTTAAACAACAGATTTTTCCCAATGCTTCCAATGAATAATTATTCTGCAGAGCTGTATGTTCATCTTATCTATGTATATGAATTTTAAGATTTAGGGAGACAATTTAATTGTGTATAGTAGCTAAATTGATAACTGGTTTGATGATGTGTTTAAAGCATAAGTTTTTTTTCCAATAAATGGGTTATTTTTATGTGAATTGAAAAAATCTGATGCGAGATAAAAAAAACAAAAGAACTGCAGATGCTGTAAATCAGGAACAAAAACAGAAGTTGCTGGAAGCTCAGCAGGTCTGGCAGCATCTGTGAAGAAGAATTTAGAGTTAACGTTTCGGGTCTAGTCACCCTTCCTCAGAACTCAAAATCTGATGCAAGTCTAGTTTGAGATAATTGCAATTATTTTTTATTCATCCACTGGATGAGGGCATCACTGGCTATTATAGCCCAATGCTAGCTGATGTTTCCTTCAGGAATTATCCACCATGGTCAGTAGCAGTGATGGATACTGAAGTTTCCCAACCAGACTACATTCTGTGCTCTTTCCACCCTCAGAGCTTCATCAGTATATAGTGTTCAACATGGCAGATGTTGCTTCATTTGTTGAGGAAGGACAGTAGGTGTTAATCAGCAGGCAGCTTCTCTTTCCCATGTTTGATCTGTTGGCATGAGAATTCATTGGATCTGGATTTAATTCTGAGAATACCCAGGACCATGATGACCACGCTGTCATGTGTTATGGGTCTATTCTGACAGTGAGACAGGAAATACCAGGGATGATGTTGGAGAAATTGGGACCATTGGCTATAATGTCTGAGTTGGTGAGTAAGGCTGTTGCTTGAATAGTCTGTGGGGCAGCTGCTGTAATGTTGGCACAGGTTGACATGTTAGTATGAAGGATTTTGTATGTGTAGTTGACTGAGTAGGATGTGCCTTTGTCATTTTAAGTTCCTAGGTTATTTCCAGGCAGTCTGTCCAATCTTATCCTAATGACTGACTGAAATAATTCCACAGAGACAAGTCACAAAATCATCCTTTATTTACATGTGGAGAGTCATTGACACTGATCCTGCTCTTGCAGAACCAGCTGTTACAGTGACATGATGTCTGACACTCCTCCTTATTGGTCAGCCAAGAATCCCTGATTGGACCAGATTCACAGCCCCAATCAGGGAACTCATATTCTATGAGGTCCATCTGACTGACCTTGTTACAATTACTACACTGACAATGCAATATCAACATCGTTAAGTTAAATCCTCCTGAGTTACTGTGGAAGCAATATGTGCGATAACTAAGATGAGGTTGTACTTTCCATATTTACGTTGCTGCACCTTATCCACAGGAAGGTGGGAGCTCGGCTTACTGCATCTTAAGGGTAAGAGTGGATGCCTTGAGTCTATGATGCAGCTTCTGTTTTTTCCCTTCTTGTTTTGTAAGCTTAAGACACAAAAGAGTTCCCAGTGGAAAACCCATTATATGTTCCTTTCTGAAAAAAGGAAGCAATTTTTTTTAAAATTATAATTCACTGATTGGACATGGGCATCCCTGGCTGTGTCTACATGTATTGTCATCCTACTTGCCCTTGAGAAGGTGATGGTAAGCTGCCTTCTTAAACTGCTCCTGGCAATGATGGTGAGTAAGACAGTAAAACAACTGGCAGGAACAAACAAAGACAAATGTGAAATTAACAGAACAATAAGGTTTCTTGAAATCCTTGAAAAATTTGTGTTTGGATTTCTAAATTTACCCTTTGCCCAACACCTAATAATTGTGGAAACTTGTGATCAATCTATTCTTGAAGCTTCTGTGGAGACAGGGAGTGAGTTAACATTTCAAGTTGGTGACCCCTTTCCTCAGAACCGAAGTGCTTAGAGATGTAACAGTTATTAAGCAAAGTAGGGAAAACAGGAAGTGGTAGGAAAGAATAAACAAGAAGGTTGTGATAGAATGGAAAGCAGGAAATACAAGATGACAAACAGACAATGATGCAAACAAAAGATAATGGTAAAAGTACAAGTAAAGAAAGAATTGTGTCCACAGAATTTGTAAATGGATGAAGAAGCATCACCATATCTTTCCCATAAAAGGAGTTATGAGCTGAGGTCATTGAGGTTGTAAAGTATCTAATCAAAAGATGAGATGCTGTTCCTTGAGTTTACATTGACCTCAAAACCCAAGCCATAGTATTATTTCAGAGATAGTAGGAACTGCGGATGCTGGAGAATCTGAGATAACAAGGTGTAGAGCTGGATGAACACAGCAGGCCACATCAGAGGAGCAGGAAGGCTGACGTTTCAGGCCTAGACCCTTCTTCAGAAATGGGGGAGGGGAAGGGGATTCTGAAAAAAATAGAGAGAGGGGGAGGCAGATGGAAGATGGATAAAGGAGCAGATAAGTGGAGAGGAGACAGACAGGTCAAGGAGGCAAGATGGAGCCAGTAAAGGTGAGTGTAAGTGGGGAGTTAGAGTGGGGGTTGGTCAGTCAAGGGAAGACGGACAGGTCAAGGAGGCGGGGATGAGGCTGGTAGGTAGGAGGTGGGGATGGGGGTTGAGGTGGGAGGAGCGGATAGGTGGGAGAAAGGATGGGCAGGTTAGGGAGGCAGGGACGAGCTGGGCTGGTTTTGGGATGCGATCAGGAGCGGGGAGATTTTGAAGCTTGTGGAGTCTATATTGATACCATTGGGCTGCAGGTTTCCCAAACGAAATATGAGGTGCTGCTCCTGCAACCTTCGGGTGGCATCGTTGTGGCACTGCACAAGGCCCAGGATGGACATGTCGTCCAAGGAGTGGGAGGGGGAGTTGAAGTGGTTCACAACTGGGAGGTGCAGTCGTTTATCGCAAACCGAGCGTAGTCCTCACCCTGACCGCATCCCAAAACCAGCCCAGCTCGTCCCCGCCTCCCTAACCTGCCCGTCCTTTCTCCCACCTATCCGCTCCTCCCACCTCAACCTGCATCCCCACCTCCTACCTACCAGCCTCATTCCCCCCCCCACCTCTCCTTGACCTGTCCGTCTTCCCTGGACTGACCAACCCCCATCCTAACTCTCCACCTACACTCACCTTTACTGGCTCCATCCCCGCCTCCTTGACCTGTCCATCTCCTCTCCACCTATCTGCTCCTTTATCCATCTTCCATCCGCCTCCCCCTCTCTCTCCATTTACTTCAGAATCCCTTTTCCCCTCCCCAATTTCTGAAGAAGGGTCCAGACCCGAAACGTCAGCTTTCCTGCTCCTCTGATGCTGCTTGGCCTGCTGTGTTCATCCAGCTCTACATCTTGTTATCTCATAGTATTATTTGCTGTTTTAATTTTTGGCATGGCTGTAATGACATAAATCGCTTAACGTTTTTTCATACCGTCAGAATAAAATTTAATACACCATAATCTTTTAACATTGTACATTAATTTTTCAAATGCACTTTTCATTTTGAAATTGGTGGCGCTACTACCGAACCTTTTCTTCATAGCAAAAGAGAAGAACAGGACAACAAATTAATGATGTGACACTAGTTGCAAATCAAACTCAATTTTTGTCATGGACGTGCGTCTAAATTTCTATCTTAAAATATTGCATAGTAGGTTTCTAATGTCAAAAAAAATGGGAAAGATGAAGTCACTTTCAGCTGTGACCATTCACCCTCTAGTGGCTGGCTTCAGAACACTTCTGGTAAATATAAAGGAGCTTGCAGCCTGCTCAGAACTCCAGGTTGACAAGCTCGAACCAGTGGCTTCCCCAGAGTTCAGTTCTTGAATCACCTTGTTGAGAGGATACAATGAGTGTAGTGAAGGAGATTGTTCATAAAAATAAAAAAATTAAACAATCCCGGGCTGCTCTCTCATGTTTCTGAACAACCAGTTGCAAGTGGTGGAGAGAGGGGCACTTGTTAGTAGGTCTCAGATCAGGGACAGAAAAAGTTCTAAGTTTCTTTATAATAATACATTCAAAAAATCAAATGTAACCATTCATATATGTGTAACACACAGATTCATTGAAGAATGTGGTTCAAGTTGTACTAAAATATCCACCTTATTAGAATTTCTTCACATTATGTCCTATTCTACCGTTATATTCAAAAATAAACATGAAAATGTCCTCTATGTCCAACAAATCCTATGAAAATAATCTAATATGGTAAATGGACCTTCTGAAAAACATCATCACCTTCTTCTTAACAGTGCTACATTGCAGTTATAACTATCTTTGGTGATTCATCGTTGCAGACCTCACACACATTTTCATAGGCATTGGAATGTTCACTGGATCTGTTTCAACAAGAAAGGTTAAACAATCGTGAATATGAGACAAATAAAATTATTCTTAAAATCGCTATAGTATTATTTTATGCAACTGGGTAAAATAATCATACTTAATGCCTCATATCAAATGATATTTAAGTGATGATGATTTGAAGGTTTAGTGAAGAAAATTATGAAATAAATACATTTAAGTAACTAAGGTGCTATAATCAATCAGGTTTACAATTTTAGTTTGATAACCCCTGCTGGAATTCAGATATATGTGCAAGTGTTAAGCACGTGCTGATCCTAATGTTTGAACTGCTTTTTCAAGCTTACTATTTGCATTCCAGCATGTATCACATAACACTTAGTGAGAGGAAAGAATTGGAGAGGGGAAGGGGAAAAAACAAAACTATTTGATCAAAGTAAGGTTTCTAGTGTGTTGACAACTACCCTATACCACTTTACAGATAGTTTAATTCTCAATTTTTTTATTCTTTCACGGAACGTCAATGTCACTGGCAAGCAAAGAATTTGTTGCCCATCTTTAATTTCCTCTGAACTGAATGGCTTGCTTGGCCATTTTGGAGGATGGTTAAGAGTCAATCACTTTGCTGTGGATCTAGAGTCACATGAAGGCCAGACCAGGTAAGGATGACAGGTAAGGACATCGGTGAATAAACTATAAATTGATGACAGTTTCATGATCTACATTACTAATACTAGGTTTCAATTCCAGATTTATTAATTAAATTCCAATAATTTGAACCCATGTTTCCTCAGCATTAGCACAGGCCTTGGAATTATAAATCCAATGACATTATCACTTTCCGATCATCACCCCAGTAAATTATAAGCAAGGGAAGTAGCTGAAGCGACATGTTAAACATTACATGTATACATATGGGATGCAATAAATAATTCAAAAGTTATGTATTTATTGTTAAATTTTCAGACCTGGTATCTGCAAAAAAAAAAAATGCATGTTACTTCATCCTGATTCTGGATTTCCAAAGAACTATTTACAATGATCCTCTGACTAAATTGTATTATGTAAAATAAACACATTTGGAAATGTGAAATGCTCCTGCATGATATTTCAAACCCCTGTTTATTTTTCTGATCCAGTCACAAATTTCTCATATTGCTTTTTTATTCTTCACATTTTTATACTTACAACTTGATTTTTGAATTGCACCAAAGCCAACAACATGAATGTAGAGCTGCTGTAACTCCATATTTGGCACCAGTAGCAATACCACTTTGTTATATTCCCTGTGCATCTGTTGCATAGTAACTACAAGCAGGACATAGTTGAGGAGATAGTAGGAACTGCTGATGCTGGAGAATCTGATATAACAAGGTGTAGAGCTGGATGAATACAGCAGGCCAAGCAGCATCAGAGGAGCAGGAAAGCTGACGTTTTGGGTCTAGAGCCTTCTTCAGAAATGGGGGAGGGGATGGGGATTCTGAAATAGATAGAAGATGGATAAAGGAGAAGATAGGTGGAGAGGAGACAGACAGGTCAAAGAAATGGGGCTGGAGCCAGTAAAGGTGAGTGTAGGTGGTGAGTTAGGGAGGGGATAGGTCAGTCCAGGGAGGACGGACAGGTCAAGGGGGCAGGATGAGGCTGATAGGTAGGAGATGGGGGTGGGGCTTGAGGTGGGAAGAATGGATACGTGGGAGGAAGGACAGGTTAGGGAGGCAGGGACGAACTGGGCTGGTTTTGGGATGCGGTGGGGGGAGGGGAGATTTTGAAGCTTGTGAAGTCCACATTGATACCATTGGGCTGCAGGGTTCCCAAGCGGAATATGAGATGCTGTTCCTGCAATCTTCGCGTGGCATCGTTGTGGCACTGCAGGAGGCCCAGGATGGACATGTTGTCCAAGGAGTGGGAGGGGGAGTTGAAGTGGTTCGCGACTGGGAGGTGCAGACGTTTGTCGTGAACCAAACATAGGTGTTCCGCAAAGCGGTCCCCAAGCTTCCACGGGCAACATACAAAGGCAGATGGACAGCTCTGTATCTCAGGAGTAAGACCTATTATTTAGGTCTCTCTCGTAGTCTCAGTAACAATGTCTGCCATCCCAATTTAACTTGTGTCTGGCTTCTATGCTGCAATGAACTACATCTTATTTAAGATAAGAGCCTCTTCTTGCTGGACCAGATGGTATTCGATGGCCTTGGCTGCTGTGACGAAATAAAATATTATAAACATTACATTGCTGATATTCAGAGCATTAGCAAAATATTAACTGGTGAGTCACCTCACAGCGTCTTTTAAAGTCAGGGTCTCAGAGATCTGTTTTCCGTTAATATTTATGTAGTCAGCTTCTGTTGCTGGTGATTCTGGTTGATTACTCTCCCTGAGCAAAAGGAGAAATAGTGAAGCAAAACTATTAAATTACATTTTGATGATGAAATTCGGCTATTATGTTATCAACATAGTCTCTTTAATCATTTGGCTTTGCTCTCTACCGGATGATCCCTAGTGAAATATTAATATCACATTCCAGAGCTCCATTGGAATTATGTATAAAGTTCAATGTTTGGGTCATCAAGTACTAGTTTAATTTGCTTTGCAGCTTATGCTAATGGAGGCTTTGACAATGTACAACAAATAAAATATTTAGAAGTGCAACAGTGAAAAATTTAATCTTAGTATCTGTCAATCAGCATCTAGCAACTTTATAGATCTATACACATTTTGCAATGCTTTCCTTTTGACACCACGGAAGTATTGTGTGTTACAATATCTTGTGAGGGAGTCAACTACTTCCTTGTTTGGGTCTGAACATTCCCGTGTCTTTGCAAGCTAACATCCCATCTCCAACCTTCCTTTCCTTGCCAAAGTCCTTACATGTTGTTGCTTTCCAAACTTAGAGTCATAGAGTCATACTGCATGGAAGCAGACCCTTCGGTTCAACCAGTCCAAGCCGATCATAATCCCAAATTAAACTAGTCCCACCTGCCTGCACTTGGCCTATATCCCTCCAAACATTTCTTATTTATGTACTCAGCCAAATGTCTGTTAAACGTTGTAACTGCACCGGATTCACCACTTCCTCTGGAAGCAGATTCCAGACAGAAATGACTCTCTGTGTAAAAAGGTTGCCCTTCATGTCCTTTTTATATCTTTCTCCTCTTACCTAAAAATAATGCCCCCTAGTCTTAAAATTCCCCACCATAGGCAAAAGACATCTGTCATTCGCCTTATCCATATCCATCATGATTTTAAAAACCTCTATAAGGTTACCCCTCAACCTCCTAAGCTCTTGTGAAAAAAGTCCCAGCCTATCTCACCTCTCCCTATAACTCAAACCTTCCATTCCTGACAACATCCTGATAAATCTTTTCTGAACTCTCTCCAGCTTAATAACATCCTTTCTGTAATAGGGTGACCATAACTGGACACAGTACTCCACACAGGCCTCACCAACGTCCTGTACAACCTTAACCTGAACCCCTAGGTCTCACTGTTCTACAACACTTGCCAAGGCCCTGCTTTTAATTGTTGTTTTACCAAATGTAATACCTCACATTGCTACAAATTAAACTCCATCTGTCACTCCTTGGCCCATTGACCCAATTGATCAAAATCTCTCTGCAATCTTAAATAAGCTTAGATAAGCTTCTTCACTGTCCACCATACCACCAATTATAGTGTCATCTGCAAACTTGTGCCCTTCTTTCACAGAACTCCATATTTGAATTTTTCCAATCAGGTGTCTGTTCCTGCCACAATATCAAAATCACAAGACATCCTAGTAATCTATCTTTCATCATCCTTCATGACCTGTTTGCAGTTGTTGAAACAGTTGGTCACAGAATCCTCTGATATCTCTCCATGACATGCAGCCAGGTAGCATTTCCTTGGTTCTGTTATTTTCTAACTAATTGTAGACAAATTAACTTCTGTATTTACTTCTCTTCATGCTTCTGCAGCTCTGACTATAGTGTTGTCCAAGCATATATCTTGCTTCACTTCCTACATCGCACTTATATGGCACATCTTGGTAACATCATCTGTAGACATCAATCTCCATATCTGAGAAAGCAAGAACTGTAGATGCTGGAGTCAGAGTGGAGCTGGAGGAACACAACAGATCAGGCAGCACCAGAGGAGTAGGAATGTCGACGTTTTGGGATTACACCCATCATCAGGACTGGGAAGGGACATGGGAGCTCGGAAATAGGGGGAGGAGGGTGGGGTTAGGAGAAGGTAGGTGGGATGGTGATAGGTGGATGCAGGTAGGGGGTAGTAGAGATTGGTTAGAGGGAAGGGTGGGGTAGATAGGTGGGAAAGAAGATGGACAGGTTGTGCCAGGTCAAGGAGGCAGGGGATGAGAGGGAAGGTTGGACATGGGATGAGACGGGGGGTGGAGAGATTTTAAAACTGGTGAATTCTGCGTTGAAGTCATCAGGCTGTAAGCTGTCAAGGTGGAATATGATGTATTGTTCCTCCAGTTTTCATGTGGCATCAGTGTGACACTGGAGGAAGCCCAGGATGGACATGTCACCAAGGCTGTGGGAGTGGGAGGGGGAGTTAAAATGGTTGGTGACCGGAAAGTGGTGTTGATTACAGAGTGCAGATGTTCTGCAAGTCGGTCACTGAGTCTGTGCTTGGTCTCACTGATGTGGAGGAGACCACATCGGGAGCAACGGATACGGTTGACCAGGTTGGAGGACATACAGGTGAATTTCTGTTGAATTTGGAAAGATTGTCTGGGGCCTTGGATGAAGGTGAGAGGGGAGGTGTAGGGGTAGGGGTAGGTGTAGCACTTCCTGCGGTTGCAAGGAAAGGTGCTGGGGGTGGTGGGGTTAGTGGGGAGTGCGGAGCAGACGAGGGAGTTGCGGCATGAGCGGTACCTATGAAAGGCAGATAGGGATGGGGAGGGAAATATCTCTTTGGTTATGGGGTCGGATTGCGGGTGGCGGAAGTGACAGAGAATGATACGCTGGATACGGAGGTTGGTGGGATGGTAGTGAGGACCAGGGCGATTCTGTCTTTATTTTTGTTGGGGGTAGGGGTTTTGAGGGCAGAAGTGTGGGAAATACAAGAGATGTGGTTGAGGGCATTATGAATCAATGGAGGGGGAATGTTGCAATCCTGGAGGTAGGAGGACATCTGGGATGTTAACCGTCTCAGCACCGACATCTATTTCAAGCCCACCGACTCCCATAGCTATCTTGACTATACCTTGTGTCATCCACCCTCCTCCGAGAATGTGATCCCCTACTCCCAATTCCTCCACCTCCACCACATTTGCTCCCAAGATGGGGCATTCCACTCCGGACATCCCCAACCTCTGCATCCAACGTATCATCCTCCTCCACTTCCGCCACCTACAATCTGACCCCACAACCAAAGATCTATTTCCCTCCCCACCCCTATCTGCCTTCTGTAGGGACTGCTCACTCCGCGACTCCTTCATCTGCTCCACACTCCCTACTGATCCCACCACCCCGGCACCTTTCCCAGCAACCGCAGGAGGTGCTATGCCTGCCCCTACACCTCCCCTCTCACCTCCATTCAAGGCTCCAAACAAACTTTCCAAATCTGACAGGAATTCACCTGTACATCCTCCAACCTGGTCTACTGTATCCATTGCTCCCGATGTGGTCTCCTCTACATCGGTGAGACCAAGCACAGACTCAGTGACTGATTCTCCGAGCATCTGCGCTCTGTACGCGATAATCTACAACACCTTCCAGTTGCCAGCCATTTTAACTCCTCCTCTCCCTCCCTGAGTGACATATTCATCCTGGGCCTCTTTCAGTCTCACAATGACACCACAACTGGAGGAACAACACCTCATATTCCACCTTGGGAGTTCACAGCCCGATGGCCTCAACATAGAATTCACCAGTTTCAAAACTTCCCCACCCCCAGCCTCATCCCATACCCAACCCTCCCTCTCATCCCCGCCTCCTTGACCTGACACAAGCTGTCCATCGTCTTTCCCACCTATCTGCCCCACCCTTCCCTCTGACCAATCTCCACTACCCCCTACCTGCATCCACCTATCACCATCCCACCTACCTTCCCACAGCCCCACCCTCCCATTTATTTCCACGCTCCCTTCCATCTCCCCGGTCCTGATGAAGGGTGTAAACCCGAAAAACTGACTTTCCTGCTCCTCTGATGCTGCTTGACCTGCTGTGTTCTTCCAGCTCCAGACGGTATTGATTCAGTTTCCACGTGTATGATATCCCTGCCACAGTTGTTTAAACCATTGCTATCTCTTGATTTGACTAGTCCAAGACACTGTTGATTCTACCACCACACACACCCCAAGCCTCTATAATTCAAGGGCAAGCCTGCTGCCTGCACTCTAACTTGTTCTAAGTCTCATTCACCCATTGCCTTGGTGCATGCTGACCTGGACTGAATCCCAGTTAAGTAATACTGCAATTTTAAAACATTTATCCTGCTCTCAAATCTTTCTATGGCCTCGTCCCTAACTATCTCTGCAAAGATGTCTAAAGGTGTGCAGGTTACATGGATTGGCCAAGATGAAATTGACTGTAGTGTTCAGGGATGAGTAGGCTAGGGTGTTTAGCCATGGTTATTGTGGGGTTATGGGATATGGTAGGGGGATGCACTTCAGAGGGTTGATGCAGTCTTGATGGGATGAATGGCCTCCTTCCGCACTGTAGAGGGTTCTATGATGCTATGAAACTCTTTCAAATGTCAAATTTCAAATGTCTGAGCGAAGTGTGCAGAAGACACAAAGTCTGCAGAGGGATATAGATAGTCGAAGTGAGTGGGCAAAGATCTGGCAGATGGAGTACAATGTTGATAAGTGTGAGGTCATCCATTTTGGTAGGAATAACAGCAAAATGGACTATGTTTTAAATGGTAAAAAATTGCAGCACGCTGCTGTGCAGAGCGACTTGGGTGTCCTTGTGCATGAATCGCTAAAAGTAGGATTGCAGGTGCAGCAGGTACTTAAAAAGGCAAATAGAATTTTGTCTGCCATTGCTAGAGGGATGGAGTTTAAAAACAGGGAGGCTATGCTGCAGCTGTATAGGGTCCTGGTGAGGCCACACCTGGAGTACTGTGTGCAGTTTTGGTCTCCTTACTTGAGAAGAGATATACTAGCACTGGAGGGGGTGCAGAGGAGATTCAATCGGTTGATTCCAGAGTTGAGAGGGTTGGATTATGAGGACAGACTGAGTAGACTGGGATTATACTCATTGGAATTCAGAAGAATGAGGGGAGATCTTGTAGAAACATATAAAATTATGAAGGGAATAGATAAGGTGGAGGCAGGGAGGTTGTTTCTGCTAGCAGGTGAAACTAGGACTAGAGGGCATCGCCTCAAAATAAAGGGAAGCAGATGTAGGACTGAGATCAGGAGGAACTTCTTCACCCAAAGGGTTGTGAATCTGTGGAATTCCCTGCCCAGTGAAGCGGTTGAAGCTACCTCGCTGAATGTTTTTAAGGCAAGGCTAGATAAATTTTTGAACAATAAAGGAATTAAGGGTTATGGTGAGTGGGCGGGTAAGTGGAGCTGAGTCTCAAAAAGATCAGCCATGATCTTATTAAATGGCAGGGCAGGCTCGAGGGGCCAGATGGCCTACTCCTGCTCCTAGTTCTTATGTTCTTATGATCTATGTTCCTTTAGTTTTGGCCTCTTGAGTGTCCCAATTTTAATGACTACAGCATTGATGATTGTTCCATCAGCTACCTTAACTGCAAGCTCTGCAATTCTCTCTACCTTTTACCTTACATTTCACCTTTAAGATGCTCCTTCTTCTTTGACCACATTTACCCTAATATCCCATTTGTGCTCAGTGTCATATTTTGTTTTATAAAACTCCTGTGAACTAACTTACAAAGTTTTATTTCAATAAAAATGCTACATAAATTCCAATTATTATTGTTAATTGGATGCAAAAAATAAATGGATAATATATTCATATATATATGTGCATCATAAACAGATGATCATAGAATATAGAAAATCTTTAAAATCGCTAACATCTATATTACGTGATGCTAAAGGCAGAGAGAATCAGTTGGTTCACCTGAAAACATTTGTTTCATAGTCACGTCATTACATATTCAATTCATGAATGTGTAGCAGAACTGAAAGCATTTATATATTTAGAAATTATTTTAAAATTGCATTTTTGGTTTATTCTTCCAGGTGATGGAGCATTGACGTGACATGATGGTTAATCAATGTTATTCCATTGCCGAGCACCCTTTAACTGCATAAAGATTTATTCTTATGTTCTTTTTAACTCGGTCACTGAAGTGCACTAAACTAGAATGCAGACATTAACAGCATCTGCCAAGCATCAGTTTTAATTATACACATTAATCCTGTTAACTGAGCACATGAAGAAATTGCAGGCTGCCTTGTATTATCCCAACATTCCCTCACACCCCTACTCAAGTGCACATCTTGGAGCTGCTCAGGTGGAGATGTGACAGTAACCCCTATAAATTTAACACTGTCTATTGGGATAAGTGATGAGGGAAGTGAAGGAAATTATTGGATTAAAAAACAACATATTGTAAATTCCAAAACTATTTGCACTGTCTATAGACTAATAATCATAACAAAGCTCGAACAAAAATAAAAGATTTCAGAAACTTACTCCGAATTTGTGCACCAGATTTTATTCACGATAAATCCAATGAAACATACACAGAGAAATACAACTACTGCAATGATCCCAGTAAGCCAGGGTTGTAAACGTCTGCTAGACTGTTCTTTAGGCTGTCCTGTCGAAAAAACATGACATAAAATTATCAGAAACTAATAAATCGTTTTTTTCACAGGTTGAAGTGAGTTCAATGCAGAATTTGTTCCTGTCTCTATGGAAGCCATCCACTATTTTGCAAAGCTGCAATAATTAAAATATTTATTCATCAGTCACATTGTTGAGTTTGTAATATGACATGTTTTAAATGTTCATAAATGTGTCTCCTCTACAGTGCCCACTCCGTCAAATTCAAACACTTATAACATTACAAAAGGTACTGAAAATAACCTGTTGACACTAGTAGGAGTTCAGCATCAGTGTAAAGAAATAGATGGGCCCAGATTCGGAAACAGAAATACCGATCAGACTATAAACACTCACTGAGGGTTTCTTGTGGCACAGCGGTAGTGTCCCTACCTCTAAGCCAGTAACCCCTGGTTCAAGCCCGACCTGCTCCAGAGGTGTGTAATTACGTCTCTGAGCAGATTGACTAGAAAATGTATCAACACTCATAGTTATTATGAGGAAATAAGTCAGTATCTCCCTGATTCCTAGCCATTTTTTCATCTGATCTCCGGCAAGTCCCTTCCCCAGTCCCCAACTAGCTTCTCTCTCTTCTCCAGGTGAGCCTGCCACCAATTCCCCTGCCAGTCTCTTCCCTCCAGCTCCGGAAGTCTGTCTGATCCTCAGCCAGTCTGTACACCAGATCCCCTGACTAATCCCCAATTCCAGGCCTCTCCCCGATCCCCTGTCAGTCCCTTCCTCTGTATACCAGCCAGTATCTCCGCCTGATCCCCAGCAGGGCAATGCAGGGCAGGTATGAGGCAGTGTACAGGATGAGAGCAGAGTGAAAATGAGACAGGAGTGAGCACTGAATACAGTGGGTGCAGAAGGAAAGGTGGTGTGGGAGTGAGGCAGTAAACAGGTGGGAGTAAATTTGAAATGTGACTGAGGCATTGAAAAGGGTGGGAATAGATTGGAAGCTGGAGTGAGGGAACAAGCAGATCAAAAGCACAGTAGAAAAAGGGGCAGAAGTGAGGCAGTAAGCAGAGAAGAAAGGAAGTGGCAGTGAGCAGGGCTTGAGCAGAGCGGAAGCAGGAGTGAGGCACGCACAGGATGGATGCAGTGCTGATCTGGGAACCTCTCGAACAATCCCTGAGGTTGCAGACAAACTTTCTGATAGCACTGCTCCATTTTTGGACAGTGACAATAGTAACATAAAAATGACAATGTAAAAATGGACATAGTGAGTTTAAGCAGAGAAATGGTTCCTAAAGAATAACACTATTAAAATAATACCTCAGGTTAGGCAACTTAAAATGAGGAATTAATGTACTGCAACAAATGAGCTTGGGATTTTGCTGTTTCAAGATAAATTTTCTGACAGAGATACAATGAACTATAATACCTGTTGTTTTGATTTGTTTATCCTGATCTGATTTCTAATTAGGAGGCTGTACCTCAGAAAATTATTTTGTTTGTTCAATCAGAAAGTTAACATGCATGAAACAACACAACAATTTATGGTTGATAACTTGACTGACCGTTTACTACACATTATACAAGGTTTTGTTTCCAACAAAACCCAAGTTTCAAACTACAAAGAGGGGTTCAGATCTTAGAGAAACTCTTTGAAGGCATTCTAACACACACTTTATAAGAACACTTAAAGGCTGATACAAAAACCAAAACTGTTACAGAAACTCAACAGATTTGGCAACATCTGTGGACAGAAAGCAGAATCAACATTTTGAGTCCAGTGACCCTTTTTCAGAACTGATAGTAGCTGGTAAAAGATGATATATATGCTGAACACAGGGGTGGAGTGGGGAGGAGTTAGTGGATAGGCAGGGATGGAGCCCAGGGAGAGAGAGAACAACAGTTAGGCAGACAAAGAGATGGATGATAACGCTCCAGAGAAAGAAAAGCTTAACGGGGACAATAAGTAGATGAAAATGGGATGCCTATGCAGAAAGCAGCCCATGTCATGATAGGGCCTAGGTTGTGGGAATAGGTAAAGGACACGGAAAAATGTGTTCATGTTTTGGAATTATTGAACTTGATATTGATTCGATGACATTATCAATGCTGCTTCCTTCTCTCATTTGGAACTGGAAAAATTTGGTACGTTTGCTTCCAATATCTACCCTGCTCTCACCTTCTCCTGGTCTATCTCTTCACCTCCTCTGGGTGGTAAATTTGCATAAATTTAATACACTTTTTGCAATGTCTTCTGAGATATAGAGAATAGAAAATCTTGCCCGGGGTCAGAATTTTCTGTGGCCTTCAATAAACGAGGTCTGGAGTTATTCTTGGAGCAGGTGGACATAAGGGAAAGGGTTGTCTTTGAGGATAAGGTAAATCTTTTCAGTGAAGTCAGCGTGCAGTAAGCAAAACATAGACAAACACAAAAATGTTATCCTCTCTGTGCTTGAAGGTCGCCCAGGAAAGAACCAGATAAACAGTCTTATGCATAAAAAGTCCTCAGTCTGTAAAGTGCTTGCCTTTATTGATCAGTGCATCGAGTATAGGAGTTGGGAGGTCATGTCGCACCTGTACAGGACATTGGTTAGGCGACTTTTAGAATACTGCATGCAATTCTGGCCTCCCTGCTTTAGGAAGGAAGTTGTGAAACTTGAAAGCGTGCAGAAAAGATTTACAAGGATATTGCTGGGACTGCAGGGTTTGAGTTATAGGGAGAGGCTGGATAGGCTGGGGCTTTTTTCGCTGAAGCATCAGAGGCTGAGGGGGTGACCTTATAGAGGTCTATAAAATCATGAGGGGCATGGATAGGGTGAATAGCCAAGGTCTTTTTCCCAAGGTAGGGGAGTCCAAAACTAGGAAGGCATAGGTTAAGGTGAGGGGGAAAGATTTAAAAAGGACCTAAGGGGTAACTTTTTCACACAGAAGGTTGTATGTGTATGGAACGAGCAGCCAGAGGAAGTGGTGGAGGCAGGTACAATGACAACATTTAAAAGGCATCTGGGTGAGCATATGAATAGAAAGGGTTAGAGGGATATGGGCCAAATGTTGGCAAATGGGACTAGGTTTGATTGGGATGTCTGGTTAGCACAGATGAGTTGGACCGAAGGGCCTGTCTCCATGCTCTAAGTAGGAAGCAACATATGTTGGTAGGAAGAATTAAAAGGCAGATTATTATTTAAATGGAGAGAAACTCCAAAAAAGTGCAGCACGGAGGGATCTGGGTGTTTTTGTGCATAAAACTCAAAAGACGGATTGCAGAAGCAGCAAATAATTGAGAAGGCAAGTGGAATTTTGGCATTTATGGCATTGGGGTTGGAGTTTAAAAACAGGTAAACTTTGTTACAACTGTATAGGGTGTTGGTCAGTCTGCACCTGGAATACTGTGTGCAGTTTTGGTCCCTGTATTTAAGAGAGGGTGTACCGGTATTGGAGACAATTCAAAAGAGGTTCACCAGTCTGATTCCTGGGATGAAGATATTGACTTCTCGAGAACAGTTAAGGTTAGGCCTTTATTTGTTACATTTGGAAAATGAGGGGTGATCACATTGAAATGTACAAGATTCTACATGGGCTTGATAGGCAGATGTTGAGGTGTTTCCACTGGTGAAGAAATCTCAAACTAGGGGTGATAGTTACAGATTAAAGGTACACGTATTTAAAATTGGGATATGAAGGAATTTCTTCTCCTGGAGGATAGTGAATGCCTGGAATTTTCTATTCCAGAGAGCTGTGGAGACCAGATCATTGAAAGTATTTAAAGGGAGGTAAAAAGATTCTAGAAATATTGAAGAGTTGAGGGCTATGAGGAGTTGGGACAAAATAGGATTTGAGGCCTAGGGCAGTTTAGGCATAATCTTACGGAGTGATGGGGCAGCTCAAAAGGCTGAATGGCCTACTCCTGCTCCTATATTTTGAAAAGAGAACTAAGAAACTCTGAACATTTTCAGTTAACATAAGGAGTATTCCTATGAACAGTTCAATATTTCACCTAATATAAAAGGTGAACAGAGAGGATTCTAATTGTTGAAGGGCTGAACTGATCAGAAAATTTGCTGCGATCATGCAAGTGACATCAGAATGGATTAACGAGTTTAAAAACAAAACAAGGACCCATGCTAGCCAACTACCATGAGGAACTTCCATCTAAGGAATTGGAGGAGGTCCCGAGGAGGTTCACAAGAATGATCCTGGGGTAAAGGGCTTGTCATATGAGGAACAGTTGAGGACTCTGGGTCTGTACTTGATGGAGTTTAGAAGAATGGAGGGGGATTGAATTGAAACTTATAGAATACTAACAGGCCTCGATAGAGTGGACGTGCACCCCTAGGTTTCTTTGTTCGGCAACACTTCCCAGGACCCTACTCTTCACTGTATACATCCTGCCTTGATTTGCCTTACCAAAATGCTACACTTCACATTTCTCTAAAGTAACCTCCATCTGCCACTCCTCGGCTCATTTGCCCAGCTGATCAAGGTCCCATTATACTCTGAAATAACCTTCTTCACTGTCCACAATACCACCTATTTTGGAGATATCTGCAAACTTTCTAACCATACCTCCTACATTCACATCCAAATCGATTATAAAGATGATGAAAGCAGTAGACCCAGCACGACCCTTGTGGCACACCAGTGGTCACGGGCCTCCAGTCTGAAAAGTAACTCTCTACCACCACCCTCTGTCTCCTCCCTTCAAGCCAATTTTGTATCCAAATTCTCCCTGCCCAACTCTCCCTTGGTCTATGTGATCTAACCTTACTAAGCAGTCTACCATGCGGAACCTTGTTGAGCACTTTGCTGTTCACATAGACAACATCTACCACTCTGCCTTCATTAATCACCTCTTCAAAAAACTCAATCAAGTTATTAATTTCCCACCCACAAAGCCATGTTGATTATCCCTAATCATCCTAATCAGTCCTTACTTTTCCAAATGCATGTAATTCCTGTGCCTCAGAATCTCCTCTAAATAACTTACCCACCACTGACCTAAGGCTCACCGGCATCTACTTCCCTGGCTTTTTCTTACAGCCTTTTTTTCAATAATGGGTCCATATTAGCCAACCTTCAGTCTTCAAGCACTTCATCCGTGATGATACAAATATCTCAGTAAGGGGCCCAGCAATTTCTTCCCGAGCTTCCAATAAAGTTCTGCGAAATACCTGATCAGGTTGCAGGGATTTAGCTACCTTTATACATCTTCTGTTCTATAATATGAACTCTTTTCAAAACATCACTATTTATTTCCCCAAGCTCCCAGTTTCCATGTCCTTCTCCACAGTAAATACTGACACAAAATACTTATTTAGTATCTCACCCAGCTCCTGTGGGTCCATGCATAGACAGCCACAATGATCTTTAAGGGGCCCTATTCTCTCCTGAGTTACACTTTTGACCTTAATGTACTTATTGAATCTCTTTGGATTCTCCCCTAACTCTATTTACTAAAGCTATCTCATGTCCCCTTTTTGCCCTCCTGATTTCCCTCTTAAGTCTACTCCTACTGCCATTATACTCCTCAATGTATTCACTCGATCCCAGCTGTCTATACCTGATATATGCCTCCTTATTTTTCTTGACGAGATCATCAATTTTTCAAGTCATCCAGCATTCCGCACACCTGTCAACCTTGCCCTTCACACCAACAAGAACACACCGTCTCTGAACTCTCGTAATCTCGTTTTTTTAAAGGCCTCCCACTTGCTAACTGGCCCTTTACCTGTGAAGACTGTGTGGTAATCAACTTTTGAAAGTTCCTAATACTGACAAAATTGCCCTTACTCCAATTTAGAAATTTAATTTTTGATCAATTCTATCCTTTTCCATAACTATTTTAAAACTAATAAAATTATGATCACTTGCCCCAAAGTGCTCCCCCACTGACACTACAGTCACTTGCCGTGCCTTATTTCCCAACAGAAGGTCAAATTTTGCTCCTTCTCTAGTAGGTACATCCACATATTGAATACGAAAGTTTTATTGTACCTTAACAAATTCCTCCCCATCCAAGCCCTTAACACGATAACAGTCTCGGTTCCTACATTAAATTCTAACTGCCAAGTTTTTGCCCAGTTATTTAATCTATTTTTATCCCCTTGCATACTCCTTTTGTCCACTTCATAACATGTTCTCCCACCTATTTTTGTACCATCAACAAATCTGGATCTATTATACTCAGCAGTCTCCTCCAAGACATTAATATAGACAATAAATAACTGAGGTCCTAGGTCTGACCCTTGCAGCACGGCATTCATTAAGTCTTTCTAACCTAAAAATTACCTATTAAACCTGACTCTCTTTGTGTTAACTAATCCTCAACCCATGCTAATAATTTATGCCCAATATTGTGAACTCCTATTTTGTGTGACAGCTTTTTATGTGGCATCTTACTGAATGCCTTTTGGAAATCCAAATAGACTGCATCTACCAGTTCTCCTTTGTCAATTTTGCCTGTTATATCCTCAAAGAACTCTAGTGCAAATTTATCAAACATGATTTCCCTTTCACAAAACCATATTGACTCTGTTTGATTGCATTAAACTTTTCTAAATGTTCTGCTTTTTTTTTTCCTTAGTAATGGACCCTAACAGTTTCCCAAAGACAGATATTAGTCTCACTGCTCTATAATTTCTTATTTTCTGTTTACTTCCCATCTTGAATAAGGATCTGTGACAATACTCTCAGAGAGACAACTATTTTGGAGGAGTTCAAAAATTCACTTCTCGAAGTAGTAAGAACTCATGTGGATGGGCAGAGAGTTAACACTGCAAGGTTAGCACTGGAAATGGCTCATGGTTATGAGCTGTTTCATAAACCAAAGTTTAGCTTCTGACATCAATTTCAGTCTGTGAGAGATAGAAACTGGGGAAAAGATAAATCCTCAGGGTGTAAGGAAAAAGAAGATCTCATTGAAGATAGCAAAGATAGCTTACCACAGGGTAGAAAGGAAACACGTGAGAGGGAAAGAGAGGTATAAAAGCTCAGGTATTTTCACTGCAATAAAATAGGCCAGAAGAAGCCGCAGTATTGATGGTTTAGAAATAAAGCACTGGAAAGATGGATGTGGGAAAACAAGATAAGCCAATGAGTTTTGTTGAAGAGGTGAAGGAATGCTTAAAAAACTATAAAAGAATGTACAACTTGGTTGGTGGTTGGTTCAGAAGGAAGTCCCAGGTCTCTTTAAAGAATTGGCTTGCATGGGTAACGTTTACTCATGTATGCCAGGAGAAGTAGGTAAAGAAATTAAGATTTTAAGATATACGAGAACAAGTCAATCTTTGACGGTGAGAGATGAGGAGACATGTAATTCAGAAGGAATATTACCAGAAAAAAGTGGTAATATGGGAAATTCATGGTGAGAAGAGTGTTGTCCCATTGTATAAATTCAGGTTGAAGAATCTGGTGAAAAGTGGTGGTGGTAATAGGAGTAATAGAGAAATTCCTGATTCCAGAAATGCAGTTTATCCTTGGTGATGATATAGCTGGATTACAGGTGGGATTGATGTCTACTGTGGTTGAAAAGCTAGTGGAAAATCAGGCAACTGAGGTGTTAAAGGAAGTATATCCAGGGATTTTTCCTGACTGTGTGGTAACAAGGTCACAAAGCCACGGGTATAAACAGGAGGAGAAATCAAAGAGTAAAGATAAGGAAGTTGAAGTTCAAATCATCAGTGACTATGTTTGATTCAATGATTGAGAAAAAAAACATGAATATGTAGAGGACAAAGTGGATATTTTCAGGTTGGAGAAATTAGCTGAATTGCAAGAGAAGGATGAAAAACTAAAACAGTTGAATCAAAAAGCATACACAAAAGAAGAATCTGAGTGTATCCCAGAACGTTACTACCTTAGAACTAACATCTTGATGAGGAATGAGAGACAATCACATATTCAGGCGGCTGAGAAATGGCCAGAAATTCATCAAGTTGTATTACCAGTGGGTTATAAAAAGGTGTTGTGGGTAGCACATAAATTACCAATAGGGGGTCATTTGGGAGTAAGGAAAATGTAAGCAAAACGCAAAATACAAAAATATTTTTATTGGCCTGGTCTGCATAAGGATATGATTGAATCCTGTGGGTCATTTCATATGTGTCAGGTAATTGTAAAACCTCAGGCAGTGATAAAACCAGCACCCTTAATACCCATTCCTGCATTTGAGGAACCTTTTACATGAGTCTTAATTGTTGTGTAGGACCCCTACCTAAAAGAAAAAGTGGGAAGCAGTATTTGTTGACCATAGTGGACGTGTCTATCAGATTTCCAAAGGCCATTCCATTACAGAATACCACAGCTAAAAAGATTGTAGAAGACTTACTTAAATGTTTTACTAGATATGGACTACCCACAATCAGATCAAGGGTCAAATTTTACATCAAAGTTATTCAAAGAAGTTTTGGAAAGCTTAGGAATAAAACAATTCAAGTCGACTGTGTGCCATCCAGAATCACAGGGAGCATTAGAATGGTGGCATCAAACTTTAAAGACCATGTTGAGGGCTTATAGTCAAAATAATCCAGAGGATTGGGATAAAGGAATTCCATTTGTACTTTTTGCAATTAGGGATGCACATAATGAATCAACTGAATTCAGTCCATTTGAAATAACAAGGTGTAGAGCTGGATGAACACAGCAGGCCAAGCAGCATCAGAGGAGCAGGAAAGCTGATGGTTCGGGCCTAGACTTCTCAGTCCATTTGAATTAGTTTTTGGACATGAGGTGGGAGGACCACTGAAATTAATTAAGGAGAGATTGGTGCGTCAGAGTTCAGAGACCACATATTTGGACTATGTGTCAAATTTTAGGAAAGGATTAACTACAGTGGGTGAGTTGGATAGGTAGCATTTGAAGTAGCACTGCATGTGTTGAAACAGAAAGAGACAAGAAATCAAAAATTTGCAATTTTGCTAATGGAGATAAAGTGTTAGTATTACTGCCACTGGTAGGTGAACCTTTAAAAGCAAGATTTAATGGGCCTTATCAACTTGAAAAGAAATTGAATGAGGTGCATTATTTAATAAGAACACCAGATGGGAAGAAACCTCATGTCATGTGAATATGCTCAAAAGGTATTTTGATAGGGAAGGAAAGCAAAAGGAAAATGTGTTACTGGATACAATGCAGAGTGAAGAACCAAGTTCCAATGATTCTGAATTGGACATTCCTCAAATTAAATTAGACAATGAGGAAGTTCTCAAAAATTGGGATAAATTATTGAGGTACCTTTCAGAGAAAAACTGAAATGACTTGAAAGAGTTATTACAATCACATGAGGTGGTATGTGGGTATAAGCTGGGAAGTACGAACCTAATTATGTATGATGTAGATATAGGAAATACTGTTCCAATTAAACAACATCTGTATAGATTTAACCCTCTAAAGTTGGCACTGGTTCAAAAAAAAGAGATTGAATGCATGCTCAAAGACAATATAATCAAAGTGAGTTACAGTGAATGGAGTTCACCCATAGTAATGGTGCCACATTTGGAAGACTGTATTGAGAAGGTGGGACAAAGAACTTATATTTCAAAGTTGGACTTACTCAGAGGATCTGTAAGACCGAAGGAAATTTCGGCTTTCGTGACACTGAATGGACTGTATCAGTTTATAGTCATGCCAATTGCTATTAAAAATTCGCCAGCCACACTTCAAAGACTAACCAATAAAGTCATTTTGGGATTACCCAACTGTGTGGTGCACATTGACGATCTGGTGATTTTTAGTCACACATGCAAAGAACATTTGGAGCATCTATTGGAATTGTTCAGTCATCTTCAAGAGGTGGGGTTGGTGATAAACCTGGCTAAGAGTGAGTCTGCAAAAGTCCAAGTCACATTCCTGGGCCATGTCATTGGACATGGACAGATGGTCCCCAAGAGATGTGAAAACAACGGTTATTGAGGAGTTTCACATACCATCAACAAGTAGGGAAGTACTACAAATCCTGGGACTGAACGGTTTTTATCTGAAGTTTGTAACTGAATTTTTGAATCATAGAATCCCTACAATGTGGAAACAGGCCCTTCGGCCCAACAAGACCACGCCGACTCTCAGAGCATCCCACCCAGACTCATTCCCCTAGAACCCACCTAATTTACAAATTCCTGAACACTATGGGCAATTTAGCATGGCCAATTCACCTAGCCTGCACATCTTTGGACTGTGGGAGGAAACCGGAGCACTCAGAGAAAACCCACACTGACACGGGGAGAATGTGCAAACTCCACACAGACAGTCGCCCGAGGGTGGAATCGAACCCAGGTCCCTGGCGCTGTGAGGCAGCAGTGCTTTAGCAGTGTGGTTCCTCCACTGACTGACTTGTGAAGAAGTACAGAAAACTTCAGTGAACAAAGGAATGTCAGAAGGCATCTGACATCCAGCAAGATGTGTTAATCACTGCCCCAGTGTTAGCCACATCTAATTACACAAAGCTATTCAAGGTGGCTATCAATGCAAGTGATGTAGGTATTGGTGCTGTACTCTTGCAAGAAGACGACGAGAAGAAAGAAAGACCCATTAGGTATTTTTCCAGAAAATTGAATAATCATCAGCAGAAATATTCCACAATTGAGAAAGAGACTTGAGTTTACTGTTACTGTCACAACATTTCAACATTTATATTACCAGTAATGTGTCTGAGACAATTGTATATACTGATCATAATCCCTTAAAGCTTCTGGAAAAATTTAAGGATAAAAATACCAGACTGTTTAGGTGGAGCTTATTATTGCGGCCATTCAATTTGAAAATTATACATGTGGCAGGACAGGACAACATAATTGCCAACACATTGTTGTGACTTTGATGAAAGAAGATGGAGGCGCTCAGTGGTGGACAGAAAAATGGACAGAAATGGACTGTAGCAGTGAATGTTTGCCTGCTCATTGTCAATGTAAAGTATATGTATTGTACTGTACAAACAGCGTAAAGTTAAATGTTTTTAAAAATGAAGCCATCTTTGTGCATTGATAGTTCATTTTTTTAAGAAGGGAGGTATGATAATATTTTGGCTTTAAGAGGTGTAATTTGCCCCTTTTTATGAAGAAAACTTGAGACAGAAGTACAGAGCAGTCTGCTCTAAATGCCTTAAACACCTTCTGAAGCCTTGGTTTATCTTTAAGTTGAAACAAAAGAAGTAGCCTGAATGGGTGGGGTCAAGCTCCCACAGAATGAGGATTTTTTTTTAAGTTTAAGCCTTCAGTAGCAGTTTCTATGGTCTTGAAGCTGGATTTGGAAGCTCTTATCCCTTCCTCTGTTACAGTTAAAAGCTGGGGTTCTGTTCCTGTTGCCAGAATTGCATGTGAGACCATATATTTTACTAAATTTGCCTTTGCCAAGGGTGTGTTGATGGGATGTTACTATATTAGAACAGTTAATTTGTCGTACTGTAGTTAATATACATATCTTAATTTGTTAAGCATTTTGATAGAGTTACAATTAAGCCAATTATTTTCTTTTAATTTATTTTCTCTGTCTTTTAATTTTAGGTATGAATAAAGTGTGTTTTGTTTCAAGCCTGGTAGTTTGACCAATCGAATTGCATCTGGAAAATAATGCCTTGTACTTACCTTTAAAATAAGAAAAAGTCTAGACCATTTTCTTAATATATCTTGAGGGGGTCTGGTCCATAACAAATCTCACATTATTCATTTTCTAATCCGCTCGAACCCTCCTTGAATCCAGTGATTTCCTGAATATTTTAACCAATCCTTCCCCTACTTCTGTCGCCACATCCTTTCAAACCCTTGGATACAGACCATCATTGGAACTGCAATGTTGTGGCCATTACAGAAAGGAACTACGATGTTGTGGCCATTACAGAAACTTGGGTAACTCAGAGACAGGAATGGTTGTTGAAAGTTCTGGGATTTAGATGCTTTAAAAGAAATAGGAAAGGTGGTAAAAGAGGCGGGGGAGTGGCATTACTAGTCAGGGCTAGTATAGCAGCTCCTGAAAGGCAGTTCGAGAATGATATGTCTACAGAGTCCGTTTGGGTTGAGGTCAGGAACAAGAAAGGAGCAGTCACTTTGTTGGGGGTTTTTTACAGACCCCCTAATAGTTGCAGAGAAGTGGAGGAACGGATTGGGAGGCAGATACTGGAAAGGTGCAGAAGTCACAGGGTTGTAGTCATGGGTGACTTCAACTTTCCACATATTGATTGGAAACTTTTTAGTTGTAATAGGTTAGATGGAGCAGATTTTGTCCAGTGTGTTCAGAGAGGATTCCTGACACAGTATGTAGGTAGACCAACACGAGGAGAGGCCACTTTGGATTTGGTGCTTGGCAATGAACCGGGCCAAGTGTTAGACCTGTTGGTAGGAGAGCATTTTGGCGGGAGCGATCATAACTCTGTTACTTTTACAATAGTCATGGAAAAGGATAGGTACATGCAGTAGGGTAAGGTTTATAATTGGGGGAAGGGTAATTACAATTTTGTTAGGCAAGAACTGGGTAACATAAGGTGGGAACAGATGCTGTCAGGGAAGAGCACTATTGAAATGTGGAGATTGTTTAAGGAATGCATACTGTGAGCGCTCGATATGTTTGTCCCTAGCAGGCAGGGAAGATGCGGTCGAGTGAGGGAGCCTTGGTTCTCAAGAGAGGTCGAACAACTGGTTAAGAGGAAGAAGGATGCTTATATAAGGTTTAGGAAACAAGGAACGGAAAAGGCTCTAGAGGGATACACGTTAGCCAGGAAGGATCTGAAGAAAGGGCTTAGGAAAGCTATAAGGGGGCATGAGAAAACCTTGGCAGATAGGATCAAGGAAAACTCCAAGGCTTTTTACACGTACGTGAGGAATAAGAGAATGACCAGAGAAAGGGTAGGGCCGATCAAGGATTGTAAAAGGAATTCGTGCACGGAGCCTAAAGAGATAGAAGAGGTCCTTAATGAATACTTTTCTTCGGTATTCACAACTGAGAGGGACCTAGTTGTCGAGGAGGACAGTGTGAAACAGGCTGGTAGGCTAGAGGAGGTCGATGTTAGTAAGTAAGATGTACTAGGAATTTTGAGGAACTTGAAGATAGATAAGTCCCCCGGGCCTGATGGGATTTATCCAAGGATTCTATGGGAAGAGATTGTAGGGCCTTTGGCGATGATCTTTTCGTCCTCACTGTCCACGGGTATAGTGCCGGAAGATTGGAGAGTGGCAAACATCATTCCTTTGTTCAAAAAAGGGAATAGGAATAACCCCGGAAATTACAAGCCAGTTAGTCTTATGTCAGTGGTGGGCAAATTATTGGAAAGGGCTCTGAGTGATAGGATTTATGATCACTTGGTTAGGCACAGTTTGATTCGTGATAGTCAGCATCGATTTGTGAGGGGTAGATCATGTCTCACAAACCTGATTGAATTCTTTGAAGAGGTGACCAAACATGTGGATGAAGGTAGAGCAGTGGATATGGTATACACGGATTTAAGTAAGGCATTTGATAAGGTTCCCCATGGTAGGCTCATGCAGAAAGTAAGGACGCATGGGATAGGGGGAATTGTGGGAGATTGGATTCAGAATTGGCCGACCCTTAGAAGACAAAGGGTGGTAGTGGACGGGAAGTATTCAACATGGTGCTCAGTTATGAGTGGTGTACCACAAGGATCTGTCATGGGTCCTCTTCTATCTGTGATTTTTGTAAATGATTTGGATGTAGGAGTGGAAGGGTGGATTAGTAAGTTCGCGGACGATACGAAGGTGGGTCGAGTTGTGGACAGTGCGGAGGGCTGTTCTAGGTTACAAAGGGACATTGATAGGATGCAGAGCTGGGCTAAGAAGTGGCAGATGGAGTTTAACCCTGAAAAGTGTGAGGTGATTCATTTTGGAAGGACAAATTTGCAAGTAGAATACAAGGTTAACGGAAAGATTCTTGGCAGTGTGGAGGAGCAGAGGGATCTTGGGGTTCATGTTCACAGTTCCCTGAAAGCTGCCACCCAGGTGGATAGAGTTGTTAAGAAGGCGTATGGTGTGTTAGCTTTCATTAATAGAGGGATTGAGTTCAGGACCCGTGAAGTTATGCTCCAACTATACAAAAGCCTGGTTCGGCCACATCTGGAGTATTGTGTCCAGTTCTGGTCGCCTCATTACAGGAAAGATGTGGAAGTGTTGGAAAAGGTGCAGAGGAGATTTACCAGGATGTTGCCTGGAATGGAGGGAAGGTCTTACGAAGAAAGGTTGAGAGAGCTAGGGCTTTTCTCTTTAGAACGACGAAGGATGAGAGGTGACTTGATAGAGGTGTACAAAATGGTCAGAGGTATAGACAGAGTGGACAGCCAGAGACATTTTCCTCGGGTGGAGATAGCTATTACGAGGGGGCGTAGTTTTAAAGTGAGTGGAGGTAGATACAGGGGAGACGTCAGAGGTAGATTCTTTACTCAGAGAGTGGTAGGGGCGAGGAATGCATTGCCGGAGAGGATAGTGGAGTCGGCCTCATTAGGGGCATTTAAGTGGCTATTAGATAGGCATATGGATGATAGTATAAGGTAGGGGTGGAGGTTTGATAGACCTTAGGTTTAGGGTAAAAGTTCGGCACAACATCATGGGCTGAAGAGCCTGTACTGTGCTGTACAGTTCTATGTTCTATCATGTTTTGGAGACTTGTCCTTCCTTTAGTGCTATTAGTTTGTCAAATATTTGAGCAAGAATACTGTTACAAGACCTTTTCTTCTATTAGCACCTTGCTTATTTGTTATCTTTGGCATGTTTATAGTGTCCTCCACCAGGAAGACCAACACAAAATATTGGTTTAAATTATCTGCCCATTCCCTTATCCCCATTATCAATTTCCCCCATTACATTCTCCAAGAGTCACACACTCATCTTAGCTGCTCTCTTACATGCCTGCAGAAGAATCTCTTGCTGTTGGCTTCCAGCTTACTTTTAGACTCAATTTTCTTCCTTTTGATTAGCTTTATTGTCATCTGCTGCAGGTTCCTAAAATGAAACAACCCTCTGGTCTACACCCTATTTTCACTGCTTTGTATATCTTATTTTTGGATTGCATACTCTCCTTGAATATTTTTGTTTATGTCCAGTGACCTCTGCTTTTGGCCAGATTTTTTTATTTGCTGAGCATAGTGAAGTATCTACTTAAACATGTGCCACTGCTCGTCCACTGACTTTTCCCTTAGTGTATTTTCTCAGTCCATAATGGGGTTGTGAGATGACTTAGATATGGAGAATATCAAAAGGATGATCGATGTAAATCTCCTTTTTAAGGTCCAATAAATAATTAGCGGGCTTCATGCTTCTTCCTCCGCATCCAGAAGTTTCTTAGGTTCCGAACAAAACTTACCGACAACACAAAAGGGTCAGATGATACCATCAAGAAAGCTGAGCTGAGAGATCAGCAACGAAGCTCCCAATTTAAGGAAATAAACAGCAAGAAGTCGGAAAGTGGACATATTAAAAAAAGTTTCAAAGACAGTAGGAACTGCAGATGCTGGAGAATGAGATAACAAGGGGCTTCACAGTGGAGTTAAAATTGTTTCAGAGACAGTAGGGTTCATTTTCTGAAGAAGGGTCTAGACCCGAAACGTAAGCCTTCCTGCTCCTCTGATGCTGCTTGGCCTGCTGTGTTCATCCAGCTCTACACCTTGTTATCTTATATTTAAAAAGTGCAACTTTAATTTGCCAAAGATGTCGAATTGCAAACACAGCAGTCCAGCTAAAGCGGCTGAGAGCTTCCATAACACAGCTCACAGGACCGATACCTTAAACTAGACAAAACAGAGCTTTCTTTACCATTCTATCACCCTCTCCCAGGCCGTGTGATCAGATTGAGTTTAGTCTGACTCCTCCCCCACCTTCCCTGTTGAAATCTCCGTTCAAAACACGATAGTTTGTTTTAAAGATACTTTCGAGACAAAATGTTGAACTATGTAAACCCAATATCACTTTCCCATGGGCTGTAAATGCCATTAAATTGACTTAACTTCCCGAAAAGGATTGAAATCGATCCTGAAACAACACCCAGTGAGCTTCACATCGTTGAATTACTCGAAGACGAATGTTTCTAAATGGCCTCTGGAGGCCTGTTCAACCACCTTGAGATCAGCACTTGCTGGCTACTCTCTATGAAATATTATTAAAGACCTAGGGAGCTATGTGAACAATGGAGACATTTATTCTTTTAACGTTCACCTCAACAGGTTTCTGAGGGTTAGGTCAGCTTTAGCTCGATATGCCATGTGCTGATCCTCTTGTTTACATTTTAAACGAAAGTCTTATTCACCTACCATCCTGTGTATTTACAGAGGCCAGTGCGATAAAAACACAACACAGCTGAAGAGCTTTACGAAACATCCTGGACTGCAAATGGATTCCCCGGACTCCAATTCAACCTCTCGAAGCAGATTTACACGCTGGCTGAGATTTCACATTCTTGCAGATCTACACTTGGTGCTCCTGCTGTTCACCACGCCTCTTTAACCTGACACTTACTGTGACCTCACATTCATTTGCAGCCTTGCAAAACTCGTTTTCTTTCCCATTTATAATGCTATAGAAAATTACTGCAGTCAGGCAGAAAGTGAAAGCTTTTTACTGTATTTTATTGTGTTTTTACTGTAAAATACATGTGACAATAAAATCAAAATCAAACAGAGGAATCTTATAACAAAACGAGAGGATCTTTAAACGGCCACATGATTAGAAACTACACTTGACACCACTTTTGAACTCCCACTAAATCGAGGTTGTGTTCGGTCACGGTTAGTTAGGCCTACACAGACAATTCTATAAGGGACGTTACTGGCTCTTCATCGGCAGCTGCTTGTTCTTCAAGGGGAGAGAGGCAGTGCAAAAGATGGATGTTAGAATTGACATATTTATAAACGTCCAACGTTGTATCTGAGGTGTCTCCGAATGAAGGTGCAGTGCTGAACAATAGTGCTGCCATCCCTGAATGCCGGAAGGCAAGAGCGTGAGTCCAAGTGCCATTTCAAGTCCAGAAACAGATGTGGAGCAAGTTTTTGGTTACCAAGATACGTTAAGGTAAACATGCTTATTCTTCTCCAGAAAAAGATGTTGGTCTTAATTTGACCCTCAGAAACATAACATACAGAGATTATTTCCCACTTGGAGGCCATTTCCAATGAAGGATACAATAACTACAATACATCCAAAAACATGGCAAATAAAACTTGCAGAGTATTGCCAGTGGGAAATAGCCTGAGTGCTCACTTGCAAACTTTTGGTCTCAGAAGAAAGATGGCCATGTTATGGCTGTGTTATTTAGGGTATTCAGATTGCAATGTCCATGTGTATTTGTAATAGCAGCATTGGTAGACGTTAATGAGGAGCTATGTTGACTGCCCTCCTGAATTGTAGTACAAAGTCATTGAACTTCATGCACCAGTTATAGAGTCATAGAGTAATACAGCGTGGAAACAGGCCCTTCGGCCCAAACTGGTTCATGCTGATCATGGTGCCCACTCAGCTAATTCCAATTGCCCACATTTGGTCCCTATCCCTCTAAACCCTTCTCATCCATATATCTATTTAAATGTTTTTTAAATGGTGTTATTGTACCTGTCTCAACCACTTTCTTCAGAGCCCATTCCATTTATACACCACTCTCTGCATGAAGAAGTTGCTCTTCAGGTCCTTCTTAAATTTTCCCCTCTCACCTTAAACCTATGCCCTCTAGTTTTCAATTCCCCATCCCTGGAAAAAAGATTATATTCATTCATCCTATCTATGCCCCTCATGATTTTGTACACCTCAATAAAGTCACCCTCATTCTCTTAAGTTCCAAGGAATAAAGTCCTATCCTGGCCAAACTCTCCCTATAACTCAGGCCTACTGGTCCTGGGAACATCCTCATAAGTCTTCTTTGCACACTTTCCAGTTTAACTATTTCTTTCCTATAACAGGGTGACCAAAACTGTACACAATACTCCAAGTGCAGCCTCATCAACGACTGATACAACTGTAACATAACGTCCCAACTCCTATATTCAATGCCTCGACCGACGAAGGCCAGCATGCTAAATGCCTTCTTCACCACCCTGTCCACCTGTGACGCTGCTTTCAACAAACTATGTACTTGTATTCCTAGGTCCCTCTGTTCCATAACACTCCTCAGGGCCTTACCATTTACGGTATAAATCCTATCTTGGTTTGACTTTCCAAAATGCAACACCTCACACTTATCTGTATTGAATTGCATTTGCCAATCAGCTCACTTCCCCATCTAACTGAGATCCCTCTGTAATTTTTGATAACCTTCTTCGCTATCAAACCACAAATTGTCAGAACTTAAGAGCTAATATTGAAAAGCTATTTGTCTCCATATACATGTCATCAATAAATAGCAAGGATAGATTGACCAATGTTTGTCTGCATTATAGTTCAACAATAAGCATTGAAAACACCAGTGCAAATCTCAGTTCCAGTGGCTATTGGCATATTTCTCACAAATGTTTCCACTGCAGCTATGGAAACTTATTCATCCAAAATAGAGGCTTAAGTTGTGACCAGTCAATTTACTTACAAAACAATTGCTGGCAACTATGAAGGAAAGATTTGGATTCAGACACTGGAAGTCATCAGGAGATTCCATCAAAATGTTGCTACGTTCAAAAATGCTCCAATTATTAATATATAAATGCATGTAAACATTAGGATTAGCTATAATGATTTTAAAGTGAGTACAATGTGAAATAACCTGTAGACCTTTAATATGTCTAGTGCCTTGTTAACATGAACCCTTTTTCCAGTTTTCCACTTGATTTCTGATTACTGTATTGGGCACCTGATAATATTGTCTCCGTGAATAGTGCATGCAGTGTGCAATTATTTCACAACTGATTATTTGAATTCTTGCAGTTTGGATTGTTACATATACTGTTTAATGATTCACCCTTCACATGTGCATATGACAGAGCCAAGCATTAAATTCTAACTAAGATAGTACATTATAAATCATTCATTAACAGTTTAAGTTAGCAATTTTGAAAGATGGGTATTTAACTAAATACTTCAATTGTTTCAGTTGTTAAAGGGGAATATCACTATGGAGTAGCAGTATTTTTGACAAAAGTACACTCGACAGTAGTAGCACTTTACATCTAATCGAATACATTTGCTGGAATATAATGTTGCATTTCACTTTACAGAGGTGCCTGTTAAATAGATGCTGAGTTAACTGCGGGGAAATTAGCAGAGGTGACCAAAAAAACAAGTCATAGAGGTGGACTTAAGGGAGAGTCTTGAATGAGAAGTCAGATGGAATAGATGGAAGTATCAGAGTGTTGGAACTAGGTGGCTGAAGGTACAGATGTCAATGGTGGAGCAGGTGTAGGATATGCAATGTGCCTGAGTCAGAGAAATGGAAACTTGGAGGGAGGCTGGGTTGTACGTAGGTTTGCATTTGGAAGAGAATACAAAGGTAGAGATAGGCAACACAACAGAAAAATTTAAATACAAAAGTGCAAATTTGACCCACAATTGTTTATCTAGGATGGGAGGGACTGGAGGGACACTTCAAAGCTCACACAGATTCACATGCAAGATATGACAGTCTATTCCTAACAGATCATCACACATAAAGAAGTCAACAGAATAATAAACTGTGCCTACAGGAAGAAGCTTTCACATCTATTCCTTCCAATAGGGCAGCAAAAAATTGCAGACAAAGGAAACATTACACACTGGGACATGGAGTACAGGGCAAAAACTGCAGAAATGTCTCTTATCAGACACATTAAGGGAATTTTAACCAACAAGATTGATGGGTTTGTGAATATATTTGCACTCTTGTATTTAGTAGGTTGAGCATGTTAAAATTCCTGCTTGTTCGGAACTTGGTAGGTACTCAAAACTTCTACTTCCAATCTGAAAGAGACCCTCAGTCACCAGGAAATTTTTATGAGACAGTTCGCACCTGGAATGTTGTGTGCAATTTTGGTCTCCTAATCTGAGGAAGGATGTTCTTGCTGTCGAAGGAGTGCAGGGAAGATTTACCAACTTGATTCCTAGACAGCAGGACTAACATAAGAGGTGGGATTGAGTTGGTTAGGATTGAATTCATGGGAATTTAGAAGAATAGCCTGGGGGGGAGGATTTAATAGAAACCTATAAAATTCTAACAGGACTAGACAGGTTAAATACGGGAAGGATGTTCCCGATAGTGTATAAGTCCAGAACCAGGAGTCATAGTTTACGGAGAAGGGGTAACCTTTTGAGGATTGAGATCAGGAGATGACTCAGTAATCCTCAATTTAAATGCCACTTAGAAGAAGAACTGAGGGTGGCAAGAGCACAGAATCTATTCTGTTTTGGGGGCTTCACTGTTCATCACTGAGCATGGCACAATAGCTGAGCTAGTTAAATGCTAACGGATATGGCCTCTAAACGAGGTCTCCAGCAGGTCATGAGGGAACCAACAAGAGGGAAAATTGTACTTGACCTCATCCTCAATAATATAACTGTAGCAGATTTATCCATAGATATGGATCAGGGGATCCCACCATATCAGGCTTTAGGCATGTCCTGTTTCACAGCCAGTAATAGAGCCATGCTCTTAACAAAGGTAACAGGTCTCCATAGTCTATCAGCTAGTCACCCAGTGTGGAATCTGACAGCCTTTTCTTACAAAACTATCAATCTTCAGCTCAACATGGGAGTTGCTTCTGCGTCTTTATCTTTGACCTTAGCTGAGACAAATGTCAAGGCCTAACTAGTTATGGCACTTGTACTAGAGACAGACTTCTCCACTCTCTCAGCAATCATATGCAGTGTAGATGGAAAGACTGACAGAAATTCACAAATTCCCTGCGGTGGCTGGTTCAGAATTGGCCTGTATGTAAATATCCCCAAAGCTCATAGGAACATAGGAACAGGAGTAGACCATTCAGCCTATTGAGCCTGTCCCATCATTCAAAGCCTTTTGCCCTTCCCATTCCCACATCCCTGTATACTATTGGTAATCAGAAACCTATCACTCTACCTTAAACATGCTCAAAGACTGACTTTCCACAGCCTTCTGTTCAGAATTCCATAGTTCACAACAGTTCTCAGACAGAAGTGGCTTCCCTCGTATTTTTAAATTGTGTCCCCTGGTTCTACACTCTCCAGCTGGGGAAACATGTTACCTGCATCCACCCTGTCTAGGGGTATTTTGTAAATTTCAATGAAATCATCTTTCACTCTTTGAAACTCTATGGAATAGAAGCCCAGTTTGCTCCCCACCTTTTCACAGGACAGTCCTGCCATCCTGGTGTGAGTGAGGGGTGAGGGTCGCTGTGCAGGAGATGGATCAGACATGATTGAGGGCCCTGTCAAACGCGGTGATGGGATATCCTCAGTCAGACTACCCCCACGAGAATCCACATTTACAGGATCATTAGTGGCTATTTCTGCCACCTCCAGTGGAATGCCACTACCAGAAACATATTCCCCTCCCCTTCCTTGTCAGCATTTTACAGGGAACAACTTGGTTCACTCTTCCTCCACTTCCACACCTCCCCAGACTCCCACAGCACCTTTGCATGCCATGGCAGAAGGTGCAACTTCTGCCCATCTACCTCCTCCCTCCTTGCTAAGCAAGGTCCAAGACACACCTTACAGGTAAAACAGCAATTTACCTGCACTGCACCCAATCTAGTCTACTGCATTTACTGCTCACAATGTGATCGCTGTACATCAGGGAGATGAAATGCAGGCTGGGAGACCACTTTGCAGAACACCTACATTCTGTCTGCAAAAATGACCTGGAGCTTCCTGTTGCCTGCCACTTTAACACACCACCCTGTTCCTGGCTAGTATCTCTGGTACTGGCTTGCTGCAGTGCTCCAGCGAAGCTCAGCGCAAGCTGGAACAGCAACACCTCATTTTCTGCTTGGGGACTCTGCAGCCTTCAGGACTCAATATCGAGTGTAATCATTTTAGAGCCTGAGCACCTTCTACCATGTCCTAACCCCAACCTCCCACACACATGGACTGCACCTCAGACAACACATTGTCAGCGACAAATGGTCCACATTAACAGTTACTGATGCTCCCAGGCTGACCTTTACCCGTTCCTTTTTCTACTCGTCTGATTTTATCTGTTTAATGTTTATTCCTCACCCCACCATCAGCATATGTACCAACCTAAGCTATCATTAGTTCTGAAGAAGGATCAATGGACCCAAAATGTTAGTTCTTATTTCTTTCCACAGATGCTGCTGGATCTGCTGAGTTTTTCCAGCAATTTATGTTTTTGTTTCTGATTTCCTACATCTGCAGTCCTTTGTTTTGTCTTTGTTTAGGGCTGTTGGAAATATTGGATTCTCTTTGCAATGTCAGCCTGTTCTGCTGCAAGCAGTTTTGAACGTTAGAATTCAACCCATTGCAATCATTTGGTGTCATCTTAGTGAAGAAAAATAATGAACTCTTTAATGATTGCAGTGTTATGTTTGTGTTACTAATTACAAAGAAAAGTCCATTTTTGCTCCGCAACAAAAGAAATAAATACAAATGGAAATTCAAGTACTATATATTTCGATCCTTGTGCAAGCCATCCTTTTCCCAAAAAGGCATTGGGAGAAATATTTACTATGACAGCATTTCAGGCTTTCAAAGTATGACAAACAGTCCAAAACATTATTCATTTTAAAAACACCGTGGTTCATAGGGCTGTGGTTTCAGTATTTTTTTAAGAGAGAGATGCCTGGTGGAGGTTTAACCTGACACTCATGTGTCTCAGGCAAGGGAGAGGTTGAGGAGGTGTGTCTTTCATGGTAACCTCATGGAGAAATTGAACCCATGCTGTTGCAAATCAGCTGTCCAGCCAACTGAGCTAACCAATCACTCCTTCCTCCCCCCCACCAGATATTGGGTAGGTATCATGCGGGAATTAGCCACTGCCTGCCTGGGGGTGCTGTACTTCAATATAAAAACTGCAGGCCTTTGACAGGCAGGACATCTGCCCTTGAGGTCCTTGATCCTAGGTGGGGAGGCTTGCTGCTGGATTGCTAACTTCCTGATTAACACTTGATACAGTGAGGCTTCCTTAAAGGAGGCAATTCAGGGCTCTCGCCAGCTCTCTAGCCAATGGTCAAGACCCCTGCACAAGATTCTGCTCATTAAATCCGTTTGCGTTTTCACTTACCTACTGAGTGTTTCCTGCGTTTTCTGCTTTGATTACAGATATTCAGCTCCCATAGTATTTTGATTTTTATTTTGATAAACTCGACAAGCTGCCAGTGCTGAATAAATGCTGACAAGTAGTTTTCTGATAGAGGAAGAGAAGAGGAAATCTGGTGATCTGTCCATAGAACTGAGTCACAAACATGCAAGGCATTCCCAGAAGGGTAAATGCATCAGCCTCCAAGAAATGGAGTAAGCGATTTAATTCTCTTATTTTTGGCAGCCTGTAGCAGCTCCCTTTGCTGCTAAACGTTCACTTCCATTTAGCATATGTTCAATATTTCAAAGAGGCTCATAATTGTTTGAGGTAGGACAGTTGGACATATAAATCAAGGCCTGCTCCAAAGATGAATGAGGCAGGCTATCACCCTGTTAGGAGTGAAAATGAGGCTGTAGTAGCGGACCCAACTGCAAGAGAGTTCCCCTTATTGTATAAATCAGAGAGCAATAATATAAGATTAGAAAAAAATAACATGAGTGTTTTGGACAATGAACATAACCTAACACTGGACTCTGCATTTAGGGAGCAGGAATTGCAAATAACAGAATGATTGAAAAGACTTTACATGCCAACTTGTCAAAATGCTTCAGCGCAGGGCTATCCATCAGCATTGACAGGCATTCTTATGTTCTGCCAGAAGGTGGCACTATTCCATCTGTTAAAAGCAAACTGAGCAATCATGTGGCATGTACTCTGCAACTGGCACATTTCATATACTCAGTCATAGAAATTAAATACAAATCTTTGCAGATTTATTAAGATAATCACATTTAACATCTGAACAAGTCAAAATGAGTGCTTTGTAATTACAAAACGTTCTGTTTTGATCCCAGTTTGATTAAAGGTATCCAGTAGCTTCACCTACTTTCTGTAGTGCGATTGCGCTGTAATTTAACAAATCAAAAGTACAAAAAAACAAAGACCTGCCTCTGGGTTTTTTAAAAAATATAATTACATTTCTCTGCTTTTTGCCAAAATTGTGGGCTGACGAGAGCAAGTTTTAACCATGGCACAGTAGAAGCTAAAGAAAAAAAATCTAAATTCACACATGTCTCTGGTAGATTGTTTCCTGGGATTTGAAATAAGATGACAGGCTAGGGAAGTAGGGCCTTGAAGTAACCCTTGCAAAGTATTCAAGTGAAGGTGGTTTGTCACTTGCCAAATATTTCAATGTAATATGTAAGTTGTTAGTATAAGACTCTGGGACTTGTGATCTTTCCTTCCATAACCAAGCTTATATTGGACAATATAACCAAGCTTGTATTGGACAATAACCAATATAACCAAGCTTATATTGTACATCCCCGCTCCTGCACTCCTTCACAATATCCTGAAGAAATTAGGCTTATGTTTTTCCAGAGGATGTGCAATTGGTAATTGGAAGGTGTGTTATGGACCAGACCAAAGCCCCTCAAAATATATTAAGAAGATAGTCTAGACTCTAACATTTCCTTACTTTAAAGGTAAGTGTAAGGCATTCCAGATGCAATTCAAATGGCCAACCTACACAACATTAAGCAAACACACACTTTACACTACAGTTAAAATACAGACAAAATAAAAATATACGAAAAGAATTGGCTTAACTGTAACTCTATTGAAATGCTTGACAAAGTAATATATAAACTACTATTAATTAACTGCTCTAATATAGTGACATCCTGTAAATACACCCTTGGCAAAAGCAATTCAGTAACATTGATTTCTCACATGCAATTCTAGCAGCAGGAAGAAAACCCTAGCTTTTACATAGAACAGAGAGAGGAATAAGAGTTTCCACATCCAGCTTTAAGAACACAGCAAATGCATAGAAATCACAGAATCCCTACAGTGTGGGAACAGGCCTTTCTGCCCAACAAGTCCACACTGACCATCCGAGCAGCATCCCACCCAGACCCATCTCCTTACCTGTAACTCTGCATTTTCCATGACTAATGCACCTAATCTACACATCCCTGAACACTATGGACAATTCAACATGGCCAATCCACCCAGCCTGCACATCTTTGGACTGTGGGAGGAAACCGGAGGACCTGGCAGAAACCAATGCAGACACAGGGAGAATGTGCAAACTCCACACAGACGGGCACCCAAGGGTGGAATCAAACTCAGGTCCCTGGTACTGTGAGGCAACAGAGCTAACTACCAAGCCACCGTGCTGCAGAAAGCTAAAACTAAAAATCCTGGTTCTGTGGGAGCTTGACCCCACCCATTCAAGCTGCTTCTATTGTTCCAACTTTTAAAAGAAAAACCCAAGTCCTCACAAGCTGTTTACTTTATTGGCTTTGAGCATACCGGTCTCCATCTCTGTCTCAAAGTTTTGTAATGAAACAAAAGGACCAAAATACACCTTTAAAAGGCATAGTATCATCACAGGTGTTAGAACTGAATTGAGCTGAGATATTATATTCATCTTGGTTATATTTACTATGATATACATAGAAAAAGGCTAAATTTAAAGTTTTACAATTTACTCTGCACTCTTCTTCTGAGTGGATCAAATGTCAAACTGTACTGAGAAGTTAACATTTGTTCTTTCAGTCATTTGCTCCTGATTACTTTTCACTGCTTTGACCTGCAACTTTGATTTTCTCAACAATGCAAATGCAGAGGGAACTGCGTGTCCTCATGCCTGAATCACAAAAGTTTAGTACACAGATGTAGCCACAAACAGAATGCTATCATTTATTGCGAAGGAAATTGAAGGATAAAGGAGTGAAATTATGCTTCAGTTATACAGGGCACTTGAAAGACCACATCTGGGATACTGTGCACAGTATTAGTCACTTATTTCAGTAAGGGTGCAGGCATCAGAGGCAGTTCAGAGAAGGCTTACTAGACTAATACCTGGAAATGGAAGGTTATCATGTAAGGAAAGGTAGACAGGCCAGACTTGTATCCGTTGGAGTTTAGAAGAATAAGAGGTGACTTGATTGAAATACAGCACTAATGGGATCAGGCCTGTGCCAGTTGATCAAATATTCCGGATATTCAAGAGGTCCACATAATCAATGTAATAACACACACTAAATAATGCAAACATAATGCAGGGGTTATATATATTACTGTTATACTTTCTTTACAGCTTAAATCACATAAATAATAATGCAATGTTGCCGTAAATAGAACTTACTGACAGAGAGCCTTCTTGCTAACACCCATAACTGACTACTTTGACATTGTGATGATCATGGTATCTGAGGAGAAACTGACTTGAAATTGAATCAACTATTGATATTTCATGAACAAAACCAGAATTTGCTGGAAAAGCTCAGCAGGTCTGGCAGCATCCGTGGAAAGAAATCAGAATTAACATTTCGGGTCGGTGAGCCTTCCTCAGAGCTGATGGTAGCTAGGAAAATATCAGTTTATATGCAGAAGATAGAGTGGAGGGAGCGGTAAGGAGTAAATGATAGGTTGGAACAGAGCCCAAAGAGAGAGAAGAATTGTTGGACAGACAAAAAAGTTGGTAACAATCTAGCCAGGAGAGTGAAAAGCTGTTAATGGATACTGTTAGTGGCTAATAATAGGTAGTGTGTAATGGCAGGCTATGTGATAACAAAGCCTGGTGTGTGAGGGGTTAGGTGTGAGGACATGAGAGAGTTGAGGCCCTAAAATTATTGAACTCAATATGGAGTCCAGACGGCTGCAGGGGGTCCCCAAACAGCTTGTGCTGAGCTTCGCTGGAATACTGTAGCAAGCCAGAGACAGAAATGTTGGCCAGGGAACAGAGTGATGCATTAAAGTGGCAAGCAACTAGAAGTTCAGGGTCTTTTTTGCGAGCAGAACATAAATGTTCTGTGAAGTGGTCATCCAGTCTACGCTTTGTTTCTACAATGTAGAGGAAATGCAGTAGACTAGATTATGGGAGGTGCAGGGAAAGTGCTGCTTCACTTGGAGGTATGTTTGTGCCCTTAGATACTGGGGAGGGAGGAGATAAATGGGCAGGTGTTACACCTTCAGCAGTTTCAGGGGAAGGTGCCTTGGGGCTATGGGGGTGTGTTGGTGGTGAAGGAAGAGTGGACCAGGGTGTCCCAGAGGATGCGATCCCTGCAGAAAGCAGACAAGGGAGGAGAGGGGAATATGTGTTTAGTGGTGGCATCTCGCTGGAGGTGGCAGAAATGCTGGCTGATGATCTTCTGGATATAGATGCTGGTGGGATGGCCCTCTGGAACCTTCCTCCCTTCCCCTTCCCTCTGACTCCATCCCCTCCCCAATCCCACCTCCAGTCGAGTATTCACCATCCCTCCTAAGCTTCCGATCTCCGATGCTGAATGTTCTGCACTCAGCAAACATCTCAACTTTATCCCCCCAAATCCCCACCTTAACAAACTCGAACTCTTCTTCATGCCTCCATGCCTATTTCTTTGGACAAGAGTCCTCTCCCTGTCCCACAGACCCCTTTGCCCAGTTCCAGCACTGTCTCTCCATGTGGACCCCTCTCTCTGGTCTTTTACCTGCCCTCGATCTGTTCATTGAGAACTGTTGAAGTAACATTGGTCACCTCAATTTCTCTAACCCCAACCCCCACCACCCAATCCAATCTATCTCCCTCCGAACTGGCTGCACTCCATGTGCTCAGATCCAACCCTGACTTTGTTATTAAGCCTGCTGATAAGGGTGGT